>NW_026948498.1:1800000-2100000 GCF_035770615.1 Melospiza melodia melodia | reverse complement strand
GGCCACTCCCAGCCACAGGCCCCCAAACACAAACAACGGCTCTTTTCCCTGGAAAACAAAACTCGCCTGCCAACTTTTGGATGGCAGATTGGGGGAGCCACTTGGTACTATCAAACCAGCCCAAATTGCCACTGCTGCCACCATGGGTCTGGTCACCATCCTGCCTATCGTAGCTTTTCAGGAGCCAGCCAGTCACTCCCAGCCATAGGCCCCGAGACACAAACCTCGGCCCGTTTCCCTGGCAAAAAAAAGTAAGCTGCCCCGCTTCTGGATGGCAGATTGCAGGACGCACTTGGTACTATCAAACAAGCCCGACTTGGAACTGGTGCCACCTCTGGTCTGGGAACCATCCTGCGTATCGTGGATTCTAATTAGCCAGCCGGCCACTCCCAGCCACAGGCCTCCAAACACAAACAATGGCGCTTTTCCCTGGAAAACAAAACTCGCCTGCCAACTTTTTGATGGCAGATTGCAGGAGACACTTGGTATTATCAAACCAGCCCAAATTGACACTGCTGCCACCATGGGTCTGGTCACCATCCTGCCTAACGTAGCTTTTCAGGAGCCAGCCGGTCACTCCCAGCCATAGGCCCCGAGACACAAACCTCGGCCCGTTTCCCTGGCAAAAAAAAGTAAGCTGCCCCGCTTCTGGATGGCAGATTGCAGGAGCCACTTGGTACTATCAAACCAGCCCGACATGGCACTGGTGCCACCTCTGGTCTGGGAACCATCCTGCGTATCGTGGATTCTAATAAGCCAGCCGGCCACTCCCAGCCGCAGGCCCCCAAACACAAACAATGGCGCTTTTCCCTGGAAAAGAAAACTCGCCTGCCAACATTTGATGGCAGATTGGGGGAGCCACTTGGTACTATCAAACCAGCCCAACTTGGCACTGGTGCCACCATGGGTCTGGTCACCATCCTGCCTATCGTAGCTTTTCAGGAGCCAGCCGGTCACTCCCAGCCATAGGTCCCCAGACACAAACCTCGGCCCGTTTCCCTGGCAAACAAAAGTAAGCATCCCCGCTTCTGGATGGCAGATTGCAGGACGCACTTGGTACTATCAAACCAGCCCAACTTGGCACTGGTGCCACCTTGGGTCTGGGAACCATCCTGCGTAACGTGGATTCTAATAAGCCAGCCAGCCACTCCCAGCCACAGGCCCCCAAACACAAACAACGGCGCTTTTCCCTGGAAAACAAAACTCGCCTGCCAACTTTGTGATGGCAGATTGCAGGAGCCACTTGGTACTATCAAACCAGCCCAACTTGGCACTGCTGCCACCATGGGTCTGGTCACCATCCTGCCTATCGTAGCTTTTCAGGAGCCAGCCGGTCACTCCCAGCCATAGGCTCCAGGACCCAAACCTCGGCCCGTTTCCCTCGCAAACAAAAGTAAGCTGCCCCGTTTCTGGATGGCAGATTGCAGGAGCCACTTGGTACTATCAAACCAGCCCGACTTGGCACTGGTGCCACCTCTGGTCTGGGAACCATCCTGCGTATCGTGTCTTCTAATTAGCCAGCCAGCCACTCCCAGCCACAGGCACCCAAACTAAAACAACGGCGCTTTTCCCTGGAAAACAAAACTCGCCTGCCAAATTTTTGATGGCAGATTGCAGGAGCCACTTGGTACTATCAAACCAGCCCAACTTGGCACTGCTGCCACCATGGGTCTGGTCACCATCCTGCCTATCGTAGCTTTTCAGGAGCCAGCCGGTCACTCCCAGCCATAGGCCCCCAGACAAAAACCTCGGCCCGTTTCCCTGGCAAACAAAAGTAAGCTGCCCCGTTTCTGGATGGCAGATTGCAGGAGTCACTTGATACTATCAAACCAGCCCGACATGGCACTGGTGCCACCTCTGGTCTGGGAACCATCCTGCGTATCGTGGATTCTAATTAGCCAGCCGGCCACTCCCAGCCACAGGCCCCCAAACACAAACAACGGCTCTTTTCCCTGGAAAACAAAACTCGCCTGCCACCTTTGGATGGCAGATTGGGGGAGCCACTTGGTACTATCAAACCAGCCCAAATTGGCACTGCTGCCACCATGGGTCTGGTCACCATCCTGCCTATCGTAGCTTTTCAGGAGCCAGCCAGTCACTCCCAGCCATAGGCCCCTAGACACAAACCTCGGCCCGTTTCCCTGGCAAAAAAAAGTAAGCTGCCCCGCTTCTGGATGGCAGATTGCAGGAGCCACTTGGTACTATCAAACAAGCCCAACATGGCACTGGTGCCACCTCTGGTCTGGGAACCATCCTGCGTATCGTGGATTCTAATTAGCCAGCCGGCCACTCCCAGCCACAGGCCCCCAAACACAAACAATGGCGCTTTTCCCTGGAAAACAAAACTCGCCTGCCAACTTTTTGATGGCAGATTGCAGGAGACACTTGGTATTATCAAACCAGCCCAAATTGACACTGCTGCCACCATGGGTCTGGTCACCATCCTGCCTATCGTAGCTTTTCAGGAGCCAGCCGGTCACTCCCAGCCATAGGCCCCCAGACACAAACCTCGGCCCGTTTCCCTGGCAAACAAAAGTAAGCTGCCCCACTTCTGGATGGCAGATTGCAGGAGCCACTTTGCACCATCAAACTAGCCCGACTTGGCACTGGTGCCACCTCTGGTCTGGGAACCATCCTGCGTATCGTGGATTCTAAGGAGCCAGCCGGCCACTCCCAGCCACAGGCCCCCAAACACAAACAACGGCGCTTTTCCCTGGAAAACAAAACTCGCCTGCCAACTTTTTGATGGCAGATTGCAGGAGCCACTTGGTACTATCAAACCAGCCCAACTTGGCACTGGTGCCACCATGGGTCTGGTCACCATCCTGCCTATCGTAGCTTTTCAGGAGCCAGCCGCTCAATCCCAGCCATAGGCCCCGAGACACAAACCTCGGCCCGTTTCCCTGGCAAACAAAATAAGCTGCCCCGTTTCTGGATGGCAGATTGCAGGAGCCACTTGGTACTATCAAACCAGCCCGACATGGCACTGGGCCACCTCTGGTCTGGGAACCATCCTGCGTATCGTAGGTTCAAAGGAGCCAGACGGCCACTCCCAGCCACAGGCCCCCAAACACAAACAACGGCGCTTTTCCCTGGAAAACAAAACTCGCCTGCCAACTTTTTGATGGCAGATTGCAGGAGCCACTTGGTACTATCAAACCAGCCCAACTTGGCACTGGTGCCACCATGGGTCTGGTCACCATCCTGCCTATCGTAGCTTTTCAGGAGCCAGCCGGTCACTCCCAGCCATAGGCCCCCAGACACAAACCTCGGCCCGTTTCCCTGGCAAACAAAAGTAGGCATCCCCGCTTCTGGATGGCAGATTGCAGGAGCCACTTGGTACTATCAAACAAGCCCGACATGGCACTGGTGCCACCTCTGGTCTGGGAACCATCCTGCGTATCGTGGATTCTAATTAGCCAGCCGGCCACTCCCAGCCACAGGCCCCCAAACACAAACAATGGCGCTTTTCCCTGGAAAACAAAACTCGCCTGCCATCTTTTTGATGGCAGATTGCAGGAGACACTTGGTATTGTCAAACCAGCCCAAATTGACACTGCTGCCACCATGGGTCTGGTCACCATCCTGCCTAACGTAGCTTTTCAGGAGCCAGCCGGTCACTCCCAGCCATAGGCCCCGAGACACAAACCTCGGCCAGTTTCCCTGGCAAATAAATGTAAGCTGCCCCGCTTCTGGATGGCAGATTGCAGGAGCCACTTGGTACTATCAAACCAGCCCAACTTGGCACTGGTGCCACCATGGGTCTGGTCACCATCCTGCCTATCGTAGCTTTTCAGGAGCCAGCCAGTCACTCCCAGCCATAGGCCCTGAGACACAAACCTCGGCCCGTTTCCCTGGCAAAAAAATTAAGCTGCCCCGCTTCTGGATGGCAGATTGCAGGAGCCACTTGGTACTATCAAACCAGACCGACATGGCACTGGTGCCACCTCTGGTCTGGGAACCATGCTGCGTATCGTGGATTCTAATTAGCCAGCCGGCCACTCCCAGCCACAGGCCCCCAAACAAAAACAATGGCGCTTTTCCCTGGAAAAGAAAACTCACCTGCCAACATTTGATGGCAGATTGCAGGAGCCACTTGGTACTATCAAACCAGCCCAACTTGGCACGGCTGCCACCATGGGTCTGGTCACCATCCTGCCTATCGTAGCTTTTCAGGAGGCAGCCAGTCACTCCCAGCCATAGGCCCCGAGACACAAACCTCGGCCCGTTTCCCTGGCAAAAAAAAGTAAGCTGCCCCGCTTCTGGATGGCAGATTGCAGGAGCCACTTGGTACTATCAAACCAGCCTGACATGGCACTGGTGCCACCTCTGGTCTGGGAACCATCCTGCGTATCGTGGATTCTAATTAGCCAGCTGGCCACTCCCAGCCACAGGCCCCCAAACACAAACAATGGCGCTTTTCCCTGGAAAAGAAAACTCGCCTGCCAACATTTGATGGCAGATTGCAGGAGCCACTTGGTACTATCAAACCAGCCCAACTTGGCACTGGTGCCACCATGGGTCTGGTCACCATCCTGCCTATCGTAGCTTTTCAGGAGCCAGCCGGTCACTCCCAGCCATAGGCCCCCAGACACAAACCTCGGACCGTTTCCCTGGTAAACAAAAGTAAGCTGCCCCACTTCTGGATGGCCGATTGCAGGAGCCACTTTGCACCATCAAACTAGCCCGACTTGCCACTGGTGCCACCTCTGGTCTGGGAACCATCCTGCGTATCGTGGATTCTAAGGAGCCAGCCGGCCACTCCCAGCCACAGGCCCCCAAACACAAACAACGGCGCTTTTCCCTGGAAAACAAAACTCGCCTGCCAACTTTTTGATGGCAGATTGCAGGAGCCACTTGGTACTATCAAACCAGCCCGACTTGGCACTGGTGCCACAATGGGTCTGGTCACCATCCTGCCTATCGTAGCTTTTCAGGAGCCAGCCGGTCACTCCCAGCCATAGGCCCCCAGACACAAACCTCGGCCCGTTTCCCTGGCAAACAAAAGTAGGCATCCCCGCTTCTGGATGGCAGATTGCAGGAGCCACTTGCTACTATCAAACAAGCCCGACATGGCACTGGTGCCACCTCTGGTCTGGGAACCATGCTGCGTATCGTGGATTCTAATTAGCCAGCCGGCCACTCACAGCCACAGGCCCCCAAACATAAACAATAGCGCTTTTCCCTGGAAAACAAAACTCGCCTGCCAACTTTTTGATGGCAGATTGCAGGAGCCACTTGGTACTATCAAACCAGCCCAACTTGGCACTGCTGCCACCATGGGTCTGGTCACCATCCTGCCTATCGTAGCTTTTCAGGAGCCAGCCGGTCACTCCCAGCCATAGGCCCCGAGACACAAACCTCGGCCCGTTTCCCTGGCAAATAAAAGTAAGCTGCCCCGCTTCTGGATGGCAGATTGCAGGAGCCACTTGGTACTATCAAACCAGCCCAACTTGGCACGGGTGCCACCTCTGGTCTGGGAACCATCCTGCCTATCGTAGCTTTTCAGGAGCCAGCCAGTCACTCCCAGCCATAGGCCCTCAGACACAAACAACGGCGCTTTTCCCTGGAAAACAAAACTCGCCTGCCAACATTTTGATGGCAGATTGCAGGAGCCACTTGGTACTATCAAACCAGCCCAACTTGGCACTGGTGCCACCATGGGTCTGGTCACCATCCTGCCTATCGTAGCTTTTCAGGAGCCAGGCGGTCAATCCCAGCCATAGGCACCCAGACACAAACCTCGGCCCGTTTCCGAGGCAAACAAAAGTAAGCTGCCCCGCTTCTGGATGGCAGATTGCAGGAACCACATGGTAGTATCAAACCAGCCCGACTTGGCACTGGTGCCACCTCGGGTCTGGGTACCATCCTGCGTATCGTGTCTTCTAAGGAGCCAGCCGACCACTCCCAGCCACAGGCACCCAAACAAAAACAACGGCGCTTTTCTCTGGAAAACAAAACTTGCCTGCCAAATTTTTGATGGCAGATTGCAGGAGCCACTTGGTACTATCAAACCAGCCCAACTTGGCACTGCTGCCACCATGGGTCTGGTCACCATCCTGCCTATCGTAGCTTTTCAGGAGCCAGCCGGTCACTCCCAGCCATAGGCCCCCAGACACAAACCTCGGCCCGTTTCCCTCGCAAACAAAAGTAAGCTGCCCCGCTTCTGGATGGCAGATTGCAGGAGCCACTTCGCACCATCAAAGCAGCCCGACTTGGCACTGGTGCCACCTCTGGTCTGGGAACCATCCTGCGTATCGTGGATTCTAATTAGCCAGCCAGCCACTCCCAGCCACAGGCCCCCAAACACAAACAACAGCGCTTTTCCCTGGAAAACAAAACTCGCCTGCCAAGTTTTTGATGGCAGATTGCAGGAGCCACTTGGTACTATCAAACCAGCCCAACTTGGCACTGCTGCCACCATGGGTCTGGTCACCATCCTGCCTATCGTAGCTTTTCAGGACCCAGCCAGTCACTCCCAGCCATAGGCCCCGAGACACAAGCCTCGGCCGGTTTCCCTGGCAAAAAAAAGTAAGCTGCCCCGCTTCTGGATGGCCGATTACAGGAGCCACTTGGTACTATCAAACCAGCCCGACATGGCACTGGTGCCACCTCTGGTCTGGGAACCATCCTGCGTATCGTGGATTCTAATAAGCCAGCCGGCCACTCCCAGCCACAGGCCCCCAAACACAAACAGTGCCGCTTTTCCCTGGAAAACAAAACTCGCCTGCCAACTTTTTGATGGCAGATTGCAGGAGACACTTGGTACTATCAAACCAGCCCAAATTGGCACTGCTGCCACCATGGGTCTGGTCACCATCCTGCCTATCGTAGCTTTTCAGGAGCCAGACGGTCACTCCCAGCCATAGGCCCCCAGACACAAGCCTCGGCCCTTTACCCTGGCAAACAAAAGTAAGCTACCCCACTTCTGGATGGCAGATTGCAGGAGCCACTTTGCACCATCAAACTAGCCCGACATGGCACTGGTGCCACCTCTGGTCTGGGAACCATCCTGCGTATCGTGGATTCTAAGGAGCCAGCAGGCCACTCCCAGCCACAGGCCCCCAAACACAAACAACGGCGCTTTTCCCTGGAAAACAAAACTCGCCTGCCAACTTTTTGATGGCAGATTGCAGGAGCCACTTGGTACTATCAAACCAGCCCAACTTGGCACTGCTGCCACCATGGGTCTGGTCACCATCCTGCCTATAGTAGCTTTTCAGGAGCCAGCCGCTCAATCCCAGCCATAGGCTCCGAGACACAAACCTCGGCCCGTTTCCCTGGCAAACAAAAGTAAGCTGCCCCGTTTCTGGATGGCAGATTGCAGGAGCCACTTGGTACTATCAAACCAGCCCGACATGGCACTGGTGCCACCTCTGGTCTGGGAACCATCCTGCGTATCGTAGGTTCAAAGGAGCCGCCGGCCACTCCCAGCCACAGGCCCCCAAACACAATCAACGGCGCTTTTCCCTGGAAAACAAAACTCGCCTGCCAACTTTTTGATGGCAGATTGCAGGAGCCACTTGGTACTATCAAACCAGCCCAACTTGGCACGGCTGCCACCATGGGTCTGGTCACCATCCTGCCTATCGTAGCTTTTCAGGAGCCAGCCAGTCACTCCCAGCCATAGGCCCCGAGACACAAACCTCGGCCCGTTACCCTGGCAAACAAAAGTAAGCTGCCCCGCTTCTGGATGGCAGATTGCAGGAACCACTTGGTACTATCAAACCAGCCCGACATGGCACTGGTGCCACCTCTGGTCTGGGAACCATCCTGCGTATCGTGGATTCTAATTAGCCAGCCGGCCACTCCCAGCCACAGGCCCCCAAACACAAACAACGGCGCTTTTCCCTGGAAAACAAAACTCGCCTGCCAACATTTGACGGCATATTGCAGGAGCCACTTGGTACTATCAAACCAGCCCAACTTGGCACTGGTGCCACCATGGGTCTGGTCACCATCCTGCCTATCGTAGCTTTTCAGGAGCCAGCCGGTCACTCCCAGCCATAGGCCCCCAGACACAAACCTCGGCCCGTTTCCCTGGCAAACAAAAGTAAGCTGCCCCGTTTCTGGATGGCAGATTGCAGGAGCCACTTGGTACTATCAAACCAGCCCGACATGGCACTGGTGCCACCTCTGGTCTGGGAACCATCCTGCGTATCGTGGATTCTAATTAGCCAGCCGGCCACTCCCAGCCACAGGCCCCCAAACACAAACAGTGCCGCTTTTCCCTGGAAAACAAAACTCGCCTGCCAATTTTTTGATGGCAGATTGCAGGAGACACTTGGTACTATCAAACCAGCCCAAATTGGCACTGCTGCCACCATGAGTCGGGTCACCATCCTGCCTATCGTAGCTTTTCAGGAGCCAGCCGGTCACTCCCAGCCATAGGCCCCGAGACACAAACCTCGGCCCATTTCCCTGGCAAACAAAAGTAAGCTGCCCCGCTTCTGGATGGCAGATTGCAGGACGCACTTGGTACTATCAAACCAGCCCGACATGGCACTGGTGCCACCTCTGGTCTGGGAACCATGCTGCGTATCGTGGATTCTAATTAGCCAGCCGGCCACTCCCAGCCACAGGCCCCCAAACACAAACAATGGCGCTTTTCCCTGGAAAACAAAACTCGCCTGCCAACATTTGATGGCAGATTGCAGGAGCCACTTGGTACTATCAAACCAGCCCAACTTGGCACTGCTGCCACCATGGGTCTGGTCACCATCCTGCCTATCGTAGCTTTTCAGGAGCCAGCCGGTCACTCCCAGCCATAGGCCCCCAGACACAAGCCTCGGCCCTTTACCCTGGCAAACAAAAGTAAGCTACCCCACTTCTGGATGGCAGATTGCAGGAGCCACTTTGCACCATCAAACTAGCCCGACTTGGCACTGGTGCCACCTCTGGTCTGGGAACCATCCTGCGTATCGTGGATTCTAAGGAGCCAGCAGGCCACTCCCAGCCACAGGCCCCCAAACACAAACAACGGCGCTTTTCCCTGGAAAACAAAACTCGCCTGCCAACTTTTTGATGGCAGATTGCAGGAGCCACTTGGTACTATCAAACCAGCCCAACTTGGCACTGGTGCCACCTTGGGTCTGGTCACCATCCTGCCTATAGTAGCTTTTCAGGAGCCAGCCGCTCAATCCGAGCCATAGGCCCCGAGACACAAACCTCGGCCCGTTTCCCTGGCAAACAAAAGTAAGCTGCCCCGTTTCTGGATGGCAGATTGCAGGAGCCACTTGGTACTATCAAACCAGCCCGACATGGCACTGGTGCCACCTCTGGTCTGGGAACCATCCTGCGTATCGTAGGTTCAAAGGAGCCAGCCGGCCACTCCCAGCCACAGGCCCCCAAACAAAAACAACGGCGCTTTTCCCTGGAAAACAAAACTCGCCTGCCAAATTTTGATGGCAGATTGCAGGAGCCACTTGGTACTATCAAACCAGCCCAACTTGGCACGGCTGCCACCATGGGTCTGGTCACCATCCTGCCTATCGTAGCTTTTCAGGAGCCAGCCGGTCACTCCCAGCCATAGGCCCCCAGACACAAACCTCGGCCCGTTTCCCTGGCAAACAAAAGTAAGCATCCCCGCTTCTGGATGGCAGATTGCAGGACGCACTTGGTACTATCAAACCAGCCCAACTTGGCACTGGTGCCACCTTGGGTCTGGGAACCATCCTGCGTAACGTGGATTCTAATTAGCCAGCCAGCCACTCCCAGCCACAGGCCCCCAAACACAAACAACGGCGCTTTTCCCTGGAAAACAAAACTCGCCTGCCAACTGTTTGATGGCAGATTGCAGGAGCCACTTGGTACTATCAAACCAGCCCAACTTGGCACTGGTGCCACCATGGGTCTGGTCACCATCCTGCCTATCGTAGCTTTTCAGGAGCCAGCCGCTCAATCCCAGCCATAGGCCCCGAGACACAAACCTCGGCCCGTTTCCCTGGCAAAAAAAAGTAAGCTGCCCCGCTTCTGGATGGCAGATTGCAGGAGCCACTTGGTACTATCAAACCAGCCCGACTTGGCACTGGTGCCACCTCTGGTCTGGGAACCATCCTGCATATCGTGGATTCTAAGGAGCCAGCCGGCCACTCCCAGCCACAGGCCCCCAAACACAAACAACGGCGCTTTTCCCTGGAAAACAAAACTCGCCTGCCAACTTTTTGATGGCAGATTGCAGGAGCCACTTGGTACTATCAAACCAGCCCAACTTGGCACTGCTGCCACCATGGGTCTGGTCACCATCCTGCCTATCGTAGCTTTTCAGGAGCCAGCCGGTCACTCCCAGCCATAGGCCCCCAGACACAAATCTCGGCCCGTTTCCCTGGCAAACAAAAGTAAGCTGCCCCGCTTCTGGAGGGCAGATTGCAGAAGCCACTTCGCACCATCAAAGCAGCCCGACTTGGCACTTGTGCCACCTCTGGTCTGGGAACCATCCTGCGTATCGTGGATTCTAAGGAGCCAGCCGGCCACTCCCAGCCACAGGCCCCCAAACACAAACAACGGCGCTTTTCCCTGGAAAACAAAACTCGCCTGCCAACTTTTTGATGGCAGATTGCAGGAGCCACTTGGTACTATCAAACCAGCCCAACTTGGCACTGGTGCCACCATGGGTCTGGTCACCATCCTGCCTATCGTAGCTTTTCAGGAGCCAGGCGGTCAATCCCAGCCATAGGCCCCCAGACACAAACCTCGGCCCGTTTCCGAGGCAAACAAAAGTAAGCTGCCCCGCTTCTGGATGGCAGATTGCAGGAACCACATTGTAGTATCAAACCAGCCCGACTTGGCACTGGTGCCACCTCTGGTCTGGGAACCATCCTGCGTATCGTGTCTACTAAGGAGCCAGCCGACCACTCCCAGCCACAGGCACCCAAACAAAAACAACGGCGCTTTTCTCTGGAAAACAAAACTTGCCTGCCAAATTTTTGATGGCAGATTGCAGGAGCCACTTGGTACTATCAAACCAGCCCAACTTGGCACTGCTGCCACCATGGGTCTGGTCACCATCCTGCCTATCGTAGCTTTTCAGGAGCCAGCCGGTCACTCCCAGCCATAGGCCCCCAGACACAAACCTCGGCCCGTTTCCCTCGCAAACAAAAGTAAGCTGCCCCGCTTCTGGATGGCAGATTGCAGGAGCCACTTCGCACCATCAAAGCAGCCCGACTTGGCACTGGTGCCACCTCTGGTCTGGGAACCATCCTGCGTATCGTGGATTCTAATTAGCCAGCCAGCCACTCCCAGCCACAGGCCCCCAAACACAAACAACAGCGCTTTTCCCTGGAATACAAAACTCGCCTGCCAACTTTTTGATGGCAGATTGCAGGAGCCACTTGGTACTATCAAACCAGCCCAACTTGGCACGGCTGCCACCATGGGTCTGGTCACCATCCTGCCTATCGTAGCTTTTCAGGAGCCAGCCAGTCACTCCCAGCCATAGGCCCCGAGACAAAAACCTCGGCCGGTTTCCCTGGCAAAAAAAAGTAAGCTGCCCCGCTTCTGGATGGCCGATTGCAGGAGCCACTTGGTACTATCAAACCAGCCCGACATGGCACTGGTGCCACCTCTGGTCTGGGAACCATCCTGCGTATCGTGGATTCTAATAAGCCAGCCGGCCACTCCCAGCCACAGGCCCCCAAACACAAACAGTGCCGCTTTTCCCTGGAAAACAAAACTCGCCTGCCAACTTTTTGATGGCAGATTGCAGGAGCCACTTGGTACTATCAAACCAGCCCAAATTGGCACTGCTGCCACCATGAGTCGGGTCACCATCCTGCCTATCGTAGCTTTTCAGGAGCCAGCCGGTCACTCCCAGCCATAGGCCCCCAGACACAAACCTCGGCCCGTTTCCCTGGCAAACAAAAGTAAGCTGCCCCGCTTCTGGATGGCAGATTGCAGGACGCACTTGGTACTATCAAACCAGCCCGACATGGCACTGGTGCCACCTCTGGTCTGGGAACCATGCTGCGTATCGTGGATTCTAATTAGCCAGCCGGCCACTCCCAGCCACAGGCCCCCAAACACAAACAATGGCGCTTTTCCCTGGAAAACAAAACTCGCCTGCCAACATTTGATGGCAGATTGCAGGAGCCACTTGGTACTATCAAACCAGCCCAACTTGGCACTGCTGCCACCATGGGTCTGGTCACCATCCTGCCTATCGTAGCTTTTCAGGAGCCAGACGGTCACTCCCAGCCATAGGCCCCCAGACACAAGCCTCGGCCCTTTACCCTGGCAAACAAAAGTAAGCTACCCCACTTCTGGATGGTAGATTGCAGGAGCCACTTTGCACCATCAAACTAGCCCGACTTGGCACTGGTGCCACCTCTGGTCTGGGAACCATCCTGCGTATCGTGGATTCTAAGGAGCCAGCAGGCCACTCCCAGCCACAGGCCCCCAAACACAAACAACGGCGCTTTTCCCTGGAAAACAAAACTCGCCTGCCAACTTTTTGATGGCAGATTGCAGGAGCCACTTGGTACTATCAAACCAGCCCAACTTGGAACTGGTGCCACCTTGGGTCTGGTCACCATCCTGCCTATAGTAGCTTTTCAGGAGCCAGCCGCTCAATCCCAGCCATAGGCCCCGAGACACAAACCTCGGCCCGTTTCCCTGGCAAACAAAAGTAAGCTGCCCCGTTTCTGGATGGCAGATTGCAGGAGCCACTTGGTACTATCAAACCAGCCCGACATGGCACTGGTGCCACCTCTGGTCTGGGAACCATCCTGCGTATCGTAGGTTCAAAGGAGCCAGCCGGCCACTCCCAGCCACAGGCCCCCAAACAAAAACAACGGCGCTTTTCCCTGGAAAACAAAACTCGCCTGCCAACTTTTTGATGGCAGATTGCAGGAGCCACTTGGTACTATCAAACCAGCCCAACTTGGCACGGCTGCCACCATGGGTCTGGTCACCATCCTGCCTATCGTAGCTTTTCAGGAGCCAGCCGGTCATTCCCAGCCATAGGCCCCCAGACACAAACCTCGGCCCGTTTCCCTGGCAAACAAAAGTAAGCATCCCCGCTTCTGGATGGCAGATTGCAGGACGCACTTGGTACTATCAAACCAGCCCAACTTGGCACTGGTGCCACCATGGGTCTGGTCACCATCCTGCCTATCGTAGCTTTTCAGGAGCCAGGCGGTCAATCCCAGCCATAGGCCCCCAGACACAAACCTCGGCCCGTTTCCGAGGCAAACAAAAGTAAGCTGCCCCGCTTCTGGATGGCAAATTGCAGGAACCACATGGTAGTATCAAACCAGCCCGACTTGGCACTGGTGCCACCTCTGGTCTGGGAACCATCCTGCGTATCGTGTCTTCTAAGGAGCCAGCCGACCACTCCCAGCCACAGGCACCCAAACAAAAACAACGGCGCTTTTCTCTGGAAAACAAAACTTGCCTGCCAAATTTTTGATGGCAGATTGCAGGAGCCACTTGGTACTATCAAACCAGCCCAACTTGGCACTGCTGCCACCATGGGTCTGGTCACCATCCTGCCTATCGTAGCTTTTCAGGAGCCAGCCGGTCACTCCCAGCCATAGGCCCCCAGACACAAACCTCGGCCCGTTTCCCTCGCAAACAAAAGTAAGCTGCCCCGCTTCTGGATGGCAGATTGCAGGAGCCACTTCGCACCATCAAAGCAGCCCGACTTGGCACTGGTGCCACCTCTGGTCTGGGAACCATCCTGCGTATCGTGGATTCTAATTAGCCAGCCAGCCACCGCCAGCCACAGGCCCCCAAACACAAACAACAGCGCTTTTCCCTGGAAAACAAAACTCGCCTGCCAACTTTTTGATGGCAGATTGCAGGAGCCACTTGGTACTATCAAACCAGCCCAACTTGGCACTGCTGCCACCATGGGTCTGGTCACCATCCTGCCTATCGTAGCTTTTCAGGACCCAGCCAGTCACTCCCAGCCATAGGCCCCGAGACACAAGCCTCGGCCGGTTTCCCTGGCAAAAAAAAGTAAGCTGCCCCGCTTCTGGATAACCGATTGCAGGAGCCACTTGGTACTATCAAACCAGCCCGACATGACACTGGTGCCACCTCTGGTCTGGGAACCATCCTGCGTATCGTGGATTCTAATAAGCCAGCCGGCCACTCCCAGCCACAGGCCCCCAAACACAAACAGTGCCGCTTTTCCCTGGAAAACAAAACTCGCCTGCCAACTTTTTGATGGCAGATTGCAGGAGACACTTGGTACTATCAAACCAGCCCAAATTGGCACTGCTGCCACCATGAGTCGGGTCACCATCCTGCCTATCGTAGCTTTTCAGGAGCCAGCCGGTCACTCCCGGCCATAGGCCCCTGACACAAACCTCGGCCCGTTTCCCTGGCAAACAAAAGTAAGCTGCCCCGCTTCTGGATGGCAGATTGCAGGACGCACTTGGTACTATCAAACCAGCCCGACATGGAACTGGTGCCACCTCTGGTCTGGGAACCATGCTGCGTATCGTGGATTCTAATTAGCCAGCCGGCCACTCCCAGCCACAGGCCCCCAAACACAAACAATGGCGCTTTTCCCTGGAAAACAAAACTCGCCTGCCAACATTTGATGGCAGATTGCAGGAGCCACTTGGTACTATCAAACCAGCCCAACTTGGCACTGCTGCCACCATGGGTCTGGTCACCATCCTGCCTATCGTAGCTTTTCAGGAGCCAGACGGTCACTCCCAGCCATAGGCCCCCAGACACTAGCCTCGGCCCTTTACCCTGGCAAACAAAAGTAAGCTACCCCACTTCTGGATGGCAGATTGCAGGAGCCACTTTGCACCATCAAACTAGCCCGACTTGGCACTGGTGCCACCTCTGGTCTGGGAACCATCCTGCGTATCGTGGATTCTAAGGAGCCAGCCGGCCACTCCCAGCCACAGGCCCCCAAACACAAACAACGGCGCTTTTCCCTGGAAAACAAAACTCGCCTGCCAACTTTTTGATGGCAGATTGCAGGAGCCACTTGGTACTATCAAACCAGCCCAACTTGGCACTGCTGCCACCATGGGTCTGGTCATCATCCTGCCTATAGGAGCTTTTAAGGAGCCAGCCGCTCAATCCCAGCCATAGGCCCCGAGACACAAACCTCGGCCCGTTTCCCTGGCAAACAAAAGTAAGCTGCCCCGTTTCTGGATGGCAGATTGCAGGAGCCACTTGGTACTATCAAACCAGCCCGACATGGCACTGGTGCCACCTCTGGTCTGGGAACCATCCTGCGTATCGTAGGTTCAAAGGAGCCAGCCGGCCACTCCCAGCCACAGGCCCCCAAACACAAACAACGGCGCTTTTCCCTGGAAAACAAAACTCGCCTGCCAACTTTTTGATGGCAGATTGCAGGAGCCACTTGGTACTATCAAACCAGCCCAACTTGGCACGGCTGCCACCATGGGTCTGGTCATCATCCTGCCTATCGTAGCTTTTCAGGAGCCAGCCAGTCACTCCCAGCCATAGGCCCCGAGACACAAACCTCGGCCCGTTTCCCTGGCAAACAAAAGTAAGCTGCCCCGTTTCTGGATGGCAGATTGCAGGAGCCACTTGGTACTATCAAACCAGCCCGACATGGCACTGGTGCCACCTCTGGTCTGGGAACCATCCTGCGTATCGTAGGTTCAAAGGAGCCAGCCGGCCACTCCCAGCCACAGGCCCCCAAACACAAACAACGGCGCTTTTCCCTGGAAAACAAAACTCGCCTGCCAACATTTGACGGCATATTGCAGGAGCCACTTGGTACTATCAAACCAGCCCAACTTGGCACTGGTGCTACCATGGGTCTGGTCACCATCCTGCCTATCGTAACTTTTCAGGAGCCAGCCGGTCACTCCCAGCCATAGGCCCCCAGACACAAACCTCGGCCCGTTTCCCTGGTAAACAAAAGTAAGCTACCCCACTTCTGGATGGCAGATTGCAGGAGCCACTTTGCACCATCATCTAGCCCGACATGGCACTGGTGCCACCTCTGGTCTGGGAACCATCCTGCGTATCGTGGATTCTAAGGAGCCAGCCGGCCACTCCCAGCCACAGGCCCCCAAACACAAACAACGGCGCTTTTCCCTGGAAAACAAAACTCGCCTGCCAACTTTTTGATGGCAGATTGCAGGAGCCACTTGGTACTATCAAACCAGCCCAACTTGGCACTGGTGCCACCATTGGTCTGGTAACCATCCTGCCTATCGTAGCTTTTCAGGAGCCAGCCGGTCACTCCCAGCCATAGGCCCCGAGACACTAACCTCGGCCCGTTTCCCTGGCAAACAAAAGTAAGCTGCCCCGTTTCTGGATGGCAGATTGCAGGAGCCACTTGGTACTATCAAACCAGCCCGACATGGCACTGGTGCCACCTCTGGTCTGGGAACCATCCTGCGTATCGTAGGTTCAAAGGAGCCAGCCGGCCCCTCCCAGCCACAGGCCCCCAAACACAAACAACGGCGCTTTTCCCTGGAAAACAAAACTCGCCTGCCAACTTTTTGATGGCAGATTGCAGGAGCCACTTGGTACTATCAAACCAGCCCGACATGGCACAGGTGCCACCTCTGGTCTGGGAACCATCCTGCGTATCGTGGATTCTAATAAGCCAGCCGGCCACTCCCAGCCACAGGCCCCCAAACACAAACAGTGCCGCTTTTCCCTGGAAAACAAAACTCGCCTGCCAACATTTTGATGGCAGATTGCAGGAGACACTTGGTACTATCAAACCAGCCCAAATTGGCACTGCTGCCACCATGAGTCTGGTCACCATCCTGCCTATCGTAGCTTTTCAGGAGCCAGCCGGTCACTCCCAGCCATAGGCCCCCAGACACAAACCTCGGCCCGTTTCCCTCGCAAACAAAAGTAAGCTGCCCCTCTTCTGGATGGCAGATTGCAGGACGCTCTTGGTACTATCAAACCAGCCCGACATGGCACTGGTGCCACCTCTGGTCTGGGAACCATGCTGCGTATCGTGGATTCTAATTAGCCAGCCAGCCACTCCCAGCCACAGGCCCCCAAACACAAACAACGGCGCTTTTCTCTGGAAAACAAAACTTGCCTGCCAAATTTTTGATGGCAGATTGCAGGAGCCACTTGGTACTATCAAACCAGCCCAACTTGGCACTGCTGCCACCATGGGTCTGGTCACCATCCTGCCTATCGTAGCTTTTCAGGAGCCAGCCGGTCACTCCCAGCCTTAGGCCCCCAGACACAAACCTCGGCCCGTTTCCCTCGCAAACAAAAGTAAGCTGCCCCGCTTCTGGATGGCAGATTGCAGGAGCCACTTCGCACCATCAAAGCAGCCCGACTTGGCACTGGTGCCACCTCTGGTCTGGGAACCATCCTGCGTATCGTGGATTCTAATTAGCCAGCCGGCCACTCCCAGCCACAGGCCCCCAAACACAAACAACAGCGCTTTTCCCTGGAAAACAAAACTCGCCTGCCAACTTTTTGATGGCAGATTGCAGGAGCCACTTGGTACTATCAAACCAGCCCAACTTGGCACTGCTGCCACCATGGGTCTGGTCACCATCCTGCCTATCGTAGCTTTTCAGGAGCCAGCCAGTCACTCCCAGCCATGGGCCCCGAGACACAAGCCTCGGCCGGTTTCCCTGGCAAAAAAAAGTAAGCTGCCCCGCTTCTGGATGGCAGATTGCAGGAGCCACTTGGTACTATCAAACCAGCCCGACATGGCACTGGTGCCACCTCTGGTCTGGGAACCATCCTGCGTATCGTGGATTCTAATAAGCCAGCCGGCCACTCCCAGCCACAGGCCCCCAAACACAAACAGTGCCACTTTTCCCTGGAAAACAAAACTCGCCTGCCAACATTTGATGGCATATTGCAGGAGACACTTGGTACTATCAAACCAGCCCAAATTGGCACTGCTGCCACCATGAGTCTGGTCACCATCCTGCCTATCGTAGCTTTTCAGGAGCCAGCCGGTCACTCCCAGCCATAGGCCCCCAGACACAAACCTCGGCCCGTTTCCCTGGCAAACAAAAGTAAGCTGCCCCGCTTCTGGATGGCAGATTGCAGGACGCACTTGGTACTATCAAACTAGCCCGACTTGGCACTGGTGCCACCTCTGGTCTGGGAACCATCCTGCGTATCGTGGATTCTAAGGAGCCAGCCGGCCACTCCCAGCCACAGGCCCCCAAACACAAACAACGGCGCTTTTCCCTGGAAAACAAAACTCGCCTGCCAACATTTGACGGCATATTGCAGGAGCCACTTGGTACTATCAAACCAGCCCAATTTGGCACTGGTGCCACCATGGGTCTGGTCACCATCCTGCCTATCGTAGCTTTTCAGGAGCCAGGCGGTCACTCCCAGCCATAGGCCCCCAGACACAAACCTCGGCCCGTTTCCCTGGTAAACAAAAGTAAGCTACCCCACTTCTGGATGGCAGATTGCAGGAGCCACTTTGCACCATCATCTAGCCCGACATGGCACTGGTGCCACCTCTGGTCTGGGAACCATCCTGCGTATCGTGGATTCTAAGGAGCCAGCCGGCCACTCCCAGCCACAGGCCCCCAAACACAAACAACGGCGCTTTTCCCTGGAAAACAAAACTCGCCTGCCAAATTTTGATGGCAGATTGCAGGAGCCACTTGGTACTATCAAACCAGCCCAACTTGGCACTGCTGCCACCATGGGTCTGGTCACCATCCTGCCTATCGTAGCTTTTCAGGAGCCAGCCGCTCAATCCCAGCCATAGGCCCCGAGACACAAACCTCGGCCCGTTTCCCTGGCAAAAAAAAGTAAGCTACCCCGCTTCTGGATGGCAGATTGCAGGAGCCACTTGGTACTATCAAACCAGCCCGACTTGGCACTGGTGCCACCTCTGGTCTGGGAACCATCCTGCACATCGTGGATTCTAAGGAGCCAGCCGGCCACTCCCAGCCACAGGCCCCCAAACACAAACAACGGCGCTTTTCCCTGGAAAACAAAACTCGCCTGCCAATTTTTTGATGGCAGATTGCAGGAGCCACTTGGTACTATCAAACCAGCCCAACTTGGCACTGGTGCCACCATGGGTCTGGTCACCATCCTGCCTATCGTAGCTTTTCAGGAGCCAGGCGGTCAATCCCAGCCATAGGCCCCCAGACACAAACCTCGGCCCGTTTCCGAGGCAAACAAAAGTAAGCTGCCCCGCTTCTGGATGGCAGATTGCAGGAACCAAATGGTAGTATCAAACCAGCCCGACTTGGCACTGGTGCCACCTCTGGTCTGGGAACCATCCTGCGTATCGTGTCTTCTAAGGAGCCAGCCGACCACTCCCAGCCACAGGCACCCAAACAAAAACAACGGCGCTTTTCTCTGGAAAACAAAACTTGCCTGCCAAATTTTTGATGGCAGATTGCAGGAGCCACTTGGTACTATCAAACCAGCCCAACTTGGCACTGCTGCCACCATGGGTCTGGTCACCATCCTGCCTATCGTAGCTTTTCAGGAGCCAGCCGGTCACTCCCAGCCATAGGCCCCCAGACACAAACCTCGGCCCGTTTCCCTCGCAAACAAAAGTAAGCTGCCCCGCTTCTGGATGGCAGATTGCAGGAGCCACTTCGCACCATCAAAGCAGCCCGACTTGGCACTGGTGCCACCTCTGGTCTGGGAACCATCCTGCGTATCGTGGATTCTAATTAGCCAGCCGGCCACTCCCAGCCACAGGCCCCCAAACACAAACAACAGCGCTTTTCCCTGGAAAACAAAACTCGCCTGCCAACTTTTTGATGGCAGATTGCAGGAGCCACTTGGTACTATCAAACCAGCCCAACTTGGCACTGCTGCCACCATGAGTCGGGTCACCATCCTGCCTATCGTAGCTTTTCAGGAGCCAGCCGGTCACTCCCAGCCATAGGCCCCCAGACACAAACCTCGGCCCGTTTCCCTGGCAAACAAAAGTAAGCTGCCCCGCTTCTGGATGGCAGATTGCAGGACGCACTTGGTACTATCAAACCAGCCCGACATGGCACTGGTGCCACCTCTGGTCTGGGAACCATCCTGCGTATCGTGGATTCTAATTAGCCAGCCGGCCACTCCCAGCCACTGGCCCCCAAACACAAACAATGGCGCTTTTCCATGGAAAACAAAACTCGCCTGCCAACATTTGATGGCAGATTGCAGGAGCCACTTGGTACTATCAAACCAGCCCAACTTGGCACTGCTGCCACCATGGGTCTGGTCACCATCCTGCCTATCGTAGCTTTTCAGGAGCCAGACGGTCACTCCCAGCCATAGGCCCCCAGACACAAGCCTCGGCCCTTTACCCTGGCAAACAAAAGTAAGCTACCCCACTTCTGGATGGCAGATTGCAGGAGCCACTTCGCAACATCAAACTAGCCCGACTTGGCACTGGTGCCACCTCTGGTCTGGGAACCATCCTGCGTATCGTGGATTCTAAGGAGCCAGCAGGCCACTCCCAGCCACAGGCCCCCAAACACAAACAACGGCGCTTTTCCCTGGAAAACAAAACTCGCCTGCCAAATTTGATGGCAGATTGCAGGAGCCACTTGGTACTATCAAACCAGCCCAACTTGGCACTGCTGCCACCATGGGTCTGGTCACCATCCTGCCTATAGTAGCTTTTCAGGAGCCAGCCGCTCAATCCCAGCCATAGGCCCCGAGACACAAACCTCGGCCCGTTTCCCTGGCAAACAAAAGTAAGCTGCCCCGTTTCTGGATGGCAGATTGCAGGAGCCACTTGGTACTATCAAACCAGCCCGACATGGCACTGGTGCCACCTCTGGTCTGGGAACCATCCTGCGTATCGTAGGTTCAAAGGAGCCAGCCGGCCACTCCCAGCCACAGGCCCCCAAACACAAACAACGGCGCTTTTCCCTGGAAAACAAAACTCGCCTGCCAACTTTTTGATGGCAGATTGCAGGAGCCACTTGGTACTATCAAACCAGCCCAACTTGGCACGGCTGCCACCATGGGTCTGGTCACCATCCTGCCTATCGTAGCTTTTCAGGAGCCAGCCGGTCACTCCCAGCCATAGACAACCAGACACAAACCTCGGCCCGTTTCCCTGGCAAAAAAAAGTAAGCTGCCCCGCTTCTGGATGGCAGATTGCAGGATGCACTTGGTACTATCAAACCAGCCCGACATGGCACTGGTGCCACCTCTGGTCTGGGAACCATGCTGCGTATCGTGGATTCTAATTAGCCAGCCGGCCACTCCCAGCCACAGGCCCCCAAACACAAACAACGGCGCTTTTCCCTGGAAAACAAAACTCGCCTGCCAACATTTGACGGCAGATTGCAGGAGCCACTTGGTACTATCAAACCAGCCCAACTTGGCACTGGTGCCACCATGGGTCTGGTCACCATCCTGCCTATCGTAGCTTTTCAGGAGCCAGCCAGTCACTCCCAGCCATGGGCCCCGAGACACAAGCCTCGGCCGGTTTCCCTGGCAAAAAAAAGTAAGCTGCCCCGCTTCTGGATGGCAGATTGCAGGAGCCACTTGGTACTATCAAACCAGCCCGACATGGCACTGGTGCCACCTCTGGTCTGGGAACCATCCTGCGTATCGTGGATTCTAATAAGCCAGCCGGCCACTCCCAGCCACAGGCCCCCAAACACAAACAGTGCCACTTTTCCCTGGAAAACAAAACTCGCCTGCCAACTTTTTGATGGCATATTGCAGGAGACACTTGGTACTATCAAACCAGCCCAAATTGGCACTGCTGCCACCATGAGTCTGGTCACCATCCTGCCTATCGTAGCTTTTCAGGAGCCAGCCGGTCACTCCCAGCCATAGGCCCCCAGACACAAACCTCGGCCCGTTTCCCTGGCAAACAAAAGTAAGCTGCCCCGCTTCTGGATGGCAGATTGCAGGACGCACTTGGTACTATCAAACTAGCCCGACTTGGCACTGGTGCCACCTCTGGTCTGGGAACCATCCTGCGTATCGTGGATTCTAAGGAGCCAGCCGGCCACTCCCAGCCACAGGCCCCCAAACACAAACAACGGCGCTTTTCCCTGGAAAACAAAACTCGCCTGCCAAATTTTGACGGCATATTGCAGGAGCCACTTGGTACTATCAAACCAGCCCAATTTGGCACTGGTGCCACCATGGGTCTGGTCACCATCCTGCCTATCGTAGCTTTTCAGGAGCCAGCCGGTCACTCCCAGCCATAGGCCCCCAGACACAAACCTCGGCCCGTTTCCCTGGTAAACAAAAGTAAGCTACCCCACTTCTGGATGGCAGATTGCAGGAGCCACTTTGCACCATCATCTAGCCCGACATGGCACTGGTGCCACCTCTGGTCTGGGAACCATCCTGCGTATCGTGGATTCTAAGGAGCCAGCCGGCCACTCCCAGCCACAGGCCCCCAAACACAAACAACGGCGCTTTTCCCTGGAAAACAAAACTCGCCTGCCAAATTTTGATGGCAGATTGCAGGAGCCACTTGGTACTATCAAACCAGCCCAACTTGGCACTGCTGCCACCATGGGTCTGGTCACCATCCTGCCTATCGTAGCTTTTCAGGAGCCAGCCGCTCAATCCCAGCCATAGGCCCCGAGACACAAACCTCGGCCCGTTTCCCTGGCAAAAAAAAGTAAGCTACCCCGCTTCTGGATGGCAGATTGCAGGAGCCACTTGGTACTATCAAACCAGCCCGACTTGGCACTGGTGCCACCTCTGGTCTGGGAACCATCCTGCACATCGTGGATTCTAAGGAGCCAGCCGGCCACTCCCAGCCACAGGCCCCCAAACACAAACAACGGCGCTTTTCCCTGGAAAACAAAACTCGCCTGCCAACATTTTGATGGCAGATTGCAGGAGCCACTTGGTACTATCAAACCAGCCCAACTTGGCACTGCTGCCACCATGGGTCTGGTCACCATACTGCCTATCGTAGCTTTTCAGGAGCCAGGCGGTCAATCCCAGCCATAGGCCCCCAGACACAAACCTCGGCCCGTTTCCGAGGCAAACAAAAGTAAGCTGCCCCGCTTCTGGATGGCAGATTGCAGGAACCAAATGGTAGTATCAAACCAGCCCGACTTGGCACTGGTGCCACCTCTGGTCTGGGAACCATCCTGCGTATCGTGTCTTCTAAGGAGCCAGCCGACCACTCCCAGCCACAGGCACCCAAACAAAAACAACGGCGCTTTTCTCTGGAAAACAAAACTTGCCTGCCAAATTTTTGATGGCAGATTGCAGGAGCCACTTGGTACTATCAAACCAGCCCAACTTGGCACTGCTGCCACCATGGGTCTGGTCACCATCCTGCCTATCGTAGCTTTTCAGGAGCCAGCCGGTCACTCCCAGCCATAGGCCCCCAGACACAAACCTCGGCCCGTTTCCCTCGCAAACAAAAGTAAGCTGCCCCGCTTCTGGATGGCAGATTGCAGGAGCCACTTCGCACCATCAAAGCAGCCCGACTTGGCACTGGTGCCACCTCTGGTCTGGGAACCATCCTGCGTATCGTGGATTCTAATTAGCCAGCCGGCCACTCCCAGCCACAGGCCCCCAAACACAAACAACAGCGCTTTTCCCTGGAAAACAAAACTCGCCTGCCAACTTTTTGATGGCAGATTGCAGGAGCCACTTGGTACTATCAAACCAGCCCAACTTGGCACTGCTGCCACCATGAGTCGGGTCACCATCCTGCCTATCGTAGCTTTTCAGGAGCCAGCCGGTCACTCCCAGCCATAGGCCCCCAGACACAAACCTCGGCCCGTTTCCCTGGCAAACAAAAGTAAGCTGCCCCGTTTCTGGATGGCAGATTGCAGGACGCACTTGGTACTATCAAACCAGCCCGACATGGCACTGGTGCCACCTCTGGTCTGGGAACCATGCTTCGTATCGTGGATTCTAATTAGCCAGCCGGCCACTCCCAGCCACAGGCCCCCAAACACAAACAATGGCGCTTTTCCCTGGAAAACAAAACTCGCCTGCCAACATTTGATGGCAGATTGCAGGAGCCACTTGGTACTATCAAACCAGCCCAACTTGGCACTGCTGCCACCATGGGTCTGGTCACCATCCTGCCTATCGTAGCTTTTCAGGAGCCAGACGGTCACTCCCAGCCATAGGCCCCCAGACACAAGCCTCGGCCCTTTACCCTGGCAAACAAAAGTAAGCTACCCCACTTCTGGATGGCAGATTGCAGGAGCCACTTTGCACCATCAAACTAGCCCGACTTGGCACTGGTGCCACCTCTGGTCTGGGAACCATCCTGCACATCGTGGATTCTAAGGAGCCAGCCGGCCACTCCCAGCCACAGGCCCCCAAACACAAACAACGGCGCTTTTCCCTGGAAAACAAAACTCGCCTGCCAAATTTGATGGCAGATTGCAGGAGCCACTTGGTACTATCAAACCAGCCCAACTTGGCACTGCTGCCACCATGGGTCTGGTCACCATCCTGCCTATAGTAGCTTTTCAGGAGCCAGCCGCTCAATCCCAGCCATAGGCCCCGAGACACAAACCTCGGCCCGTTTCCCTGGCAAACAAAAGTAAGCTGCCCCGTTTCTGGATGGCAGATTGCAGGAGCCACTTGGTACTATCAAACCAGCCCGACATGGCACTGGTGCCACCTCTGGTCTGGGAACCATCCTGCGTATCGTAGGTTCAAAGGAGCCAGCCGGCCACTCCCAGCCACAGGCCCCCAAACACAAACAACGGCGCTTTTCCCTGGAAAACAAAACTCGCCTGCCAACTTTTTGATGGCAGATTGCAGGAGCCACTTGGTACTATCAAACCAGCCCAACTTGGCACGGCTGCCACCATGGGTCTGGTCACCATCCTGCCTATCGTAGCTTTTCAGGAGCCAGCCGGTCACTCCCAGCCATAGACAACCAGACACAAACCTCGGCCCGTTTCCCTGGCAAAAAAAAGTAAGCTGCCCCGCTTCTGGATGGCAGATTGCAGGATGCACTTGGTACTATCAAACCAGCCCGACATGGCACTGGTGCCACCTCTGGTCTGGGAACCATGCTGCGTATCGTGGATTCTAATTAGCCAGCCGGCCACTCCCAGCCACAGGCCCCCAAACAAAAACAACGGCGCTTTTCCCTGGAAAACAAAACTCGCCTGCCAACATTTGACGGCATATTGCAGGAGCCACTTGGTACTATCAAACCAGCCCAACTTGGCACTGCTGCCACCATGGGTCTGGTCACCATCCTGCCTATCGTAGCTTTTCAGGAGCCAGCCGGTCACTCCCAGCCATAGGCCCCCAGACACAAACCTCCGCACGTTTCCCTGGTAAACAAAAGTAAGCTACCCCACTTCTGGATAGCAGATTGCAGGAGCCACTTTGCACCATCATCTAGCCCGACTTGGCACTGGTGCCACCTCTGGTCTGGGAACCATCCTGCGTATCGTGGATTCTAAGGAGCCAGCCGGCCACTCCCAGCCACAGGCCCCCAAACACAAACAACGGCGCTTTTCCCTGGAAAACAAAACTCGCCTGCCAACATTTGACGGCATATTGCAGGAGCCACTTGGTACTATCAAACCAGCCCAACTTGGCACTGCTGCCACCATGGGTCTGGTCACCATCCTGCCTATCGTAGCTTTTCAGGAGCCAGCCGGTCACTCCCAGCCATAGGCCCCCAGACACAAACCTCCGCACGTTTCCCTGGTAAACAAAAGTAAGCTACCCCACTTCTGGATGGCAGATTGCAGGAGCCACTTTGCACCATCATCTAGCCCGACTTGGCACTGGTGCCACCTCTGGTCTGGGAACCATCCTGCGTATCGTGGATTCTAAGGAGCCAGCCGGCCACTCCCAGCCACAGGCCCCCAAACACAAACAACGGCGCTTTTCCCTGGAAAACAAAACTCGCCTGCCAACTTTTTGATGGCAGATTGCAGGAGCCACTTGGTACTATCAAACCAGCCCAACTTGGCACTGGTGCCACCATGGGTCTGGTAACCATCCTGCCTATCGTAGCTTTTCAGGAGCCAGCCGGTCACTCCCAGCCATAGGCCCCGAGACACAAACCTCGGCCCGTTTCCCTGGCAAACAAAAGTAAGCTGCCCCGTTTCTGGATGGCAGATTGCAGGAGCCACTTGGTACTATCAAACCAGCCCGACATGGCACTGGTGCCACCTCTGGTCTGGGAACCATCCTGCGTATCGTAGGTTCAAAGGAGCCAGCCGGCCACTCCCAGCCACAGGCCCCCAAACACAATCAACGGCGCTTTTCCCTGGAAAACAAAACTCGCCTGCCAACTTTTTGATGGCAGATTCCAGGAGCCACTTGGTACTATCAAACCAGACCAACTTGGCACTGGTGCCACCATGGGTCTGGTCACCATCCTGCCTATCGTAGCTTTTCAGGAGCCAGCCTCTCAATCCCAGCATTAGGCCCCGAGACACAAACCTCGGCCCGTTTCCCTGGCAAACAAAAGTAAGCTGCCCCGTTTCTGGATGGCAGATTGCAGGAGCCACTTGATACTATCAAACCAGCCCGACATGGCACTGGTGCCACCATGGTCTGGGAACCATCCTGCGTATCGTATGTTCAAAGGAGCCAGCCGGCCACTCCCAGCCACAGGCCCCCAAACACAAACAATGGCGCTTTTCCCTGGAAAACAAAACTCGCCTGCAACTTTTTGATGGCAGATTACAGGAGCCACTTCGTACTATCAAATCAGCCCAACTTGTCACTGGTGCCATCATGGGTCTGGTCACCATCCTGCCTATCGTAGCTTTTCAGGAGCCAGCCGGTCACTCCCAGCCTTAGCCCCCCAGACAAAAACCTCGGCCCGTTTCCGTGGCAAACAAAAGTAAGCTGCCCCGCTTCTGGATGGCAGATTGCAGGAACCACATGGTAGTATCAAACCAGCCCGACTTGGCACTGGTGCCACCTCTGGTCTGGGAACCATCCTGCGTATCGTGTCTTCTAAGGAGCCAGCCGACCACTCCCTGCCACAGGCACCCAAACAAAAACAACGGCGCTTTTCTCTGGAAAACAAAACTTGCCTGCCAAATTTTTGATGGCAGATTGCAGGAGCCACTTGGTACTATCAAACCAGCCCAACTTGGCACTGCTGCCACCATGGGTCTGGTCACCATCCTGCCTATCGTAGCTTTTCAGGAGCCAGCCGGTCACTCCCAGCCATAGGCCCCCAGACACAAACCTCGGCCCGTTTCCCTCGCAAAAAAAAGTAAGCTGCCCCGCTTCTGGATGGCAGATTGCAGGAGCCACTTCGCACCATCAAAGCAGCCCGACTTGGCACTGGTGCCACCTCAGGTCTGGGAACCATCCTGCGTATCGTGGATTCTAATTAGCCAGCCGGCCACTCCCAGCCACAGGCCCCCAAACACAAACAACAGCGCTTTTCCCTGGAAAAAAAAACTCGCCTGCCAACTTTTTGATGGCAGATTGCAGGAGCCACTTGGTACTATCAAACCAGCCCAACTTGGCACTGCTGCCACCATGGGTCTGGTCACCATCCTGCCTATCGCAGCTTTTCAGGACCCAGCCAGTCACTCCCAGCCATAGGCCCCGAGACACAAGCCTCGGCCGGTTTCCCTGGCAAAAAAAAGTAAGCTGCCCCGCTTCTGGATGGCAGATTGCAGGAGCCACTTGGTACTATCAAACCAGCCCGACATGGCACTGGTGCCACCTCTGGTCTGGGAACCATCCTGCGTATCGTGGATTCTAATAAGCCAGCCGGCCACTCCCAGCCACAGGCCCCCGAACACAAACAGTGCCGCTTTTCCCTGGAAAACAAAACTCGCCTGCCAACTTTTTGATGGCAGATTGCAGGAGACACTTGGTACTATCAAACCAGCCCAAATTGGCACTGCTGCCACCATGAGTCTGGTCACCATCCTGCCTATCGTAGCTTTTCAGGAGCCAGCCGGTCACTCCCAGCCATAGGCCCCCAGATACAAACCTCGGCCCGTTTCCCTGGCAAACAAAAGTAAGCTGCCCCGCTTCTGGATGGCAGATTGAAGGACGCACTTGGTACTATCAAACCAGCCCGACATGGCACTGGTGCCACCTCTGGTCTGGGAACCATGCTGCGTATCGTGGATTCTAATTAGCCAGCCGGCCACTCCCAGCCACAGGCCCCCAAACACAAACAATGGCGCTTTTCCCTGGAAAACAAAACTCGCCTGCCAACATTTGATGGCAGATTGCAGGAGCCACTTGGTACTATCAAACCAGCCCAACTTGGCACTGCTGCCACCATGGGTCTGGTCACCATCCTGCCAATCGTAGCTTTTCAGGAGCCAGCCGGTCACTCCCAGCCATAGGCCCCCAGACACAAGCCTCGGCCCGTTACCCTGGCAAACAAAAGTAAGCTACCCCACTTCTGGATGGCAGATTGCAGGAGCCACTTTGCACCATCAAACTAGCCCGACTTGGCACTGGTGCCACCTCTGGTCTGGGAACCATCCTGCGTATGGTGGATTCTAAGGAGCCAGCAGGCCACTCCCAGCCACAGGCCCCCAAACACAAACAACGGCGCTTTTCCCTGGAAAACAAAACTCGCCTGCCAACTTTTTGATGGCAGATTGCAGGAGCCACTTGGTACTATCAAACCAGCCCAACTTGGCACTGCTGCCACCATGGGTCTGGTCACCATCCTGCCTATCGTAGCTTTTCAGGAGCCAGCCGGTCACTCCCAGCCATAGGCCCCCAGACACAAACCTCGGCCCGTTTCCCTGGTAAACAAAAGTAAGCTACCCCACTTCTGGATGGCAGATTGCAGGAGCCACTTGGTACTATCAAACCAGCCCGACATGGCACTGGTGCCACCTCTGGTCTGGGAACCATCCTGCGTATCGTGGATTCTAAGGAGCCAGCCGGCCACTCCCAGCCACAGGCCCCCAAACACAAACAACGGCGCTTTTCCCTGGAAAACAAAACTCGCCTGCCAACTTTTTGATGGCAGATTGCAGGAGCCACTTGGTACTATCAAACCAGCCCAACTTGGCACGGCTGCCACCATGGGTCTGGTCACCATCCTGCCTATCGTAGCTTTTCAGGAGCCAGCCAGTCACTCCCAGCCATAGGCCCCGAGACACAAACCTCGGCCCGTTTCCCTGGCAAAAAAAAGTAAGCTGCCCCGCTTCTGGATGGCAGATTGCAGGAGCCACTTGGTACTATCAAACCAGCCCGACATGGCACTGGTGCCACCTCTGGTCTGGGAACCATCCTGCGTATCGTGGATTCTAATTAGCCAGCCGGCCACTCCCAGCCACAGGCCCCCAAACACAAACAACGGCGCTTTTCCCTGGAAAACAAAACTCGCCTGCCAACATTTGACGGCATATTGCAGGAGCCACTTGGTACTATCAAACCAGCCCAACTTGGCACTGGTGCCACCATGGGTCTGGTCACCATCCTGCCTATCGTAGCTTTTCAGGAGCCAGCCGGTCACTCCCAGCCATAGGCCCCCAGACACAAACCTCGGCCCGTTTCCCTGGTAAACAAAAGTAAGCTACCCCACTTCTGGATGGCAGATTGCAGGAGCCACTTTGCACCATCATCTAGCCCGACATGGCACTGGTGCCACCTCTGGTCTGGGAACCATCCTGCGTATCGTGGATTCTAAGGAGCCAGCCGGCCACTCCCAGCCACAGGCCCCCAAACACAAACAACGGCGCTTTTCCCTGGAAAACAAAACTCGCCTGCCAACATTTTGATGGCAGATTGCAGGAGACACTTGGTACTATCAAACCAGCCCAAATTGGCACTGCTGCCACCATGAGTCTGGTCACCATCCTGCCTATCGTAGCTTTTCAGGAGCCAGCCGGTCACTCCCAGCCATAGGCCCCCAGACACAAACCTCGGCCCGTTTCCCTGGCAAACAAAAGTAAGCTGCCCCTCTTCTGGATGGCAGATTGCAGGACGCACTTGGTACTATCAAACCAGCCCGACATGGCACTGGTGCCACCTCTGGTCTGGGAACCATGCTGCGTATCGTGGATTCTAATTAGCCAGCCGGCCACTCCCAGCCACAGGCCCCCAAACACAAACAACGGCGCTTTTCTCTGGAAAACAAAACTTGCCTGCCAAATTTTTGATGGCAGATTGCAGGAGCCACTTGGTACTATCAAACCAGCCCAGCTTGGCACTGCTGCCACCATGGGTCTGGTCACCATCCTGCCTATCGTAGCTTTTCAGGAGCCAGCCGGTCACTCCCAGCCATAGGCCCCGAGACACAAACCTCGGCCCGTTTCCCTCGCAAACAAAAGTAAGCTGCCCCGCTTCTGGATGGCAGATTGCAGGAGCCACTTCGCACCATCAAAGCAGCCCGACATGGCACTGGTGCCACCTCTGGTCTGGGAACCATCCTTCGTATCGTGGATTCTAATTAGCCAGCCGGCCACTCCCAGCCACAGGCCCCCAAACACAAACAACAGTGCTTTTCCCTGGAAAAAAAAACTCGCCTGCCAACATTTTGATGGCTGATTGCAGGAGCCACTTGGTACTATCAAACCAGCCCACCTTGGCACTGCTGCCACCATGGGTCTGGTCACCATCCTGCCTATCGTAGCTTTTCAGGACCCAGCCAGTCACTCCCAGCCATAGGCCCCGAGACACAAGCCTCGGCCGGTTTCCCTGGCAAAAAAAAGTAAGCTGCCCTGCTTCTGGATGGCAGATTGCAGGAGCCACTTGGTACTATCAAACCAGCCCGACATGGCACTGGTGCCACCTCTGGTCTGGGAACCATCCTGCGTATCGTGGATTCTAATAAGCCAGCCGGCCACTCCCAGCCACAGGCCCCCAAACACAAACAGTGCCGCTTTTCCCTGGAAAACAAAACTCGCCTGCCAACTTTTTGATGGCAGATTGCAGGAGACACTTGGTACTATCAAACCAGCCCAACTTGGCACTGCTGCCACCATGAGTCTGGTCACCATCCTGCCTATCGTAGCTTTTCAGGAGCCAGCCGGTCACTCCCAGCCATAGGCCCCCAGACACAAACCTCGGCCCGTTTCCCTGGCAAACAAAAGTAAGCTGCCCCGCTTCTGGATGGCAGATTGCAGGACGCACTTGGTACTATCAAACCAGCCCGACATGGCACTGGTGCCACCTCTGGTCTGGGAACCATGCTGCGTATCGTGGATTCTAATTAGCCAGCCGGCCACTCCCAGCCACAGGCCCCCAAACACAAACAATGGCGCTTTTCCCTGGAAAACAAAACTCGCCTGCCAACATTTGATGGCAGATTGCAGGAGCCACTTGGTACTATCAAACCAGCCCAACTTGGCACTGCTGCCACCATGGGTCTGGTCACCATCCTGCCTATCGTAGCTTTTCAGGAGCCAGCCGGTCACTCCCAGCCATAGGCCCCCAGACACAAGCCTCGGACCGTTACACTGGCAAACTAAAGTAAGCTACCCCACATCTGGATGGCAGATTGCAGGAGCAAGTTTGCACCATCAAACTAGCCCGACTTGGCACTGGTGCCACCTCTGGTCTGGGAACCATCCTGCGTATGGTGGATTCTAAGGAGCCAGCCGGCCACTCCCAGCCACAGGCCCCCAAACACAACCAACGGCGCTTTTCCCTGGAAAACAAAACTCGCCTGCCAACATTTGACGGCATATTTCAGGAGCCACTTGGTACTATCAAACCAGCCCGACATGGCACTGGTGCCACCTCTGGTCTGGGAACCATCCTGCGTATCGTAGGTTCAAAGGAGCCAGCCGGCCACTCCCAGCCACAGGCCCCCAAACACAAACAAGGGCGCTTTTCCCTGGAAAACAAAACTCGCCTGCCAACTTTTTGATGGCAGATTGCAGGAGCCACTTGGTACTATCAAACCAGCCCGACATGGCACTGGTGCCACCTCTGGTCTGGGAACCATCCTGCGTATCGTGGATTCTAATAAGCCAGCCGGCCACTCCCAGCCACAGGCCCCCAAACACAAACAGTGCCGCTTTTCCCTGGAAAACAAAACTCGCCTGCCAACTTTTTGATGGCAGATTGCAGGAGACACTTGGTACTATCAAACCAGCCCAAATTGGCACTGCTGCCACCATGAGTCTGGTCACCATCCTGCCTATCGTAGCTTTTCAGGAGCCAGCCGGTCACTCCCAGCCATAGGCCCCCAGACACAAACCTCGGCCCGTTTCCCTGGCAAACAAAAGTAAGCTGCCCCGCTTCTGGATGGCAGATTGCAGGACGCACTTGGTACTATCAAACCAGCCCGACATGGCACTGGTGCCACCTCTGGTCTGGGAACCATGCTGCGTATCGTGGATTCTAAATAGCCAGCCGGCCACTCCCAGCCACAGGCCCCCAAACACAAACAACAGCGCTTTTCTCTGGAAAACAAAACTTGCCTGCCAAATTTTTGATGGCAGATTGCAGGAGCCACTTGGTACTATCAAACCAGCCCAACTTGGCACTGCTGCCACCATGGGTCTGGTCACCATCCTGCCTATCGTAGCTTTTCAGGAGCCAGCCGGTCACTCCCAGCCATAGGCCCCCAGACAGAAACCTCGGCCCGTTTCCCTCGCAAACAAAAGTAAGCTGCCCCGCTTCTGGATGGCAGATTGCAGGAGCCACTTCGCACCATCAAAGCAGCCCGACTTGGCACTGGTGCCACCTCTGGTCTGGGAACCATGCTGCGTATCGTGGATTCTAATTAGCCAGCCGGCCACTCCCAGCCACAGGCCCCCAAACACAAACAACAGCGCTTTTCCCTGGAAAAAAAACTCGCCTGCCAACTTTTTGATGGCAGATTGCAGGAGCCACTTGGTACTATCAAACCAGCCCAACTTGGCACTGCTGCCACCATGGGTCTGGTCACCATCCTGCCTATCGTAGCTTTTCAGGAGCCAGACGGTCACTCCCAGCCATAGGCCCCCAGACACAAGCCTCGGCACGTTACCCTGGCAAACAAAAGTAAGCTACCCCACTTCTGGATGGCAGATTGCAGGAGCCATTTTGCACCATCAAACTAGCCCGACTTGGCACTGTTGCCACCTCTGGTCTGGGAACCATCCTGCGTATGGTGGATTCTAAGGAGCCAGCAGGCCACTCCCAGCCACAGGCCCCCAAACACAAACAACGGCGCTTTTCCCTGGAAAACAAAACTCGCCTGCCAACTTTTTGATGGCAGATTGCAGGAGCCACTTGGTACTATCAAACCAGCCCAAGTTGGCACTGCTGCCACCATGGGTCTGGTCACCATCCTGCCTATAGTAGCTTTTCAGGAGCCAGCCGCTCAATCCCAGCCATAGGCCCCGAGACACAAACCTCGGCCCGTTTCCCTGGCAAACAAAAGTAAGCTGCCCCGTTTCTGGATGGCAGATTGCAGGAGCCACTTGGTACTATCAAACCAGCCCGACTTGGCACTGGTGCCACCTCTGGTCTGGGAACCATCCTGCGTATCGTAGGTTCAAAGGAGCCAGCCGGCCACTCCCAGCCACAGGCCCCCAAACACAAACAACGGCGCTTTTCCCTGGAAAACAAAACTCGCCTGCCAACATTTTGATGGCAGATTGCAGGAGCCACTTGGTACTATCAAACCAGCCCAACTTGGCACGGCTGCCACCATGGGTCTGGTCACCATCCTGCCTATCGTAGCTTTTCAGGAGCCAGCCGGTCACTCCCAGCCATAGGCCCCCAGACACAAACCTCGGCCCGTTTCCCTGGCAAAAAAAAGTAAGCATCCCCGCTTCTGGATGGCAGATTGCAGGAGCCACTTGGTACTATCAAACCAGCCCGACATTGCACTGGTGCCACCTCTGGTCTGGGAACCATCCTGCGTATCGTGGATTCTAATTAGCCAGCCGGCCACTCCCAGCCACAGGCCCCCAAACACAAACAACGGCGCTTTTCCCTGGAAAACAAAACTCGCCTGCCAACATTTGACGGCATATTGCTGGAGCCACTTGGTACTATCAAACCAGCCCAACTTGGCACTGGTGCCACCATGGGTCTGGTCACCATCCTGCCTATCGTAGCTTTTCAGGAGCCAGCCGGTCACTCCCAGCCATAGGCCCCCAGACACAAACCTCGGCCCGTTTCCCTGGTAAACAAAAGTAAGCTACCCCACTTCTGGATGGCAGATTGCAGGAGCCACTTTGCACCATCATCTATCCCGACATGGCACTGGTGCCACCTCTGGTCTGGGAACCATCCTGCGTATCGTGGATTCTAATTAGCCAGCCGGCCACTCCCAGCCACAGGCCCCCAAACACAAACAACGGCGCTTTTCCCTGGAAAACAAAACTCGCCTGCCAACTATTTGATGGCAGATTGCAGGAGCCACTTGGTACTATCAAACCAGCCCAACTTGGCACTGGTGCCACCATGGGTCTGGTCACCATCCTGCCTATCGTAGCTTTTCAGGAGCCAGCCGGTCACTCCCAGCCATAGGCCCCGAGACACAAACCTCGGCCCGTTTCCCTGGCAAACAAAAGTAAGCTGCCCCGTTTCTGGATGGCAGATTGCAGGAGCCACTTGGTACTATCAAACCAGCCCGACATGGCACTGGTGCCACCTCTGGTCTGGGAACCATCCTGCGTATCGTAGGTTCAAAGGAGCCAGCCGGCCACTCCCAGCCACAGGCCCCCAAACACAAACAACGGCGCTTTTCCCTGGAAAACAAAACTCGCCTGCCAACTTTTTAATGGCAGATTGCAGGAGCCACTTGGTACTATCAAACCAGCCCAACTTGGCACGGCTGCCACCATGGGTCTGGTCACCATCCTGCCTATCGTAGCTTTTCAGGAGCCAGCCGGTCACTCCCAGCCATAGGCCCCCAGACACAAACCTCGGCCCGTTTCCCTGGCAAACAAAAGTAAGCATCCCCGCTTCTGGATGGCAGAATGCAGGAGCCACTTGGTACTATCAAACCAGCCCGACATGGCACTGGTGCCACCTCTGGTCTGGGAACCATCCTGCATATCGTGGATTCTAAGGAGCCAGCCGGCCACTCCCAGCCACAGGCCCCCAAACACAAACAATAGCGCTTTTCCCTGGAAAACAAAACTCGCCTGCCAAATTTTCATGGCAGATTGCAGGAGCCACTTGGTACTATCAAACCAGCCCAACTTGGCACTGGTGCCACCATGGGTCTGGTCACCATCCTGCCTATCGTAGCTTTTCAGGAGCCAGCCGCTTAATCCCAGCCATAGGCCCCGAGACACAAACCTCGGCCCGTTTCCGAGGCAAACAAAAGTAAGCTGCCCCGCTTCTGGATGGCAGATTGCAGGAACCACTTGGTAGTATCAAACCAGCCCGACTTGGCACTGGTGCCATCTCTGGTCCGGGAACCATCCTGCGTATCGTGTCTTCTAAGGAGCCAGCCGACCACTCCCAGCCACAGGCACCCAAACAAAAACAACGGCGCTTTTCTCTGGAAAACAAAACTCGCCTGCCAAATTTTTGATGGCAGATTGCAGGAGCCACTTGGTACTATCAAACCAGCCCAACTTGGCACTGGTGCCACCATGGGTCTGGTCACCATCCTGCCTATCGTAGCTTTTCAGGAGCCAGACGGTCACTCCCAGCCATAGGCCCCCAGACACAAACCTCGGCCCGTTTCCCTGGCAAACAAAAGTAAGCTACCCCACTTCTGGATGGCAGATTGCAGGAGCCACTTTGCACCATCAAACTAGCCCGACTTGGCACTGGTGCCACCTCTGGTCTGGGAACCATCCTGCGTATCGTGGATTCTAATTAGCCAGCCGGCCACTCCCAGCCACAGGCCCCCAAACACAAACAACGGCGCTTTTCCCTGGAAAACAAAACTCGCCTGCCAACTTTTTGATGGCAGATTGCAGGAGCCACTTGGTACTATCAAACCAGCCCAACTTGGCACTGCTGCCACCATGGGTCTGGTCACCATCCTGCCTATCGTAGCTTTTCAGGAGCCAGCCGCTCAATCCCAGCCATAGGCCCCCAGACACAAACCTCGGCCCGTTTCCCTGGCAAACAAAAGTAAGCTGCCCCGTTTCTGGATGGCAGATTGCAGGAGCCACTTGGTACTATCAAACCAGCCCGACATGGCAATGGTGCCACCTCTGGTCTGGGAACCATCCTGCGTATCGTGGATTCTAAGGAGCCACGGGGCCACTCCCAGCCACAGGCCCCCAAACACAAACAACGGCGCTTTTCCCTGGAAAACAAAACTCGCCTGCCAACTTTTTGATGGCAGATTGCAGGAGCCACTTGGTACTATCAAACCAGCCCAACTTGGCACGGCTGCCACCATGGGTCTGGTCACCATCCTGCCTATCGTAGCTTTTCAGGAGCCAGCCAGTCACTCCCAGCCATAGGCCCCCAGACACAAACCTCGGCCCGTTTCCCTGGCAAAAAAAAGTAAGCTGCCCCGCTTCTGGATGGCAGATTGCAGGAGCCACTTGGTACTATCAAACCAGCCCGACATGGCAATGGTGCCACCTCTGGTCTGGGAACCATCCAGCGTATCGTAGGTTCAATGGAGCCAGCCGGCCACTCCCAGCCACAGGCCACCAAAAAAAATCAACGGCACTTTTCCCTGGAAAACAAAACTCGCCTGCCAACTTTTTGATGGCAGATTGCAGGAGCCACTTGGTACTATCAAACCAGCCCAACTTGGCACTGGTGCCACCATGGGTCTGGTCACCATCCTGCCTATCGTAGCTTTTCAGGAGCCAGCCGGTCACTCCCAGCCATAGGCCCCCAGACACAAACCTCGGCCCGTTTCCCTGGCAAACAAAAGTAAGCATCCCCGCTTCTGGATGGCAGAATGCAGGAGCCACTTGGTACTATCAAACCAGCCCGACATGGCACTGGTGCCACCTCTGGTCTGGGAACCATCCTGCATATCGTGGATTCTAAGGAGCCAGCCGGCCACTCCCAGCCACAGGCCCCCAAACACAAACAATAGCGCTTTTCCCTGGAAAACAAAACTCGCCTGCCAAATTTTCATGGCAGATTGCAGGAGCCACTTGGTACTATCAAACCAGCCCAACTTGGCACTGGTGCCACCATGGGTCTGGTCACCATCCTGCCTATCGTAGCTTTTCAGGAGCCAGCCGCTTAATCCCAGCCATAGGCCCCGAGACACAAACCTCGGCCCGTTTCCGAGGCAAACAAAAGTAAGCTGCCCCGCTTCTGGATGGCAGATTGCAGGAACCACTTGGTAGTATCAAACCAGCCCGACTTGGCACTGGTGCCATCTCTGGTCCGGGAACCATCCTGCGTATCGTGTCTTCTAAGGAGCCAGCCGACCACTCCCAGCCACAGGCACCCAAACAAAAACAACGGCGCTTTTCTCTGGAAAACAAAACTCGCCTGCCAAATTTTTGATGGCAGATTGCAGGAGCCACTTGGTACTATCAAACCAGCCCAACTTGGCACTGGTGCCACCATGGGTCTGGTCACCATCCTGCCTATCGTAGCTTTTCAGGAGCCAGACGGTCACTCCCAGCCATAGGCCCCCAGACACAAACCTCGGCCCGTTTCCCTGGCAAACAAAAGTAAGCTACCCCACTTCTGGATGGCAGATTGCAGGAGCCACTTTGCACCATCAAACTAGCCCGACTTGGCACTGGTGCCACCTCTGGTCTGGGAACCATCCTGCGTATCGTGGATTCTAATTAGCCAGCCGGCCACTCCCAGCCACAGGCCCCCAAACACAAACAACGGCGCTTTTCCCTGGAAAACAAAACTCGCCTGCCAACTTTTTGATGGCAGATTGCAGGAGCCACTTGGTACTATCAAACCAGCCCAACTTGGCACTGCTGCCACCATGGGTCTGGTCACCATCCTGCCTATAGTAGCTTTTCAGGAGCCAGCCGCTCAATCCCAGCCATAGGCCCCCAGACACAAACCTCGGCCCGTTTCCCTGGCAAACAAAAGTAAGCTGCCCCGTTTCTGGATGGCAGATTGCAGGAGCCACTTGGTACTATCAAACCAGCCCGACATGGCAATGGTGCCACCTCTGGTCTGGGAACCATCCTGCGTATCGTGGATTCTAAGGAGCCACCCGGCCACTCCCAGCCACAGGCCCCCAAACACAAACAACGGCGCTTTTCCCTGGAAAACAAAACTCGCCTGCCAACTTTTTGATGGCAGATTGCAGGAGCCACTTGGTACTATCAAACCAGCCCAACTTGGCACGGCTGCCACCATGGGTCTGGTCACCATCCTGCCTATCGTAGCTTTTCAGGAGCCAGCCAGTCACTCCCAGCCATAGGCCCCCAGACACAAACCTCGGCCCGTTTCCCTGGCAAAAAAAAGTAAGCATCCCCGCTTCTGGATGGCAGATTGCAGGAGCCACTTGGTACTATCAAACCAGCCCGACATGGCAATGGTGCCACCTCTGGTCTGGGAACCATCCAGCGTATCGTAGGTTCAATGGAGCCAGCCGGCCACTCCCAGCCACAGGCCCCCAAACACAAACAACGGCGCTTTTCCCTGGAAAACAAAACTCGCCTGCCAACTTTTTGATGGCAGATTGCAGGAGCCACTTGGTACTATCAAACCAGCCCAACTTGGCACTGGTGCCACCATGGGTCTGGTCACCATCCTGCCTATCGTAGCTTTTCAGGAGCCAGCCGGTCACTCCCAGCCATAGGCCCCCAGACACAAACCTCGGCCCGTTTCCCTGGCAAACAAAAGTAAGCATCCCCGCTTCTGGATGGCAGATTGCAGGACGCACTTTGTACTATCAAACCAGCCCAACTTGGCACTGGTGCCACCTCTGGTCTGGGAACCATCCTGCGTAACGTGGATTCTAATTAGCCAGCCAGCCACTCCCAGCCACAGGCCCCCAAACACAAACAACGGCGCTTTTCCCTGGAAAACAAAACTCGCCTGCCAACTTTTTGATGGCAGATTGCAGGAGCCACTTGTTACTATCAAACCAGCCCAACTTGGCACTGCTGCCACCATGGGTCTGGTCACCATCCTGCCTATCGTAGCTTTTCAGGAGCCAGCCAGTCACTCCCAGCCATAGGCCCCGAGACCCAAACCTCGGCCCGTTTCCCTGGCAAACAAAAGAAATCATCCCCGCTTCTGGATGGCAGATTGCAGGACGCACTTGGTACTATCAAACCAGCCAAACATGGCACTGGTGCCACCTTGGGTCTGGGATCCATGCTGCGTATCGTGGATTCTAAATATCCAGCCGGCCACCCCCAGCCACAGGCCCCCAAACACAAACAACGGCGCTTTTCTCTGGAAAACAAAACTCGCCTGCCAACTTTTTGATGGCAGATTGCAGGAGCCACTTGGTACTATCAAACCAGCCCAACTTGGCACTGCTGCCACCATGGGTCTGGTCACCATCCTGCCTATCGTAGCTTTTCAGGAGCCAGCCAGTCACTCCCAGCCATACGCCCCCAGACACAAACCTCGGCCCGTTTCCCTGGCAAAAAAAAGTAAGCTGCCCCGCTTCTGGTTGGCAGATTGCAGGAGCCACTTGGTACTATCAAACCAGCCAAACTTGGCACTGGTGCCACCATGGGTCTGGTCACCATCCTGCCTATCGTAGCTTTTCAGGAGCCAGCCGGTCACTCCCAGCCATAGGCCCCCAGACACAAACCTCGGCCCGTTTCCCTTTCAAACAAAAGTAAGCTGCCCCGCTTCTGGATGGCAGATTGCAGGAGCCACTTGGTACTATCAAACCAGCCCGACATGGCAATGGTGCCACCTCTGGTCTGGGAACCATCCAGCGTATCGTAGGTTCAATGGAGCCAGCCGGCCACTCCCAGCCACAGGCCCCCAGACACAAACAACGGCGCTTTTCCCTGGAAAACAAAACTCGCCTGCCAACTTTTTGATGGCAGATTGCAGGAGCCACTTGGTACTATCAAACCAGCCCAACTTGGCACTGGTGCCACCATGGGTCTGGTCACCATCCTGCCTATCGTAGCTTTTCAGGAGCCAGCCGGTCACTCCCAGCCATAGGCCCCCAGACACAAACCTCGGCCCGTTTCCCTGGCAAACAAAAGTAAGCATCCCCGCTTCTGGATGGCAGATTGCAGGACGCACTTGGTACTATCAAACCAGCCAAACTTGGCCCTGGTGCCACCTTGGGTCTGGGATCCATGCTGCGTATCGTGGATTCTAAATATCCAGCCGGCCACCCCCAGCCACAGGCCCCCAAACACAAACAACGGCGCTTTTCCCTGGAAAACAAAACTCGCCTGCCAACTTTTTGATGGCAGATTGCAGGAGCCACTTGGTACTATCAAACCAGCCCAACTTGGCACTGCTGCCACCATGGGTCTGGTCACCATCCTGCCTATCGTAGCTTTTCAGGAGCCAGCCAGTCACTCCCAGCCATACGCCCCCAGACAAAAACCTCGGCCCGTTTCCCTGGCAAAAAAAAGTAAGCTGCCCCGCTTCTGGTTGGCAGATTGCAGGAGCAATTTGGTACTATCAAACCAGCCAAACTTGGCACTGGTGCCACCATGGGTCTGGTCACCATCCTGCCTATCGTAGCTTTTCAGGAGCCAGCCGGTCACTCCCAGCCATAGGCCCCCAGACACAAACCTCGGCCCGTTTCCCTTTCAAACAAAAGTAAGCTGCCCCGCTTCTGGATGGCAGATTGCAGGAGCCACTTGGTACTATCAAACCAGCCCGACATGGCACTGGTGCCACCTCTGGTCTGGGAACCATCCTGCGTATCGTGGATTCTAAGGAGCCAGCCGGCCACTCCCAGCCACAGGCCCCCAAACACAAACAATGGCGCTATTCCCTGGAAAACAAAACTCGCCTGCCAACATTTGATGGCAGATTGCAGGAGCCACTTGGTACTATCAAACCAGCCCAACTTGGCATTGCTGCCACCATAGGTCTGGTCACCATCCTGCCTATCGTAGGTTTTAAGGAGCCAGACGGTCCCTCCCAGCCATAGGCCCCCAGACAAAAACCTCGGCCAGTTACCCTGGCATACATAAGTAAGCTACACCACTTCTGGATGGCAGATTGCAGGAGCCACTTTGCACCATCAAACTAGCCCGACTTGGCACTGGTGCCACCTCTGGTCTGGGAACCATCCTGCGTATCGTGGATTCTAAGGAGCCAACCGGCCACTCCCAGCCACAGGCCCCCAAACACAAACAACAGCGCTTTTCCCTGGAAAACAAAACTCGCCTGCCAACTTTTTGATGGCAGATTGCAGGAGCCACTTGGTACTATCAAACCAGCCCAACTTGGCACTGCTGCCACCATGGGTCTGGTCACCATCCTGCCTATAGTAGCTTTTCAGGAGCCAGCCCCTCAATCCCAGCCATAGGCCCCGAGACAAAAACCTCGGCCCGTTTCCCTGGCAAACAAAAGTAAGCTGCCCCGTTTCTGGATGGCAGATTGCAGGAGCCACTTGGTACTATCAAACCAGCCCGACATGGCACTGGTGCCACCTCTGGTCTGGGAACCATCCTGCGTTTCGTAGGTTCAAAGGAGCCAGCCGGCCACTCCCAGCCACAGGCCCCCAAACACAAACAACGGCGCTTTTCCCTGGAAAACAAAACTCGCCTGCCAACTTTTTGATGGCAGATTGCAGGAGCCACTTGGTACTATCAAACCAGCCCGACATGGCACTGGTGCCACCTCTGGTCTGGGAACCATGCTGCGTATCGTGGATTCTAATTAGCCAGCCGGCCACTCCCAGCCACAGGCCCCCAAACACAAACAACGGCGCTTTTCCCTGGAAAACAAAACTCGCCTGCCAACATTTGATGGCAGATTGCAGGAGCCACTTGGTACTATCAAACCAGCCCAACTTGGCACTGGTGCCACCATGGGTCTGGTCACCATCCTGCCTATCGTAGCTTTTCAGGAGCCAGCCGCTCAATCCCAGCCATAGGCCCCCAGACACAAACCTCGGCCCGTTACCCTGGTAAACAAAAGTAAGCTACCCCACTTCTGGATGGCAGATTGCAGGAGCCACTTTGCACCATCAAACTAGCCCGACTTGGCACTGGTGCCACCTCTGGTCTGGGAACCATCCTGCGTATCGTGGATTCTAAGGAGCCAGCCGGCCACTCCCAGCCACAGGCCCCCAAACACAAACAACGGCGCTTTTCCCTGGAAAACAAAACTCGCCTGCCAACTTTTGGATGGCAGATTGCAGGAGCCACTTGGTACTATCAAACCAGCCCAACTTGGCACTGCTGCCACCATGGGTCTGGTCACCATCCTGCCTATCGTAGCTTTTCAGGAGCCAACCGCTCAATCCCAGCCATAGGCCCCGAGACACAAACCTCGGCCTGTTTCCCTGGCAAACAAAAGTAAGCTGCCCCGTTTCTGGATGGCAGATTGCAGGAGCCACTTGGTACTATCAAACCAGCCCGACATGGCACTGGTGCCACCTCTGGTCTGGGAACCATCCTGCGTATCGTAGGTTCAAAGGAGCCAGCCGGCCACTCCCAGCCACAGGCCCCCAAACACAATCAATGGCGCTTTTCCCCGGAAAACAAAACTCGCCTGCCAACTTTTTGATGGCAGATTGCAGGAGCCACTTCGTACTATCAAATCAGCCCAACTTGGCACTGGTGCCACCATGGGTCTGGTAACCATCCTGCCTATCGTAGCTTTTCAGGAGCCAGCCGGTCACTCCCAGCCATAGCCCCCCAGACAAAAACCTCGGCCCGTTTCCGAGGCAAACAAAAGTAAGCTGCCCCGCTTCTGGATGGCAGATTGCAGGAACCACTTGGTAGTATCAAACCAGCCCGACTTGGCACTGGTGCCACCTCTGGTCTGGGAACCATCCTGCGTATCGTGTCTTCTAAGGAGCCAGCCGACCACTCCCAGCCACAGGCACCCAAACAAAAACAACGGCGCTTTTCTCTGGAAAACAAAACTCGCCTGCCAAATTTTTGATGGTAGATTTCAGGAGCCACTTGGTACTATCAAACCAGCCCAACTTGGAACTGCTGCCACCATGGGTCTGGTCACCATCCTGCCTATCGTAGCTTTTCAGGAGCCAGCCGGTCACTCCCAGCCATAGGCCCCCAGACACAAACCTCGGCCCGTTTCCCTGGCAAACAAAAGTAAGCTGCCCCGCTTCTGGATGGCAGATTGCAGGAGCCACTTGGTACTATCAAACCAGCCCGACATGGCACTGGTGCCACCTCTGGTCTGGGAACCATGCTGCGTATCGTGGATTCTAATTAGCCAGCCGGCCACTCCCAGCCACAGGCCCCCAAACAAAAACAATGGCGCTATTCCCTGGAAAACAAAACTCGCCTGCCAACTTTTTGATGGCAGATTGCAGGAGACACTTGGTACTATCAAACCAGCCCAACTTGGCACTGCTGCCACCATAGGTCTGGTCACCATCCTGCCTATCGTAGGTTTTAAGGAGCCAGACGGTCACTCCCAGCCATAGGCCCCCAGACACAAACCTCGGCCAGTTACCCTGGCAAACAAAAGTAAGCTACCCCACTTCTGGATGGCAGATTGCAGGAGCCACTTTGCATCATCAAACTAGCCCGACATGGCACTGGTGCCACCTCTGGTCTGGGAACCATCCTGCGTATCGTGGATTCTAAGGAGCCAACCGGCCACTCCCAGCCACAGGCCCCCAAACACAAACAACGGCGCTTTTCCCTGGAAAACAAAACTCGCCTGCCAACTTTTTGATGGCAGATTGCAGGAGCCACTTGGTACTACCAAACCAGCCCAACTTGGCACTGGTGCCACCATGGGTCTGGTCACCATCCTGCCTATCGTAGCTTTTCAGGAGCCAGCCAGTCACTCCCAGCCATAGGCCCCCAGACACAAACCTCGGCCCGTTTCCCTGGCAAACAAAAGTAAGCTGCCCCGCTTCTGGATGGCAGATTGCAGGAGCCACTTGGTACTATCAAACCAGCCCGACATGGCACTGGTGCCACCTCTGGTCTGGGAACCATCCTACGTATCGTAGGTTCAAAGGAGCCAGCCGGCCACTCCCAGCCACAGGCCCCCAAACAAAAACAATGGCGCTTTTCCCTGGAAAACAAAACTCGCCTGCCAACTTTTTGATGGCAGATTTCAGGAGCCACTTGGTACTATCAAACCAGCCCAACTTGGCACTGGTGCCACCATGGGTCTGGTCACCATCCTGCCTATCGTAGCTTTTCAGGAGCCAGCCGGTCACTCCCAGCCATAGGCGCCCACACACAAACCTCGGCCCGTTTCCCTGGCAAACAAAAGTAAGCTGCCCCGCTTCTGCATAGCAGATTGCAGGAGCCACTTGGTACTATCAAACCAGCCCAACTTGGCACTGGTGCCACCTCTGGTCTGGGAACCATCCTGCGTATCGTGGATTCTAAGGAGCCAGCCCGCCACTCCCAGCCACAGGCCCCCAAACACAAACAACGGCGCTTTTCCCTGGAAAACAAAACTCGCCTGCCAACTTTTTGATGGCAGATTGCAGGAGCCACTTGGTACTATCAAACCAGCCCAACTTGGCACTGGTGCCACCATGGGTCTGGTCACCATCCTGCCTATCGTAGCTTTTCAGGAGCCAACCGCTCAATCCCAGCCATAGGCCCCGAGACACAAACCTCGGCCTGTTTCCCTGGCAAACAATAGTAAGCTGCCCCGTTTCTGGATGGCAGATTGCAGGAGCCACTTGGTACTATCAAACCAGCCCGACATGGCACTGGTGCCATCTCTGGTCTGGGAACCATCCTGCATATCGTGGATTCTAAGGAGCCAGCCGGCCACTCCCAGCCACAGGCCCCCAAACACAAACAATAGCGCTTTTCCCTGGAAAACAAAACTCGCCTGCCAACTTTTTGATGGCAGATTGCAGGAGCCACTTGGTACTATCAAACCAGCCCAACTTGGCACTGGTGCCACCTCAGGTCTGGGAAACATCCTGCCTATCGTAGGTTTTCTGGAGCCAGCCAGTCACTCCCAGCCATAGGCCCCCAGACACAAACCTCGGCCCGTTTCCCTGGCAAAAAAAAGTAAGCTGCCCCGCTTCTGGATGGCAGATTGCAGGAGCCACTTCGCACCATCAAAGCAGCCCGACTTGGCACTGGTGCCACCTCTGGTCTGGGAACCATCCTGCGTATCGTGGATTCTAAGGAGCCAGCCGGCCACTCCCAGCCACAGGCCTCCAAACACAAACAACGGCGCTTTTCCATGGAAAACAAAACTCGCCTGCCAACTTTTTGATGGCAGATTGCAGGAGCCACTTGGTACTATCAAACCAGCCCAACTTGGCACTGGTGCCACCATGGGTCTGGTCACCATCCTGCCTATCGTAGCTTTTCAGGAGCCAGCCGCTTAATCCCAGCCATAGGCCCCAAAAACAAACCTCGGCCCGTTTACCTGGCAAAGAAAAGTAAGCTGCCCCGTTTCTGGATGGCAGATTGCAGGAGCCACTCGGTACTATCAAACCAGCCCGACATGGCACTGGTGCCACCTCTGGTCTGGGAACCATCCTGCATAACGTAGGTTCAAAGGAGCCAGCCGGCCACTCCCAGCCACAGGCCCCCAAAAACAAACAACGGCGCTTTTCCCTGGAAAACAAAACTCGCCTGCCAACTTTTTGATGGCAGATTGCAGGAGCCACTTGGTACTATCAAACCAGCCCAACTTGGCACTGGTGCCACCATGGGTCTGGTCACCATCCTGCCTATCGTAGCTTTTCAGGAGCCAGCCAGTAACTCCCAGCCATAGGCCCCCAGACACAAACCTCGGCCCGTTTCCCTGGCAAACAAAATAAGCATCCCCGCTTCTGGATGGCAGATTGCAGGACGCACTTGGTACTATCAAACCAGCCCAACTTGGCACTGGTACCACCTTGGGTCTGGGAACCATGCTGCGTAACGTGGATTCTAATTAGCCAGCCGGCCACTCCCAGCCACAGGCCACCAAACACAAACAACGGCGCTTTTCCCTGGAAAACAAAACTCGCCTGCCAACTTATTGATGGCAGATTGCAGGAGCCACTTGGTACTATCAAACCACCCTAACTTGGCACTGGTGCCACCATGGGTCTGGTCACCATCCTGCCTATCGTAGCTTTTCAGGAGCCAGCCAGTCACTCCCAGCCATAGGCCCCCAGACACAAACCTCGGCCCGTTTCCCTGGCAAAAAAAAGTAAGCTGCCCCGCTTCTGGTTGGCAGATTGCAGGAGCCACTTGGTACTATCAAACCAGCCCGACTTGGCACTGGTGCCACCTCTGGTCTGGGAACCATCCTGCGTATCGTGGATTCTAAGGAGCCAGCCGGCCACTCCCAGCCACAGGCCCCCAAACACAAACAACGGCGCTTTTCCCTGGAAAACAAAACTCGCCTGCCAAATTTTGGATGGCAGATTGCAGGAGCCACTTGGTACAATCAAACCAGCCCAACTTGGCACTGGTGCCACCATGGGTCTGGTCACCATCCTGCCTATCGTAGCTTTTCAGGAGCCAACCGCTCAATCCCAGCCATAGGGCCCGAGACACAAACCTCGGCCTGTTTCCCTGGCAAACAAAAGTAAGCTACCCCACTTCTGGATGGCAGATTGCAGGAGCCACTTTGCACCATCAAACTAGCCCGACTTGGCACTGGTGCCACCTCTGGTCTGGGAACCATCCTGCGTATCGTGGATTCTAAGGAGCCAGCCGGCCACTCCCAGCCACAGGCCCCCAAACACAAACAACGGCGCTTTTCCCTGGAAAACAAAACTCGCCTGCCAACTTTTTGATGGCAGATTGCAGGAGCCACTTCGTACTATCAAATCAGCCCAACTTGGCACTGTTGCCACCATGGGTCTGGTCACCATCCTGCCTATCGTAGCTTTTCAGGAGCCAGCCGCTCAATCCCAGCCATAGGCCCCGAGACACAAACCTCGGCCCGTTTCCCTGGCAAACAAAAGTAAGCTTCCCCGTTTCTGGATGGCAGATTGCAGGAGCCACTTGGTACTATCAAACCAGCCCGACATGGCACTGGTGCCACCTCTGGTCTGGGAACCATCCTGCGTATCGTAGGTTCAAAGGAGCCAGCCGGCCACTCCCAGCCACAGGCCCCCAAACACAAACAATGGCGCTTTTCCCTGGAAAACAAACCTCGCCTGCCAACTTTTTGATGGCAGATTGCAGGAGCCACTTCGTACTATCAAATCAGCCCAACTTGGCACTGTTGCCACCATGGGTCTGGTCACCATCCTGCCTATCGTAGCTTTTCAGGAGCCAGCCGGTCTCTCCCAGCCATAGCCCCCCAGACAAAAACCTCGGCCCGTTTCCGAGGCAAACAAAAGTAAGCTGCCCCGCTTCTGGATGGCAGATTGCAGGAACCACTTGGTAGTATCAAACCAGCCCGACTTGGCACTGGTGCCACCTCTGGTCTGGGAACCATCCTGCGTATCGTGTCTTCTAAGGAGCCAGCCGACCACTCCCAGCCACAGGCACCCAAACAAAAACAACGGCGCTTTTCTCTGGAAAACAAAACTCGCCTGCCAAATTTTTGATGGTAGATTTCAGGAGACACTTGGTACTATCAAACCAGCCCAACTTGGCACTGCTGCCACCATGGGTCTGGTCACCATCCTGCCTATCGTAGGTTTTAATGAGCCAGACGGTCACTCCCAGCCATAGGCCCCCAGACACAAACCTCGGCCAGTTACCCTGGCAAACAAAAGTAAGCTACCCCACTTCTGGATGGCAGATTGCAGGAGCCACTTTGCACCATCAAACTAGCCCGACTTGGCACTGGTGCCACCTCTGGTCTGGGAACCATCCTGCGTATCGTGGATTCTAAGGAGCCAGCCGGTCACTCCCAGCCACAGGCCCCCAAACACAAACAACGGCGCTTTTCCCTGGAAAACAAAACTCGCCTGCCAACTTTTTGATGGCAGATTGCTGGAGCCACTTGGTACTATCAAACCAGCCCAACTTGGCACTGCTGCCACCATGGGTCTGGTCACCATCCTGCCTATAGTAGCTTTTCAGGAGCCAGCCGCTCAATCCCAGCCATAGGCCCCGAGACACAAACCTCGGCCCGTTTCCCTGGCAAACAAAAGTAAGCTGCCCCGTTTCTGGATGGCAGATTGCAGGAGCCACTTGGTACTATCAAACCAGCCCGACATGGCACTGGTGCCACCTCTGGTCTGGGAACCATCCTGCGTATCGTAGGTTCAAAGGAGCCAGCCGGCCACTCCCAGCCACAGGCCCCCAAACACAAACAACGGCGCTTTTCCCTGGAAAACAAAACTCGCCTGCCAACTTTTTGATGGCAGATTGCAGGAGCCACTTGGTACTATCAAACCAGCCCGACATGGCACTGGTGCCACCTCTGGTCTGGGAACCATCCTGCGTATCGTGGATTCTAATTAGCCAGCCGGCCACTCCCAGCCACAGGCCCCCAAACACAAACAACGGCGCTTTTCCCTGGAAAACAAAACTCGCCTGCCAACATTTGATGGCAGATTGCAGGAGCCACTTGGTACTATCAAACCAGCCCAACTTGGCACTGGTGCCACCATGGGTCTGGTCACCATCCTGCCTATCGTAGCTTTTCAGGAGCCAGCCGGTCACTCCCAGCCATAGGCCCCCAGACACAAACCTCGGCCCGTTTCCCTGGTAAACAAAAGTAAGCTACCCCACTTCTGGATGGCAGATTGCAGGAGCCACTTTGCACCATCAAACTAGCCCGACTTGGCACTGGTGCCACCTCTGGTCTGGGAACCATCCTGCGTATCGTGGATTCTAAGGAGCCAGCCGGCCACTCCCAGCCACAGGCCCCCAAACACAAACAACGGCGCTTTTCCCTGGAAAACAAAACTCGCCTGCCAACTTTTGGATGGCAGATTGCAGGAGCCACTTGGTACTATCAAACCAGCCCAACTTGGCACGGCTGCCACCATGGGTCTGGTCACCATCCTGCCTATCGTAGCTTTTCAGGAGCCAGCCGCTCAATCCCAGCCATAGGCCCCAAGACACAAACCTCGGCCCGTTTCCCTGGCAAACAAAAGTAAGCTGCCCCGCTTCTGGATGGCAGATTGCAGGAGCCACTTGGTACTATCAAACCAGCCTGACATGGCACTGGTGCCACCTCTGGTCTGGGAACCATCCTGCATATCGTGGATTCTAAGGAGCCAGCCGGCCACTCCCAGCCACAGGCCCCCAAACAAAAACAATGGCGCTTTTCCCTGGAAAACAAAACTCGCCTGCCAACATTTGATGGCAGATTGCAGGAGCCACTTGGTACTATCAAACCAGCCCAACTTGGCACTGGTGCCACCATGGGTCTGGTCACCATCCTGCCTATCGTAGCTTTTCAGGAGCCAGCCGGTCACTCCCAGCCATAGGCCCCCCGACACAAACCTCGGCCCGTTTCCCTGGTAAAAAAAAGTAAGCTACCCCGCTTCTGGATGGCAGATTGCAGGAGCCACTTTGCACCATCAAACTAGCCCGACTTGGCACTGGTGCCACCTCTGGTCTGGGAACCATCCTGCGTATCGTGGATTCTAAGGAGCCAGCCGGCCACTCCCAGCCACAGGCCCCCAAACACAAACAACGGCGCTTTTCCCTGGAAAACAAAACTCGCCTGCCAAATTTTGATGGCAGATTGCAGGAGCCACTTGGTACTATCAAACCAGCCCAACTTGGCACTGGTGCCACCTCAGGTCTGGGAACCCTCCTGCCTATCGTAGCTTTTCAGGAGCCAGCCGGTCACTCCCAGCCATAGGCCCCCAGACACATATCTCGGCCCGTTTCCCTGGCGAGCAAAAGTAAGCTGCCCCGCTTCTGGATGGCAGATTGCAGGAGCCACTTCGCACCATCATAGCAGCCCGACTTGGCACTGGTGCCACCTCTGGTCTGGGAACCATCCTGCGTATCGTGGATTCTAAGGAGCCAGCCGGCCACTCCCAGCCACAGGCCCCCAAACACAAACAACGGCGCTTTTCCCTGGAAAACAAAACTCGCCTGCCAACTTTTTGATGGCAGATTGCAGGAGCCACTTGGTACTATCAAACCAGCCCAACTTGGCACTGGTGCCACCATGGGTCAGGTCACCATCCTGCATATCGTAGCTCTTCAGGAGCCAGCCGCTCAATCTCAGCCATAGACCCCGAGACACAAACCTCGGCCCGTTTCCCTGGCAAACAAAAGTAAGCTGTCCCGTTTCTGGATGGCAGATTGCAGGAGCCACTTGGTACTATCAAACCAGCCCGACATGGCACTGGTGCCACCTCTGGTCTGGGAACCATCCTGCATATCGTAGGTTCAAAGGAGCCAGCCGGCCACTCCCAGCCACAGGCCCCCAAACACAAACAACGGCGCTTTTCCCTGGAAAACAAAACTCGCCTGCCAACTTTTTGATGGCAGATTGCAGGAGCCTCTTGGTACTATCAAACCAGCCCAACTTGGCACGGCTGCCACCATGGGTCTGGTCACCATCCTGCCTATCGTAGCTTTTCAGGAGCCAACCGCTCAATCCCAGCCATAGGCCCCGAGACACAAACCTCGGCCCGTTTCCCTGGCAAAAAAAAGTAAGCATCCCCGCTTCTGGATGGCAGATTGCAGGACGCACTTGGTACTATCAAACCAGCCCAACTTGGCACTGGTGCCACCTTGGGTCTGGGAACCATGCAGCGTATCGTGGATTCTAATTAGCCAGCCGGCCACTCCCAGCCACAGGCCCCCAAACACAAACAACGGCGCTTTTCCCTGGAAAACAAAACTCGCCTGCCAACTTTTTGATGGCAGATTGCAGGAGCCACTTGGTACTATCAAACCAGCCCAACTTGGCAGGGCTGCCACCATGGGTCTGGTCACCATCCTGCCTATCGTAGCTTTTCAGGAGCCAGCCAGTCACTCCCAGCCATAGGCCCCCAGACACAAACCTCGGCCCGTTTCCCTGGCAAAAAAAAGTAAGCTGCCCCGCTTCTGGATGGCAGATTGCAGGAGCCACTTGGTACTATCAAACCAGCCCGACATGGCACTGGTGCCACCTCTGGTCTGGGAACCATGCTGCGTATCGTGGATTCTAATTAGCCAGCCGGCCACTCCCAGCCACAGGCCCCCAAACACAAACAATGGCGCTTTTCCCTGGAAAACAAAACTCGCCTGCCAACATTTGATGGCAGATTGCAGGAGCCCCTTGGTACTATCAAACCAGCCCAACTTGGCACTGGTGCCACCATGGGTCTGGTCACCATCCTGCCTATCGTAGCTTTTCAGGAGCCAGCCGGTCACTCCCAGCCACAGGCCCCCAAACACAAACAATGGCGCTTTTCCCTGGAAAACAAACCTCGCCTGCCAACTTTTTGATGGCAGATTGCAGGAGCCACTTCGTACTATCAAATCAGCCCAACTTGGCACTGGTGCCACCATGGGTCTGGTAACCATCCTGCCTATCGTAGCTTTTCAGGAGCCAGCCGGTCTCTCCCAGCCATAGCCCCCCAGACAAAAACCTCGGCCCGTTTCCGAGGCAAACAAAAGTAAGCTGCCCCGCTTCTGGATGGCAGATTGCAGGAACCACATGGTAGTATCAAACCAGCCCGACTTGGCACTGGTGCCACCTCTGGTCTGGGAACCATCCTGCGTATCGTGGATTCTAAGGAGCCAGCCGACCACTCCCAGCCACAGGCACCCAAACAAAAACAACGGCGCTTTTCTCTGGAAAACAAAACTCGCCTGCCAAATTTTTGATGGTAGATTTCAGGAGACACTTGGTACTATCAAACCAGCCCAACTTGGCACTGCTGCCACCATGGGTCTGGTCACCATCCTGCCTATCGTAGGTTTTAATGAGCCAGACGGTCACTCCCAGCCATAGGCCCCCAGACACAAACCTCGGCCAGTTACCCTGGCAAACAAAAGTAAGCTACCCCACTTCTGGATGGCAGATTGCAGGAGCCACTTTGCACCATCAAACTAGCCCGACTTGGCACTGGTGCCACCTCTGGTCTGGGAACCATCCTGCGTATCGTGGATTCTAAGGAGCCAGCCGGCCACTCCCAGCCACAGGCCCCCAAACACAAACAACGGCGCTTTTCCCTGGAAAACAAAACTCGCCTGCCAACTTTTTGATGGCAGATTGCAGGAGCCACTTGGTACTATCAAACCAGCCCAACTTGGCACTGCTGCCACCATGGGTCTGGTCACCATCCTGCCTATAGTAGCTTTTCAGGAGCCAGCCGCTCAATCCCAGCCATAGGCCCCGAGACACAAACCTCGGCCCGTTTCCCTGGCAAACAAAAGTAAGCTGCCCCGTTTCTGGATGGCAGATTGCAGGAGCCACTTGGTACTATCAAACCAGCCCGACATGGCACTGGTGCCACCTCTGGTCTGGGAACCATCCTGCGTATCGTAGGTTCAAAGGAGCCAGCCGGCCACTCCCAGCCACAGGCCCCCAAACACAAACAACGGCGCTTTTCCCTGGAAAACAAAACTCGCCTGCCAACTTTTTGATGGCAGATTGCAGGAGCCACTTGGTACTATCAAACCAGCCCGACATGGCACTGGTGCCACCTCTGGTCTGGGAACCATCCTGCGTATCGTGGATTCTAATTAGCCAGCCGGCCACTCCCAGCCACAGGCCCCCAAACACAAACAACGGCGCTTTTCCCTGGAAAACAAAACTCGCCTGCCAACATTTGATGGCAGATTGCAGGAGCCACTTGGTACTATCAAACCAGCCCAACTTGGCACTGGTGCCACCATGGGTCTGGTCACCATCCTGCCTATCGTAGCTTTTCAGGAGCCAGCCGGTCACTCCCAGCCATAGGCCCCCAGACACAAACCTCGGCCCGTTTCCCTGGTAAACAAAAGTAAGCTACCCCACTTCTGGATGGCAGATTGCAGGAGCCACTTTGCACCATCAAACTAGCCCGACTTGGCACTGGTGCCACCTCTGGTCTGGGAACCATCCTGCGTATCGTGGATTCTAAGGAGCCAGCCGGCCACTCCCAGCCACAGGCCCCCAAACACAAACAACGGCGCTTTTCCCTGGAAAACAAAACTCGCCTGCCAACTTTTGGATGGCAGATTGCAGGAGCCACTTGGTACTATCAAACCAGCCCAACTTGGCACGGCTGCCACCATGGGTCTGGTCACCATCCTGCCTATCGTAGCTTTTCAGGAGCCAGCCGCTCAATCCCAGCCATAGGCCCCAAGACACAAACCTCGGCCCGTTTCCCTGGCAAACAAAAGTAAGCTGCCCCGCTTCTGGATGGCAGATTGCAGGAGCCACTTGGTACTATCAAACCAGCCTGACATGGCACTGGTGCCACCTCTGGTCTGGGAACCATCCTGCATATCGTGGATTCTAAGGAGCCAGCCGGCCGCTCCCAGCCACAGGCCCCCAAACACAAACAATAGCGCTTTTCCCTGGAAAACAAAACTCGCCTGCCAACTTTTTGATGGCAGATTGCAGGAGCCACTTGGTACTATCAAACCAGCCCAACTTGGCACTGGTGCCACCATGGGTCTGGTCACCATCCTGCCTATCGTAGCTTTTCAGGAGCCAGCCGCTCAATCCCAGCCATAGGCCCCGAGACACAAACCTCGGCCCGTTTCCCTGGCAAACAAAAGTAAGCTGCCCCGCTTCTGGATGGCAGATTGCAGGAGCCACATGGTACTATCAAACCAGCCCGACATGGCACTGGTGCCACCTCTGCTGTGGGAACCATCCTGCGTATCGTAGGTTCAAAGGAGCCAGCCGGCCACTCCCAGCCACAGGCCCCCAAACACAAACAACGGCGCTTTTCCCTGGAAAACAAAACTCGCCTGCCAAATTTTTGATGGCAGATTGCAGGAGCCACTTGGTACTATCAAACCAGCCCAACTTGGCACTGGTGCCACCATGGGTCTGGTCACCATCCTGCCTATCGTAGCTTTTCAGGAGCCAGCCAGTCACTCCCAGCCATAGGCCCCGAGACACAAACCTCGGCCCGTTTCCCTGGCAAAAAAAAGTAAGCATCCCCGCTTCTGGATGGCGGATTGCAGGACGCACTTGGTACTATCAAACCAGCCCAACTTGGCACTGGTGCCACCTTGGGTCTGGGAACCATGCTGCATATCGTGGATTCTAATTAGCCAGCCGGCCACTCCCAGCCACAGGCCCCCAAACACAATCAACGGCGCTTTTCCCTGGAAAACAAAACTCGCCCTCCAAATTTTTCATGGCAGATTGCAGGAGCCACTTGGTACTATCAAACCAGCCCAACTTTGCACTGGTGCCACCATGGGTCTGGTCACCATCCTGCCTATCGTAGCTTTTCAGGAGCCAGCCAGTCACTCCCAGCCATAGGCCCCGAGACACAAACCTCGGCCCGTTTCCCTGGCAAACAAAAGTAAGCTGCCCCGCTTCTGGATGGCAGATTGCAGGAGCCACTTGGTACTATCAAACCAGCCCGACATGGCACTGGTGCCACCTCTGGTCTGGGAACCATGCTGCGTATCGTGGATTCTAATTAGCCAGCCGGCCACTCCCAGCCACAGGCCCCCAAACACAAACAATGGCGCTTTTCCCTGGAAAACAAAACTCGCCTGCCAACATTTGATGGCAGATTGCAGGAGCCACTTGGTACTATCAAACCAGCCCAACTTGGCACTGGTGCCACCATGGGTCTGGTCACCATCCTGCCTATCGTAGCTTTTCAGGAGCCAGCCGGTCACTCCCAGCCATAGGCCCCCAGACACAAACCTCGGCCCGTTTCCCTGGTAAAAAAAAGTAAGCTACCCCACTTCTGGATGGCAGATTGCAGGAGCCACTTTGCACCATCAAACTAGCCCGACTTGGCACTGGTGCCACCTCTGGTCTGGGAACCATCCTGCGTATCGTGGATTCTAAGGAGCCAGCCGGCCACTCCCAGCCACAGGCCCCCAAACACAAACAACGGCGCTTTTCCCTGGAAAACAAAACTCGCCTGCCAAATTTTGATGGCAGATTGCAGGAGCCACTTGGTACTATCAAACCAGCCCAACTTGGCACTGGTGCCACCTCAGGTCTGGGAACCATCCTGCCTATCGTAGCTTTTCAGGAGCCAGCCGGTCACTCCCAGCCATAGGCCCCCAGACACAAACCTCGGCCCGTTTCCCTGGCGAACAAAAGTAAGCTGCCCCGCTTCTGGATGGCAGATTGCAGGAGCCACTTCGCACCATCATAGCAGCCCGACTTGGCACTGGTGCCACCTCTGGTCTGGGAACCATCCTGCGTATCGTGGATTCTAAGGAGCCAGCCGGCCACTCCCAGCCACAGGCCCCCAAACACAAACAACGGCGCTTTTCCCTGGAAAACAAAACTCGCCTGCCAACATTTGATGGCAGATTGCAGGAGCCACTTGGTACTATCAAACCAGCCCAACTTGGCACTGGTGCCACCATGGGTCTGGTCACCATCCTGCCTATCGTAGCTTTTCAGGAGCCAGACGGTCACTCCCAGCCATAGGCCCCCAGACACAAACCTCGGCCCGTTTCCCTGGTAAACAAAAGTAAGCTACCCCACTTCTGGATGGCAGATTGCAGGAGCCACTTTGCACCATCAAACTAGCCCGACTTGGCACTGGTGCCACCTCTGGTCTGGGAACCATCCTGCGTATCGTGGATTCTAATTAGGCAGCCGGCCACTCCCAGCCACAGGCCCCCAAACACAAACAACGGCGCTTTTCCCTGGAAAACAAAACTCGCCTGCCAACTTTTTGATGGCAGATTGCAGGAGCCACTTGGTACTATCAAACCAGCCCAACTTGGCACTGGTGCCACCATGGGTCTGGTCACCATCCTGCCTATCGTAGCTTTTCAGGAGCCAGCCGCTCAATCCCAGCCATAGGCCCCGAGACACAAACCTCGGCCCGTTTCCCTGGCAAACAAAAGTAAGCTGCCCCGCTTCTGGATGGCAGATTGCAGGAGCCACATGGTACTATCAAACCAGCCCGACATGGCACTGGTGCCACCTCTGCTCTGGGAACCATCCTGCGTATCGTAGGTTCAAAGGAGCCAGCCGGCCACTCCCAGCCACAGGCCCCCAAACACAAACAACGGCGCTTTTCCCTGGAAAACAAAACTCGCCTGCCAACTTTTTGATGGCAGATTGCAGGAGCCACTTGGTACTATCAAACCAGCCCAACTTGGCACTGGTGCCACCATGGGTCTGGTCACCATCCTGCCTATCGTAGCTTTTCAGGAGCCAGCCAGTCACTCCCAGCCATAGGCCCCGAGACACAAACCTCGGCCCGTTTCCCTGGCAAAAAAAAGTAAGCATCCCCGCTTCTGGATGGCGGATTGCAGGACGCACTTGGTACTATCAAACCAGCCCAACTTGGCACTGGTGCCACCTTGGGTCTGGGAACCATGCTGCATATCGTGGATTCTAATTAGCCAGCCGGCCACTCCCAGCCACAGGCCCCCAAACACAATCAACGGCGCTTTTCCCTGGAAAACAAAACTCGCCCTCCAAATTTTTGATGGCAGATTGCAGGAGCCACTTGGTACTATCAAACCAGCCCAACTTTGCACTGGTGCCACCATGGGTCTGGTCACCATCCTGCCTATCGTAGCTTTTCAGGAGCCAGCCAGTCACTCCCAGCCATAGGCCCCGAGACACGAACCTCGGCCCGTTTCCCTGGCAAACAAAAGTAAGCTGCCCCGCTTCTGGATGGCAGATTGCAGGAGCCACTTGGTACTATCAAACCAGCCCGACATGGCACTGGTGCCACCTCTGGTCTGGGAACCATGCTGCGTATCGTGGATTCTAATTAGCCAGCCGGCCACTCCCAGCCACAGGCCCCCAAACACAAACAATGGCGCTTTTCCCTGGAAAACAAAACTCGCCTGCCAACATTTGATGGCAGATTGCAGGAGCCACTTGGTACTATCAAACCAGCCCAACTTGGCACTGGTGCCACCATGGGTCTGGTCACCATCCTGCCTATCGTAGCTTTTCAGGAGCCAGCCGGTCACTCCCAGCCATAGGCCCCCAGACACAAACCTCGGCCCGTTTCCCTGGTAAAAAAAAGTAAGCTACCCCACTTCTGGATGGCAGATTGCAGGAGCCACTTTGCACCATCAAACTAGCCCGACTTGGCACTGGTGCCACCTCTGGTCTGGGAACCATCCTGCGTATCGTGGATTCTAAGCAGCCAGCCGGCCACTCCCAGCCACAGGCCCCCAAACAAAAACAACGGCGCTTTTCCCTGGAAAACAAAACTCGCCTGCCAAATTTTGATGGCAGATTGCAGGAGCCACTTGGTACTATCAAACCAGCCCAACTTGGCACTGGTGCCACCTCAGGTCTGGGAACCATCCTGCCTATCGTAGCTTTTCAGGAGCCAGCCGGTCACTCCCAGCCATAGGCCCCCAGACACAAACCTCGGCCCGTTTCCCTGGCGAACAAAAGTAAGCTGCCCCGCTTCTGGATGGCAGATTGCAGGAGCCACTTCGCACCATCATAGCAGCCCGACTTGGCACTGGTGCCACCTCTGGTCTGGGAACCATCCTGCGTATCGTGGATTCTAAGGAGCCAGCCGGCCACTCCCAGCCACAGGCCCCCAAACACAAACAACGGCGCTTTTCCCTGGAAAACAAAACTCGCCTGCCAACTTTTTGATGGCAGATTGCAGGAGCCACTTGGTACTATCAAACCAGCCCAACTTGGCACTGGTGCCACCATGGGTCAGGTCACCATCCTGCATATCGTAGCTCTTCAGGAGCCAGCCGCTCAATCCCAGCCATAGACCCCGAGACACAAACCTCAGCCCGTTTCCCTGGCAAACAAAAGTAAGCTGCCCCGTTTCTGGATGGCAGATTGCAGGAGCCACTTGGTACTATCAAACCAGCCCGACATGGCACTGGTGCCACCTCTGGTCTGGGAACCATCCTGCATATCGTAGGTTCAAAGGAGCCAGCCGGCCACTCCCAGCCACAGGCCCCCAAACACAAACAACGGCGCTTTTCCCTGGAAAACAAAACTCGCCTGCCAACTTTTTGATGGCAGATTGCAGGAGCCACTTGGTACTATCAAACCAGCCCAACTTGGCACGGCTGCCACCATGGGTCTGGTCACCATCCTGCCTATCGTAGCTTTTCAGGAGCCAACCGCTCAATCCCAGCCATAGGCCCCGAGACACAAACCTCGGCCCGTTTCCCTGGCAAAAAAAAGTAAGCATCCCCGATTCTGGATGGCAGATTGCAGGACGCACTTGGTACTATCAAACCAGCCCGACTTGGCACTGGTGCCACCTTGGGTCTGGGAACCATGCTGCGTATCGTGGATTCTAATTAGCCAGCCGGCCACTCCCAGCCACAGGCCCCCAAACAAAAACAATGGCGCTTTTCCCTGGAAAACAAAACTCGCCTGCTAACATTTGATGGCAGATTGCAGGAGCCACTTGGTACTATCAAACCAGCCCAACTTGGCACTGGTGCCACCATGGGTCTGGTCACCATCCTGCCTATCGTAGCTTTTCAGGAGCCAGCCGGTCACTCCCAGCCATAGGCCCCCAGACACAAACCTCGGCCCGTTTCCCTGGTAAACAAAAGTAAGCTACCCCACTTCTGGATGGCAGATTGCAGGAGCCACTTTGCACCATCAAACTAGCCCGACTTGGCACTGGTGCCACCTCTGGTCTGGGAACCATGCTGCGTATCGTGGATTCTAAGGAGCCAGCCGGCCACTCCCAGCCACAGGCCCCCAAACACAAACAACGGCGCTTTTCCCTGGAAAACAAACTCGCCTGCCAACTTTTAGATGGCAGATTGCAGGAGCCACTTGGTACTATCAAACCAGCCCAACTTGGCACTGGTGCCACCTCAGGTCTGGGAACCATCCTGCCTATCGTAGCTTTTCAGGAGCCAGCCGGTCACTCCCAGCCATAGGCCCCCAGACACAAAGCTCTGCCCGTTTCCCTGGCAAACAAAAGTAAGCTGCCCCGCTTCTGGATGGCAGATTGCAGGAGCCACTTCGCACCATCAAAGCAGCCCGACTTGGCACTTCTGCCACCTCTGGTCTGGGAACCATCCTGCGTATCGTGGATTCTAAGGAGCCAGCCGGCCACTCCCAGCCACAGGCCCCCAAACACAAACAACGGCGCTTTTCCCTGGAAAACAAAACTCGCCTGCCAACTTTTTGATGGCAGATTGCAGGAGCCACTTGGTACTATCAAACCAGCCCAACTTGGCACTGGTGCCACCATGGGTCTGGTCACCATCCTGCCTATCGTAGCTTTTCAGGAGCCAGCCGGTCACTCCCAGCCATAGGCCCCCAGACACAAACCTTGGCCCGTTTCCCTGGCAAACAAAAGTAAACATCCCCGCTTCTGGATGGCAGCTTGCAGGACGCACTTGGTACTATCAAACCAGCCCAACTTGGCACTGGTGCCACCTCTGGTCTGGGAACCATGCTGCGTATCGTGGATTCTAATTAGCCAGCCGGCCACTCCCAGCCACAGGCCCCCAAACACAAACAACGGCGCTTTTCCCTGGAAAACAAAACTCGCCTGCCAACTTTTTGATGGCAGATTGCAGGAGCCACTTGGTACTATCAAACCAGCCCAACTTGGCACTGCTGCCACCATGGGTCTGGTCACCATCCTGCCTATCGTAGCTTTTCAGGAGCCAGCCAGTCACTCCCAGCCATAGGCCCCGAGACACAAACCTCGGCCCGTTTCCTTGGCAAAAAAAAGTAAGCTGCCCCGCTTCTGGATAGCAGATTGCAGGAGCCACATGGTACTATCAAACCAGCCCGACTTGGCACTGGTGCCACCTCTCGTCTGGGAACCATCCTGCGTATCGTGGATTCTAAGGAGCCAGCCGGCCACTCCCAGCCACAGTCCCCCAAACACAAACAACAGCGCTTTTCCCTGGAAAACAAAACTCGCCTGCCAACTTTTTGATGGCAGATTGCAGGAGCCACTTGGTACTATCAAACCAGCCCAACTTGGCACTGGTGCCACCATGGGTCTGGTCACCATCCTGCCTATCGTAGCTTTTCAGGAGCCAGCCGGTCACTCCCAGCCATGGACGCCCAGACAAAAATCTCGGCCCGTTTCCCTGGCAAACAAAAGTAAGCTGCCCTGTTTCTGGATGGCAAATTGCAGGAGCCACTTGGTACTATCAAACCAGCCCGACATGGCACTGGTGCCGCCTCTGGTCTGGGAACCATCCTGCGTATCGTAGGTTCAAAGGAGCCAGCCGGCCACTCCCAGCCACAGACCCCCAAACACAAACAACGGTGCTTTTCCCTGGAAAACAAAACTCGCCTGCCAACTTTTTGATGGCAGATTGAAGGGGCCACTTGGTACTATCAAACCAGCCCAACTTGGCACGGCTGCCACCATGGGTCTGGTCACCATCCTGCCTATCGTAGCTTTTCAGGAGCCAGCCGGTCACTCCCAGCCATAGGCCTCCAGACACAAACCTCGGCCCGTTTCCCTGGCAAACAAAAGTAAGCATTCTCGCTTCTGGATGGCAGATTGCAGGACGCACTTGGTACTATCAAACCAGCCTAACTTGGCACTGGTGCCACCTTGGGTCTGCGAACCATCCTGCGTATCGTGGATTCTAAGGAGCCAGCCGGCCACTCCCAGCCACAGGCCCCCAAACACAAACAACGGCGCTTTTCCCTGGAAAACAAAACTCGCCTGCCACCTTTTGGATGGCAGATTGCAGGAGCCACTTGGTACTATCAAACCAGCCCAACTTGGCACGGCTGCCACCATGGGTCTGGTCATCATCCTGCCTATCGTAGCTTTTCAGGAGCCAGCCAGTCACTCCCAGCAATAGGCCCTGAGACACAAACCTCGGCCCGTTTCCCTGGCAAAAAAAAGGAAGCAGCCCCGCTTCTGGATGGCAGATTGCAGGACGCACTTGGTACTATCAAACCAGCCCGACATGGCACTGGTGCCACCTCTGGTCTGGGAACCATCCTGCATATCGTGGATTCTAATTAGCCAGCCGGCCACTCCCAGCCACAGGCCCCCAAGCACAATCAACAGCGCTTTTCCCTGGAAAACAAAACTCGCCTGCCAACTTTTTGATGGCAGATTGCAGGAGCCACTTGGTACTATCAAACCAGCCCAACTTGGCACTGGTGCCACCATGGGTCTGGTCACCATCCTGCCTATCGTAGCTTATCAGGAGCCAGCCAGTCACTCCCAGCCATAGGCCACGAGACACAAACCTCGGCCCGTTTCCCTGGCAAACATAAGTAAGCTGCCCCGCTTCTGGATGGCAGATTGCAGGAGCCACTTTGTACTAACAAACCAGCCTGACATGGCACTGGTGCCACCTCTGGTCTGGGAACCATCCTGCGTATCGTGGATTCTAATTAGCCAGCCGGCCACTCCCAGCCACAGGCCCCCAAACACAATCAACAGCGCTTTTCGCTGGAAAACAAAACTCGCCTGCCAACTTTTTGATGGCAGATTGCAGGAGCCACTTGGTACTATCAAACCAGCCCAACTTGGCACTGGTGCCACCATGGGTCTGGTCACCATCCTGCCTATCGTAGCTTTTCAAGAGCCAGCCGGTCACTCCCAGCCATAGGCCCCCAGACACAAACCTCGGCCCGTTTCCCTGGCAAACAAAAGTAAGCATCCCCGCTTGTGGATGGCAGATTGCAGGACACACTTGGTACTATCAAACCAGCCCGACATGGCACTGGTGCCACCTCTGGTCTGGGAACCATCCTGCATATCGTGGATTCTAATTAGCCAGCCGGCCACTCCCAGCCACAGGCCCCCATACACAAACAACAGCGCTTTTCCCTGGAAAACAAAACTCGCCTGCCAACATTTTCATGGCAGATTGCAGGAGCCACTTGTTACTATCAAACCAGCCCAACTTGGCACGGCTGCCACCATGGGTCTGGTCACCATCCTGCCTATTGTAGCTTTTCAGGAGCCAGCCAGTAACTCCCAGCCATAGGCCCCGAGACACAAACCTCGGCCCGTTTCCCTGGCAAACAAAAGTAAGCTACCCCGCTTCTGGATGGCAGATTGCAGGAGCCACTTGGTACTATCAAACCAGCCCGACATGGCACTGGTGCCACCTCTGGTCTGGGAACCATCCTGCGTATCGTGGATTCTAATTAGCCAGCCGGCCACTCCCAGCCACAGGCCCCCAAACACAAACAATGGCGCTTTTCCCTGGAAAACAAAACTCGCCTGCCAAATTTTGATGGCAGATTGCAGGAGCCACTTGGTACTATCAAACCAGCCCAACTTGGCACTGCTGCCACCATGGGTCTGGTCATCATCCTGCCTAAAGTAGCTTTTCAGGAGCCAGCCGCTCAATCCCAGCCATAGGCCCCCAGACACAAACCTCGGCCCGTTTCCCTGGCAAACAAAAGTAAGCTGCCCCGCTTCTGGATGGCAGATTGCAGGAGCCACTTGGTACTATCAATCCAGCTCAACATGGCACTGGTGCCACCTTGGGTCTGGGAACAATCATGCGTATCGTGGATTCTAAGGAGCCAGCCGGCCACTCCCAGCCACAGGCCCCCATACACAAACAACGGCACTTTTCCCTTGAAAACTAAACTCGCCTGCCAACATTTTGATGGCAGATTGCAGGAGCCACTTGGTACTATCAAACCAGCCCAACTTGGCACTGGTGCCACCTTGGGTCTGGTCACCATCCTGCCTATCGTAGCTTTTCAGGAGCCAGCCAGTAACTCCCAGCCATAGGCCCCCAGACACAAACCTCGGCCCGTTTCCCTGGCAAACAAAAGTAAGCTGCCCCGCTTCTGGATGGCAGATTGCAGGAGCCACTTGGTACTATCAAACCAGCCCAACTTGGCACTGGTGCCACCATGGGTCTGGTCACCATCCTGCCTATCGTAGCTTTTCAGGAGCCAGCCGGTCACTCCCAGCCATAGGCCCCCAGACAAAAACCTCGGCCCGTTTCCCTGGCAAACAAAAGTAAGCTACCCCACTTCTGGATGGCAGATTGCAGGAGCCACTTTGCACCATCAAACTTGGCACTGGTGCCACCTCTGGTCTGGGAACCATCCTGCGTATCGTGGATTGTAAGGAGCCAGCCGGCCACTCCCAGCCACAGGCCCCCAAACACAAACAACGGCGCTTTTCCCTGGAAAACAAAACTCGCCTGCCAACTTTTTGATGGCAGATTGCAGGAGCCACTTGGTACTATCAAACCAGCCCAACTTGGCACGGCTGCCACCATGGGTCTGGTCACCATCCTGCCTATCGTAGCTTTTCAGGAGCCAGCCGCTCAATCCAGGCCATAGGCCCCGAGACACAAACCTCGGCCCGTTTCCCTGGCAAACAAAAGTAAGCTGCCCCGTTTCTGGATGGCAGATTGCAGGAGCTACTTGGTACTATCAAACCAGCCCGACATGGCACTGGTGCCACCTCTGGTCTGGGAACCATCCTGCGTATCATAGGTTCAAAGGAGCCAGCCGGCCACTCCCAGCCACAGGCCCCCAAACACAAACAACGGCGCTTTTCCCTGGAAAACAAAACTCGCCTGCCAACTTTTTGATGGCAGATTGCAGGAGCCACTTGGTACTATCAAACCAGCCCAACTTGGCACGGCTGCCACCATGGGCCTGGTCACCATCCTGCCTATCGTAGCTTTTCAGGAGCCAGCCGGTCACTCCCAGCCATAGGCCCCCAGACACAAACCTCGGCCCGTTTCCCTGGCAAACAAAAGTAAGCATCCCCGCTTCTGGATGGCAGATTGCAGGACGCACTTTGTACTATCAAACCAGCCCAACTTGGCACTGGTGCCACCTTGCGTCTGGGAACCATCCTGCATATCGTGGATTCTAATTAGCCAGCCGGCCACTCCCAGCCACAGGCCCCCAAACACAAACAACGGCGCTTTTCCCGGGAAAACAAAACTCGCCTGCCAAATTTTAAAGGCAGATTGCAGGAGCCACTTGGTACTATCAAACCAGCCCAACTTGGCACTGCTGCCACCATGGGTCTGGTCACCATCCTGCCTATCGTAGCTTTTCAGGAGCCAGCCGGTCACTCCCAGCCATAGGCCCCGAGACACAAACCTCGGCCCGTTTCCCTGGCGAACAAAAGTAAGCATCCCCGCTTCTGGATGGCAGATTGCAGGACGCACTTGGTACTATCAAACCAGCCCGACATGGCACTGGTGCCACCTCTGGTCTGGGAACCATCCTGCGTATCGTGGATTCTAATTAGCCAGCCGGCCACTCCCAGCCACAGGCCCCCAAACACAAACAACGGCGCTTTTCCCTGGAAAACAAAACTCGCCTGCCAACATTTTGATGGCAGATTGCAGGAGCCACTTGGTACTATCAAACCAGCCCAACTTGGCACTGGTGCCACCTTGGGTCTGGTCACCATCCTGCCTATCGTAGCTTTTCAGGAGCCAGCCGGTCACTCCCAGCCATAGGCCCCCAGACACAAACCCCGGCCCGTTTCCCTGGCAAACAAAAGTAAGCATCCCCGCTTCTGGATGGCAGATTGCAGGACGCACTTGGTACTATCACCCCAGCCCAACTTGGCACTGGTGCCACCTTGGGTCTGGGAACCATCCTGGGTATCGTGGATTCTAATTAGCCAGCCGGCCACTCCCAGCCACAGGCCCCCAAACACAAACAACGGCGCTTTTCCCTGGAAAACAAAACTCGCCTGCCAAATTTTTGATGGCAGATTGCAGGAGACACTTGGTACTATCAAATCAGCCCAGCTTGGCACTGGTGCCACCATGGGTCTGCTCACCATCCTGCCTATCGTAGCTTTTCAGGAGCCAGCCGGTCACTCCCAGCCATAGGCCCCCAGACAAAAACCTCGGCCCGTTTCCCTGGCAAACAAAAGTAAGCTACCCCGCTTCTGGATTGCAGATTGCAGGAGCCACTTTGCACCATCAAACTAGCCCGACTTGGCACTGGTGCCACCTCAGGTCTGGGAACCATCCTGCGTATCGTGGATTCTAATAAGCCAGCCGGCCACTCCCAGCCACAGGCCCCCAAACACAAACAACGGCGCTTTTCCCTGGAAAACAAAACTTGCCTGCCAACATTTTTATGGCAGATTGCAGGAGCCACATGGTATTACCAAATCAGCCCAACTTGGCACTGGTGCCACCATGGGTCTGGTCACCATCCTGCCTATCGTAGCTTTTCAGGAGCCAGCCGGTCACTCCCAGCCATAGGCCCCAGACACAAACCTCGGCCCGTTTCCCTGGCAAACAAAAGTAAGCATCCCCGCTTCTGCATGGCAGATTGCAGGACGCACTTGCTACTATCACCCCAGCCCAACTTGGCCCTGGTGCCACCTTGGGTCTGGGAACCATCCTGCGTATCGTGGATTCTAATTAGCCAGCCGGCCACTCCCAGCCACAGGCCCCCGAACACAAACAACGGCGCTTTTCCCTGGAAAACAAAACTCGCCTGCCAACTTTTTGATGGCAGATTGCAGGAGACACTTGGTACTATCATATCAGCCCAGCTTGGCACTGGTGCCACCATGGGTCTGGTCACCATCCTGCCTATCGTAGCTTTTCAGGAGCCAGTCGGTCACTCCCAGCCATAGGCCCCCAGACAAAACCTCGGCCCGTTTCCCTGGCAAACAAAAGTAAGCTACCCCACTTCTGGATGGAAGATTGCAGGAGCCACTTTGCACCATCAAACTAGCCCGACTTGGCACTGGTGCCACCTCAGGTCTGGGAACCTTCCTGCATATCGTGGATTCTAATTAGCCAGCCGGCCACTCCCAGCCACAGGCCCCCAAACACAAACAACGGCGCTTTTCCCTGGAAAACAAAACTCGCCTGCCAACATTTTGATGGCAGATTGCAGGAGCCACATGGTATTTCCAAATCAGCCCAACTTGGCACTGGTGCCACCATGGGTCTGGTCACCATCCTGCCTATCGTAGCTTTTCAGGAGCCAGCCGGTCACTCCCAGCCATAGGCCCCCAGACACAAACCTCGGCCCGTTTCCCTGGCAAACAAAAGTAAGCTACCCCGCTTCTGGATGGCAGATTGCAGGAGCCACTTGGTACTAACAAACCAGCCTGACATGGCACTGGTGCCACCTCTGGTCTGGGAACCATCCTGCGTATCGTGGATTCTAATTAGCCAGCCGGCCACTCCCAGCCACAGGCCCCCAAACACAATCAACAGCGCTTTTCGCTGGAAAACAAAACTCGCCTGCCAACTTTTTGATGGCAGATTGCAGGAGCCACTTGGTACTATCAAACCAGCCCAACTTGGCACTGGTGCCACCATGGGTCTGGTCACCATCCTGCCTATCGTAGCTTTTCAAGAGCCAGCCGGTCACTCCCAGCCATAGGCCCCCAGACACAAACCTCGGCCCGTTTCCCTGGCAAACAAAAGTAAGCATCCCCGCTTGTGGATGGCAGATTGCAGGACACACTTGGTACTATCAAACCAGCCCGACATGGCACTGGTGCCACCTCTGGTCTGGGAACCATCCTGCATATCGTGGATTCTAATTAGCCAGCCGGCCACTCCCAGCCACAGGCCCCCATACACAAACAACAGCGCTTTTCCCTGGAAAACAAAACTCGCCTGCCAACATTTTCATGGCAGATTGCAGGAGCCACTTGTTACTATCAAACCAGCCCAACTTGGCACGGCTGCCACCATGGGTCTGGTCACCATCCTGCCTATTGTAGCTTTTCAGGAGCCAGCCAGTAACTCCCAGCCATAGGCCCCGAGACACAAACCTCGGCCCGTTTCCCTGGCAAACAAAAGTAAGCTACCCCGCTTCTGGATGGCAGATTGCAGGAGCCACTTGGTACTATCAAACCAGCCCGACATGGCACTGGTGCCACCTCTGGTCTGGGAACCATCCTGCGTATCGTGGATTCTAATTAGCCAGCCGGCCACTCCCAGCCACAGGCCCCCAAACACAAACAATGGCGCTTTTCCCTGGAAAACAAAACTCGCCTGCCAAATTTTGATGGCAGATTGCAGGAGCCACTTGGTACTATCAAACCAGCCCAACTTGGCACTGCTGCCACCATGGGTCTGGTCATCATCCTGCCTAAAGTAGCTTTTCAGGAGCCAGCCGCTCAATCCCAGCCATAGGCCCCCAGACACAAACCTCGGCCCGTTTCCCTGGCAAACAAAAGTAAGCTGCCCCGCTTCTGGATGGCAGATTGCAGGAGCCACTTGGTACTATCAATCCAGCTCAACATGGCACTGGTGCCACCTTGGGTCTGGGAACAATCATGCGTATCGTGGATTCTAAGGAGCCAGCCGGCCACTCCCAGCCACAGGCCCCCATACACAAACAACGGCACTTTTCCCTGGAAAACTAAACTCGCCTGCCAACATTTTGATGGCAGATTGCAGGAGCCACTTGGTACTATCAAACCAGCCCAACTTGGCACTGGTGCCACCTTGGGTCTGGTCACCATCCTGCCTATCGTAGCTTTTCAGGAGCCAGCCAGTAACTCCCAGCCATAGGCCCCCAGACACAAACCTCGGCCCGTTTCCCTGGCAAACAAAAGTAAGCTGCCCCGCTTCTGGATGGCAGATTGCAGGAGCCACTTGGTACTATCAAACCAGCCCAACTTGGCACTGGTGCCACCATGGGTCTGGTCACCATCCTGCCTATCGTAGCTTTTCAGGAGCCAGCCGGTCACTCCCAGCCATAGGCCCCCAGACAAAAACCTCGGCCCGTTTCCCTGGCAAACAAAAGTAAGCTACCCCACTTCTGGATGGCAGATTGCAGGAGCCACTTTGCACCATCAAACTTGGCACTGGTGCCACCTCTGGTCTGGGAACCATCCTGCGTATCGTGGATTGTAAGGAGCCAGCCGGCCACTCCCAGCCACAGGCCCCCAAACACAAACAACGGCGCTTTTCCCTGGAAAACAAAACTCGCCTGCCAACTTTTTGATGGCTGATTGCAGGAGCCACTTGGTACTATCAAACCAGCCCAACTTGGCACTGGTGCCACCATGGGTCTGGTCACCATCCTGCCTATCGTAGCTTTTCAGGAGCCAGCCGCTCAATCCAGGCCATAGGCCCCGAGACACAAACCTCGGCCCGTTTCCCTGGCAAACAAAAGTAAGCTGCCCCGTTTCTGGATGGCAGATTGCAGGAGCTACTTGGTACTATCAAACCAGCCCGACATGGCACTGGTGCCACCTCTGGTCTGGGAACCATCCTGCGTATCATAGGTTCAAAGGAGCCAGCCGGCCACTCCCAGCCACAGGCCCCCAAACACAAACAACGGCGCTTTTCCCTGGAAAACAAAACTCGCCTGCCAACTTTATGATGGCAGATTGCAGGAGCCACTTGGTACTATCAAACCAGCCCAACTTGGCACGGCTGCCACCATGGGCCTGGTCACCATCCTGCCTATCGTAGCTTTTCAGGAGCCAGCCGGTCACTCCCAGCCATAGGCCCCCAGACACAAACCTCGGCCCGTTTCCCTGGCAAACAAAAGTAAGCATCCCCGCTTCTGGATGGCAGATTGCAGGACGCACTTTGTACTATCAAACCAGCCCAACTTGGCACTGGTGCCACCTTGCGTCTGGGAACCATCCTGCATATCGTGGATTCTAATTAGCCAGCCGGCCACTCCCAGCCACAGGCCCCCAAACACAAACAATGGCGCTTTTCCCTGGAAAGCAAAACTCGCCTGCCAACTCTTTGAGGGCAGATTGCAGGAGACACTTGGTACTATCAAACCAGCCCAACTTGGCACTGCTGCCACCATGGGTCTGGTCACCATCCTGCCTATCGTAGCTTTTCAGGAGCCAGACGGTCACTCCCAGCCATAGGCCCCCAGACACAAACCACGGCCCGTTTCCCTGGCAAACAAAAGTAAGCTGCCCCGTTTCTGGATGGCAGATTGCAGGAGCCACTTGGTACTATCAAACCAGCCCGACATGGCGCTGGTGCCACCTCTGGTCTGGGAATCATCCTGCGTATCGTAGGTTCAAAGGAGCCAGCCGGCCACTCCCAGCCACAGGCCCCCAAACACAAACAACGGCGCTTTTCCCTGGAAAACAAAACTCGCCTGCCTACATTTTGATGGCAGATTGCAGTAGCCACTTGATATTATCAAATCAGCCCAACTTGGCACTGGTGCCACCATGGGTCTGGTCACCATCCTGCCTATCGTAGGTTTTCAGGAGCCAGCCGGTCACTCCCAGCCATAGGCCCCCAGACACAAACCTCGGCCCGTTTCCCTGGCAAACAAAAGTAAGCTACCCCGCTTCTGGATGGCAGATTGCAGGAGCCACTTTGCACCATCAAACTAGCCCGACTTGGCACTGGTGCCACCTCTGGTCTGGGAACCATCCTGCGTATCGTGGATTCTAAGGAGCCAGCCGGCCACTCCCAGCCACAGGCCCCCAAACAAAAACAACGGCGCTTTTCCCTGGAAAACAAAACTCGCCTGCCAACTTTTTGATGGCAGATTGCAGGAGCCACTTGGTACTATCAAACCAGCCCAACTTGGCACTGGTGCCACCATGGGTCTGGTCACCATCCTGCCTATCGTAGCTTTTCAGGAGCCAGCCGCTCAATCCCAGCCATAGGCCCCGAGACACAATCCTCGGCCCGTTACCCTGGCAAACAAAAGGAAGCAGCCCCGTTTCTGGATGGCAGATTGCAGGAGCCACTTGGTACTATCAAACCAGCCCGAATTGGCACTGCTGCCACCTTGGGTCTGGGAACCATCCTGCGTAACGTAGATTCTAAGGAGCCAGCCGGCCACTCCCAGCCACAGGCCCCCAAACACAAACAACGGCGCTTTTCCCGGGAAAACAAAACTCGCCTGCCAAATTTTAAAGGCAGATTGCAGGAGCCACTTGGTACTATCAAACCAGCCCAACTTGGCACGGCTGCCACCATGGGTCTGGTCACCATCCTGCCTATCGTAGCTTTTCAGGAGCCAGCCGGTCACTCCCAGCCATAGGCCCCGAGACACAAACCTCGGCCCGTTTCCCTGGCGAACCAAAGTAAGCATCCCCGCTTCTGGATGGCAGATTGCAGGACGCACTTGGTACTATCAAACCAGCCCGACATGGCACTGGTGTCACCTCTGGTCTGGGAATCATCCTGCGTATCGTAGGTTCAAAGGAGCCAGCCGGCCACTCCCAGCCACAGGCCCCCAAACACAAACAACGGCGCTTTTCCCTGGAAAACAAAACTCGCCTGCCAACATTTTGATGGCAGATTGCAGGAGCCACTTGGTACTATCAAACCAGCCCAACTTGGCACTGGTGCCACCTTGGGTCTGGTCACCATCCTGCCTATCGTAGCTTTTCAGGAGCCAGCCGGTCACTCCCAGCCATAGGCCCCCAGACACAAACCCCGGCCCGTTTCCCTGGCAAACAAAAGTAAGCATCCCCGCTTCTGGATGGCAGATTGCAGGACGCACTTGGTACTATCACCCCAGCCCAACTTGGCACTGGTGCCACCTTGGGTCTGGGAACCATCCTGTGTATCGTGGATTCTAATTAGCCAGCCGGCCACTCCCAGCCACAGGCCCCCAAACACAAACAACGGCGCTTTTCCCTGGAAAACAAAACTCGCCTGCCAACTTTTTGATGGCAGATTGCAGGAGACACTTGGTACTATCAAATCAGCCCAGCTTGGCACTGGTGCCACCATGGGTCTGCTCACCATCCTGCCTATCGTAGCTTTTCAGGAGCCAGCCGGTCACTCCCAGCCATAGGCCCCCAGACACACACCTCGGCCCGTTTCCCTGGCAAACAAAAGTAAGCTACCCCGCTTCTGGATTGCAGATTGCAGGAGCCACTTTGCACCATCAAACTAGCCCGACTTGGCACTGGTGCCACCTCAGGTCTGGGAACCATCCTGCGTATCGTGGATTCTAATAAGCCAGCCGGCCACTCCCAGCCACAGGCCCCCAAACACAAACAACGGCGCTTTTCCCTGGAAAACAAAACTTGCCTGCCAACATTTTGATGGCAGATTGCAGGAGCCACATGGTATTACCAAATCAGCCCAACTTGGCACTGGTGCCACCATGGGTCTGGTCACCATCCTGCCTATCGTAGCTTTTCAGGAGCCAGCCGGTCACTCCCAGCCATAGGCCCCAGACACAAACCTCGGCCCGTTTCCCTGGCAAACAAAAGTAAGCATCCCCGCTTCTGCATGGCAGATTGCAGGACGCACTTGCTACTATCACCCCAGCCCAACTTGGCCCTGGTGCCACCTTGGGTCTGGGAACCATCCTGCGTATCGTGGATTCTAATTAGCCAGCCGGCCACTCCCAGCCACAGGCCCCCAAACACAAACAACGGCGCTTTTCCCTGGAAAACAAAACTCGCCTGCCAACTTTTTGATGGCAGATTGCAGGAGACACTTGGTACTATCATATCAGCCCAGCTTGGCACTGGTGCCACCATGGGTCTGCTCACCATCCTGCCTATCGTAGCTTTTCAGGAGCCAGCCGGTCACTCCCAGCCATAGGCCCCCAGACAAAACCTCGGCCCGTTTCCCTGGCAAACAAAAGTAAGCTACCCCACTTCTGGATGGAAGATTGCAGGAGCCACTTTGCACCATCAAACTAGCCCGACTTGGCACTGGTGCCACCTCAGGTCTGGGAACCTTCCTGCATATCGTGGATTCTAATTAGCCAGCCGGCCACTCCCAGCCACAGGCCCCCAAACACAAACAACGGCGCTTTTCCCTGGAAAACAAAACTCGCCTGCCAACATTTTGATGGCAGATTGCAGGAGCCACATGGTATTTCCAAATCAGCCCAACTTGGCACTGGTGCCACCATGGGTCTGGTCACCATCCTGCCTATCGTAGCTTTTCAGGAGCCAGCCGGTCACTCCCAGCCATAGGCCCCCAGACACAAACCTCGGCCCGTTTCCCTGGCAAACAAAAGTAAGCTGCCCCGCTTCTGGATGGCAGATTGCAGGAGCCACTTGGTACTATCAAACCAGCCCAACTTGGCACTGGTGCCACCTTGGGTCTGGGAATCATCCTGCGTATCGTGGATTCTAATTAGCCAGCCGGCCACTCCCAGCCACAGGCCCCCAAACACAAACAACGGCGCTTTTCCCTGGAAAACAAAACTCGCCTGCCAACTTTTTGATGGCTGATTGCAGGAGCCACTTGGTACTATCAAACCAGCCCAAATTGGCACGGCTGCCACCATGGGTCTGGTCACCATCCTGCCTATCGTAGCTTTTCAGGAGCCAGCCGGTCACTCCCAGCCATAGGCCCCGAGACACAAACCTCGGCCCGTTTCCCTGGCAAACAAAAGTAAGCATCCCCGCTTCTGGATGGCAGATTGCAGGACGCACTTGGTACTATCAAACCAGCCCAACTTGGCACTGGTGCCACCTTGGGTCTGGGAACCATCCTGCGTATCGTGGATTCTAATTAGCCAGCCGGCCACTCCCAGCCACAGGCCCCCAAACACAAACAACGGCGCTTTTCCCTGGAAAACAAAACTCGCCTGCCAACTTTTTGATGGCAGATTGCAGGAGCCACTTGGTACTATCAAACCAGCCCAACTTGGCACTGCTGCCACCATGGGTCTGGTCACCATCCTGCCTATCGTAGCTTTTTAGGAGCCAGCCGGTCACTCCCAGCCATAGGCCCCGAGACACAAACCTCGGCCCGTTTCCCTGGCAAACAAAAGTAAGCTACCCCGCTTCTGGATGGAAGATTGCAGGAGCCACTTGGTACTATCAAACCAGCCCGACATGGCACTGGTGCCACCTCTGGTCTGGGAACCATGCTGCGTATCGTGGATTCTAATTAGCCAGCCGGCCACTCCCAGCCACAGGCCCCCAAACACAAACAACGGCGCTTTTCCCTGTAAAACCAAACTCGCCTGCAAACTCTTTGATGGCAGATTGCAGGAGACACTTGACACTATCAAACCAGCCCAACTTGGCACTGCTGCCACCATGGGTCTGGTCACCATCCTGCCTATCGTAGCTTTTCAGGAGCCAGCCGGTCACTCCCAGCCATAGGCCCCGAGACACAAACCTCGGCCCGTTTCCCTGGCAAAAAAAAGTAAGCTGCCCCGCTTCTGGATGGCAGATTGCAGGAGCTACTTGGTATTATCAAACCAGCCCGACATGGCACTGGTGCCACCTCTGGTCTGGGAACCATCCTGCGTATCGTAGGTTCAAAGGAGCCAGCCGGCCACTCCCAGCCACAGGCCCCCAAACACGAACAACGGCGCTTTTCCCTGGAAAACAAAACTCGCCTGCCAACTTTTTGATGGCAGATTGCAGGAGCCACTTGGTACTATCAAACCAGCCCAACTTGGCACTGGTGCCACCATGGGTCTGGTCACCATCCTGCCTATCGTAGCTTTTCAGGAGCCAGCCGGTCACTCCCAGCCATAGGCCCCGAGACACAAACCTCGGCCCGTTTCCCTGGCAAACAAAAGTAAGCATCCCCGCTTCTGGATGGCAGATTGCAGGACGCACTTGGTACTATCACCCCAGCCCAACTTGGCACTGGTGCCACCTCTGGTCTGGGAACCATCCTGCGTATCGTGGATTCTAATTAGCCAGCAGGCCACTCCCAGCCACAGGCCCCCAAACACAAACAACGGCGCTTTTCCCTGGAAAACAAAACTCGCCTGCCAACATTTGATGGCAGATTGCAGGAGACACTTGGTACTATCAAATCAGCCCAGCTTGGGACTGGTGCCACCATGGGTCTGGTCACCATCCTGCCTATCGTAGCTTTTCAGGAGCCAGCCGGTCACTCCAAGCCATAGGCCCCCAGACAAAAACCTCGGCCCGTTTCCCTGGCAAACAAAAGTAAGCTACCCCGCTTCTGGATGGAAGATTGCAGGAGCCACTTTGCACCATCAAACTAGCCCGACTTGGCACTGGTGCCACATCAGGTCTGGGAACCTCCCTGCGTATCGTGGATTCTAATTAGCCAGCAAGCCACTCCCAGCCACAGGCCCCCAAACACAAACAACGGCGCTTTTCCCTGGAAAACAAAACTCGCCTGCCAACATTTTGATGGCAGATTGCAGGAGCCACTTGTTATTTCCAAATCAGCCCAACTTGGAACTGGTGCCACCATGGGTCTGGTCACCATCCTGCCTATCGTAGCTTTTCAGGAGCCAGCCAGTCACTCCCAGCCATAGGCCCCGAGACACAAACCTCGGCCCGTTTCCCTGGCAAACAAAAGTAAGCATCCCCGCTTCTGGATGGCAGATTGCAGGACGCACTTGGTACTATCAAACCAGCCCAACTTGGCACTGGTGCCACCTTGGGTCTGGGAATCATCCTGCGTATCGTGGATTCTAATTAGCCAGCCGGCCACTCCCAGCCACAGGCCCCCAAACACAAACAACGGCGCTTTTCCCTGGAAAACAAAACTCGCCTGCCAACTTTTTGATGGCTGATTGCAGGAGCCACTTGGTACTATCAAACCAGCCCAACTTGGCACGGCTGCCACCATGGGTCTGGACACCATCCTGCCTATCGTAGCTTTTCAGGAGCCAGCCGGTCACTCCCAGCCATAGGCCCCGAGACACAAACCTCGGCCCGTTTCCCTGGCAAACAAAAGTAAGCATCCCCGCTTCTGGATGGCAGATTGCAGGACGCACTTGGTACTATCAAACCAGCCCAACTTGGCACTGGTGCCACCTTGGGTCTGGGAACCATCCTGCGTATCGTGGATTCTAATTAGCCAGCCGGCCACTCCCAGCCACAGGCCCCCAAACACAAACAACGGCGCTTTTCCCTGGAAAACAAAACTCGCCTGCCAACTTTTTGATGACAGATTGCAGGAGCCACTTGGTACTATCAAACCAGGCCAACTTGGCACTGCTGCCACCATGGGTCTGGTCACCATCCTGCCTATCGTAGCTTTTTAGGAGCCAGCCAGTCACTCCCAGCCATGGACGCCCAGACAAAAATCTCGGCCCGTTTCCCTGGCAAACATAAGGAAGCTGCCCCGCTTCTGGATGGCAGATTACAGGAGCCACTTGGTACTATCAAACCAGCGCGACATGGCACTGGTGCCACCTCTGGTCTGGGAACCATGCTGCGTATCGTGGATTCTAATAGGCCAGCCGGCCACTCCCAGCCACAGGCCCCCAAACACAAACAACGGCGCTTTTCCCTGGAAAACAAAACTCGCCTGCAAACTCTTTGATGGCAGATTGCAGGAGACACTTGGCACTATCAAACCAGCCCAACTTGGCACTGCTGCCACCATGGGTCTGGTCACCATCCTGCCTATCGTAGCTTTTCAGGAGCCAGCCGGTCACTCCCAGCCATAGGCCCCGAGACACAAACCTCGGCCCGTTTCCCTGGCAAACAAAAGTAAGCTGCCCCGCTTCTGGATGGCAGATTGCAGGAGCTACTTGGTACTATCAAACCAGCCCGACATGGCACTAGTGCCACCTCTGGTCTGGGAATCATCCTGCGTATCGTAGGTTCAAAGGAGCCAGCCGGCCACTCCCAGCCACAGGCCCCCAAACACAAACAACGGCGCTTTTCCCTGGAAAACAAAGCTCGCCTGCCAACTTTTTGATGGCAGATTGCAGGAGCCACTTGGTACTATCAAACCAGCCCAACTTGGCACTGGTGCCACCTTGGGTCTGGTCACCATCCTGCCTATCGTAGCTTTTCAGGAGCCAGCCGGTCACTCCCAGCCATAGGCCCCGAGACACAAACCTCGGCCCGTTTCCCTGGCAAACAAAAGTAAGCATCCCCGCTTCTGGATGGCAGATTGCAGGACGCACTTGGTACTATCACCCCAGCCCAACTTGGCACTGGTGCCACCTCTGGTCTGGGAACCATCCTGCGTATCGTGGATTCTAATTAGCCAGCCGGCCACTCCCAGCCACAGGCCCCCAAACACAAACAACGGCGCTTTTCCCTGGAAAACAAAACTCGCCTGCCAAATTTTTGATGGCAGATTGCAGGAGACACTTGGTACTATCAAATCAGCCCAGCTTGGCACTGCTGCCACCATGGGTCTGGTCACCATCCTGCCTATCGTAGCTTTTCAGGAGCCTGCCGGTCACTCCCAGCCATAGGCCCCCAGACAAAAACCTCGGCCCGTTTCCCTGGCAAACAAAAGTAAGCTACCCCGCTTCTGGATTGCAGATTGCAGGAGCCACTTTGCACCATCAAACTAGCCCGACTTGGCACTGGTGCCACCTCAGGTCTGGGAACCATCCTGCGTATCGTGGATTCTAATTAGCCAGCCGGCCACTCCCAGCCACAGGCCCCCAAACACAAACAACGGCGCTTTTCCCTGGAAAACAAAACTCGCCTCCCAACTTTTTGATGGCAGATTGCAGGAGCCACTTGGTATTAACAAATCAGCCCACCTTGGCACTGGTGCCACCATGGGTCTGGTCACCATCCTGCCTATCGTAGCTTTTCAGGAGCCAGCCGGTCACTCCCAGCCATAGGCCCCCAGACACAAATCTCGGCCCGTTTCCGAGGCAAACAAAAGTAAGCTGCCCCGCTTCTGGATGGCAGATTGCAGGACGCACTTGGTACTATCACCCCAGCCCAACTTGGCACTGGTGCCACCTCAGGTCTGGGAACCTCCCTGCGTATCGTGGATTCTAATTAGCCAGCCGGCCACTCCCAGCCACAGGCCCCCAAACACAAACAACGGCGCTTTTCCCTGGAAAACAAAACTCGCCTGCCAACATTTTGATGGCAGATTGCAGGAGACACTTGGTATTTCCAAATCAGCCCAACTTGGCACTCGTGCCACCATGGGTCTGGTCACCATCCTGCCTATGGTAGCTTTTCAGGAGCCAGCCGGTCACTCCCAGCCATAGGCCCCGAGACACAAACCTCGGCCCGTTTCCCTGGCAAACAAAAGTAAGCTACCCCGCTTCTGGATGGAAGATTGCAGGAGCCACTTTGCACCATCAAACTAGCCCGACTTGGCACTGGTGCCACCTTGGGTCTGGGAACCATCCTACGTATCGTGGATTCTAAGGAGCCAGCCGGCCACTCCCAGCCACAGGCCCCCAAACACAAACAACGGCGCTTTTCCCTGGAAAACAAAACTCGCCTGCCAACTTTTTGATGGCAGATTGCAGGAGCCACTTGGTACTATCAAACCAGCCCAACTTGGCACTGCTGCCACCATGGGTCTGGTCACCATCCTGCCTATCGTAGCTTTTCAGGAGCCAGCCGGTCACTCCCAGCCATAGGCCCCGAGACACAAACCTCGGCCCGTTTCCCTGGCAAAAAAAAGTAAGCTGCTCCGCTTCTGGATGGCAGATTGCAGGAGCTACTTGGTACTATCAAACCAGCCCGACATGGCACTGGTGCCACCTCTGGTCTGGGAACCATCCTGCGTATCGTAGGTTCAAAGGAGCCAGCCGGCCACTCCCAGCCACAGGCCCCCAAACACAAACAACGGCGCTTTTCCCTGGAAAACAAAACTCGCCTGCCAACTTTTTGATGGCAGATTGCAGGAGCCACTTGGTACTATCAAACCAGCCCAACTTGGCACTGCTGCCACCATGGGTCTGGTCACCATCCTGCCTATCGTAGCTTTTCAGGAGCCAGCCGGTCACTCCCAGCCATAGGCCCCGAGACACAAACCTCGGCCCGTTTCCCTGGCAAACAAAAGTAAGCATCCCCGCTTCTGGATGGCAGATTGCAGGACGCACTTGGTACTATCACCCCAGCCCAACTTGGCACTGGTGCCACCTCTGGTCTGGGAACCATCCTGCGTATCGTGGATTCTAATTAGCCAGCAGGCCACTCCCAGCCACAGGCCCCCAAACACAAACAACGGCGCTTTTCCCTGGAAAACAAAACTCGCCTGCCAACATTTGATGGCAGATTGCAGGAGACACTTGGTACTATCAAATCAGCCCAGCTTGGGACTGGTGCCACCATGGGTCTGGTCACCATCCTGCCTATCGTAGCTTTTCAGGAGCCAGCCGGTCACTCCAAGCCATAGGCCCCCAGACACAAACCTCGGCCCGTTTCCCTGGCAAACAAAAGTAAGCTACCCCGCTTCTGGATGGAAGATTGCAGGAGCCACTTTGCACCATCAAACTAGCCTGACTTGGCACTGGTGCCACATCAGGTCTGGGAACCTCCCTGCGTATCGTGGATTCTAATTAGCCAGCCGGCCACTCCCAGCCACAGGCCCCCAAACACAAACAACGGCGCTTTTCCCTGGAAAACAAAACTCGCCTGCCAACTTTTTGATGGCAGATTGCAGGAGCCACTTGTTATTTCCAAATCAGCCCAACTTGGAACTGGTGCCACCATGGGTCTGGTCACCATCCTGCCTATCGTAGCTTTTCAGGAGCCAGCCGGTCACTCCCAGCCATAGGCCCCGAGACACAAACCTCGGCCCGTTTCCCTGGCAAACCAAAGTAAGCTACCCCGCTTCTGGATGGAAGATTGCAGGAGCCACTTTGCACCATCAAACTAGCCCGAATTGGCACTGGTGCCACCTTGGGTCTGGGAACCATCCTGCGTATCGTGGATTCTAATTAGCCAGCCGGCCACTCCCAGCCACAGGCCCCCAAACACAAACAACGGCGCTTTTCCCTGGAAAACAAAACTGCCCTGCCAGATTTTAAAGGCAGATTCCAGGAGCCACTTGGTACTATCAAACCAGCCCAACTTGGCACTGCTGCCACCATGGGTCTGGTCACCATCCTGCCTATCGTAGCTTTTCAGGAGCCAGCCGGTCACTCCCAGCCATAGGCCCCCAGACACAAACCTCGGCCCGTTTCCCTGGCAAACAAAAGTAAGCATCCCCGCTTCTGGATGGCAGATTGCAGGAGCTACTTGGTACTATCAAACCAGCCCAACTTGGCACTGGTGCCACCTCTGGTCTGGGAATCATCCTGCGTATCGTGGATTCTAATTAGCCAGCCGGCCACTCCCAGCCACAGGCCCCCAAACACAAACAACGGCGCTTTTCCCTGGAAAACAAAACTCGCCTGCCAACTTTTTGATGGCTGATTGCAGGAGCCACTTGGTACTATCAAACCAGGCCAACTTGGCACGGCTGCCACCATGGGTCTGGACACCATCCTGCCTATCGTAGCTTTTCAGGAGCCAGCCGGTCACTCCCAGCCATAGGCCCCGAGACACAAACCTCGGCCCGTTTCCCTGGCAAACAAAATAAGCATCCCCGCTTCTGGATGGCAGATTGCAGGACGCACTTGTTACTATCAAACCAGCCCAACTTGGCACTGGTGCCACCTTGGGTCTGGGAACCATCCTGCGTATCGTGGATTCTAATTAGCCAGCCGGCCACTCCCAGCCACAGGCCCCCAAACACAAACAACGGCGCTTTTCCCTGGAAAACAAAACTCGCCTGCCAACTTTTTGATGGCAGATTGCAGGAGCCACTTGGTACTATCAAACCAGGCCAACTTGGCACTGCTGCCACCATGGGTCTGGTCACCATCCTGCCTATCGTAGCTTTTTAGGAGCCAGCCAGTCACTCCCAGCCATGGACGCCCAGACAAAAATCTCGGCCCGTTTCCCTGGCAAACATAAGGAAGCTGCCCCGCTTCTGGATGGCAGATTACAGGAGCCACTTGGTACTATCAAACCAGCGCGACATGGCACTGGTGCCACCTCTGGTCTGGGAACCATGCTGCGTATCGTGGATTCTAATAGGCCAGCCGGCCACTCCCAGCCACAGGCCCCCAAACACAAACAACGGCGCTTTTCCCTGGAAAACAAAACTCGCCTGCAAACTCTTTGATGGCAGATTGCAGGAGACACTTGGCACTATCAAACCAGCCCAACTTGGCACTGCTGCCACCATGGGTCTGGTCACCATCCTGCCTATCGTAGCTTTTCAGGAGCCAGCCGGTCACTCCCAGCCATAGGCCCCGAGACACAAACCTCGGCCCGTTTCCCTGGCAAAGAAAAGTAAGCTGCCCCGCTTCTGGATGGCAGATTGCAGGAGCTACTTGGTACTATCAAACCAGCCCGACATGGCACTAGTGCCACCTCTGGTCTGGGAATCATCCTGCGTATCGTAGGTTCAAAGGAGCCAGCCGGCCACTCCCAGCCACAGGCCCCCAAACACAAACAACGGCGCTTTTCCCTGGAAAACAAAGCTCGCCTGCCAACTTTTTGATGGCAGATTGCAGGAGCCACTTGGTACTATCAAACCAGCCCAACTTGGCACTGGTGCCACCTTGGGTCTGGTCACCATCCTGCCTATCGTAGCTTTTCAGGAGCCAGCCGGTCACTCCCAGCCATAGGCCCCCAGACACAAACCTCGGCCCGTTTCCCTGGCAAACAAAAGTAAGCATCCCCGCTTCTGGATGGCAGATTGCAGGACGCACTTGGTACTATCACCCCAGCCCAACTTGGCACTGGTGCCACCTTGGGTCTGGGAACCATCCTGCGTATCGTGGATTCTAATTAGCCAGCCGGCCACTCCCAGCCACAGGCCCCCAAACACAAACAACGGCGCTTTTCCCTGGAAAACAAAACTCGCCTGCCAAATTTTTGATGGCAGATTGCAGGAGACACTTGGTACTATCAAATCAGCCCAGCTTGGCACTGGTGCCACCATGGGTCTGGTCAACATCCTGCCTATCGTAGCTTTTCAGGAGCCTGCCGGTCACTCCCAGCCATAGGCCCCCAGACAAAAACCTCGGCCCGTTTCCCTGGCAAACAAAAGTAAGCTACCCCGCTTCTGGATTGCAGATTGCAGGAGCCACTTTGCACCATCAAACTAGCCCGACTTGGCACTGGTGCCACCTCAGGTCTGGGAACCATCCTGCGTATCGTGGATTCTAATTAGCCAGCCGGCCACTCCCAGCCACAGGCCCCCAAACACAAACAACGGCGCTTTTCCCTGGAAAACAAAACTCGCCTCCCAACTTTTTGATGGCAGATTGCAGGAGCCACTTGGTATTAACAAATCAGCCCACCTTGGCAGTGGTGCCACCATGGGTCTGGTCACCATCCTGCCTATCGTAGCTTTTCAGGAGCCAGCCGGTCACTCCCAGCCATAGGCCCCCAGACACAAATCTCGGCCCGTTTCCGAGGCAAACAAAAGTAAGCTGCCCCGCTTCTGGATGGCAGATTGCAGGACGCACTTGGTACTATCACCCCAGCCCAACTTGGCACTGGTGCCACCTCAGGTCTGGGAACCTCCCTGCGTATCGTGGATTCTAATTAGCCAGCCGCCCACTCCCAGCCACAGGCCCCCAAACACAAACAACGGCGCTTTTCCCTGGAAAACAAAACTCGCCTGCCAACATTTTGATGGCAGATTGCAGGAGACACTTGGTATTTCCAAATCAGCCCAACTTGGCACTCGTGCCACCATGGGTCTGGTCACCATCCTGCGTATGGTAGCTTTTCAGGAGCCAGCCGGTCACTCCCAGCCATAGGCCCCGAGACACAAACCTCGGCCCGTTTCCCTGGCAAACAAAAGTAAGCTACCCCGCTTCTGGATGGAAGATTGCAGGAGCCACTTTGCACCATCAAACTAGCCCGACTTGGCACTGGTGCCACCTTGGGTCTGGGAACCATCCTACGTATCGTGGATTCTAAGGAGCCAGCCGGCCACTCCCAGCCACAGGCCCCCAAACACAAACAACGGCGCTTTTCCCTGGAAAACAAAACTCGCCTGCCAACTTTTTGATGGCAGATTGCAGGAGCCACTTGGTACTATCAAACCAGCCCAACTTGGCACTGGTGCCACCATGGGTCTGGTCACCATCCTGCCTATAGTAGCATTTCAGGAGCCAGCCGCTCAATCCCAGCCCTAGGCCCCCAAACACTAACCTCGGCCCGTTTCCCTGGCAAACAAAAGTAAGCTGCCCCGTTTCTGGATGGCAGATTGCAGGAGCCACTTGGTACTATCAAACCAGCCCGACATGGCACTGGTGCCACCTCTGGTCTGGGAACCATGCTGCGTATCGTGGATTCTAATTAGCCAGCCGGCCACTCCCAGCCACAGGCCCCCAAACACAAACAACGGCGCTTTTCCCTGGAAAACAAAACTCGTCTGCCAAATTTTAAAGGCAGATTCCAGGAGCCACTTGGTACTATCAAACCAGCCCAACTTGGCACGGCTGCCACCATGGGTCTGGACACCATCCTGCCTATCGTAGCTTTTCAGGAGCCAGCCGGTCACTCCCAGCCATAGGCCCCCAGACACAAACCTCGGCCCGTTTCCCTGGCAAACAAAAGTAAGCATCCCCGCTTCTGGATGGCAGATTTCAGGACGCACTTGATACTATCAAACCAGCCCAACTTGGCACTGGTGCCACCTTGGGTCTGGGAATCATCCTGCGTATCGTGGATTCTAATTAGCCAGCCGGCCACTCCCAGCCACAGGCCCCCAAACACAAACAACGGCGCTTTTCCCTGGAAAACAAAACTCGCCTGCCAACTTTTTGATGGCAGATTGCAGGAGCCACTTGGTACTATCAAACCAGCCCAACTTGGCACGGCTGCCACCATGGGTCTGGTCACCATCCTGCCTATCGTAGCTTTTCAGGAGCCAGCCGGTCACTCCCAGCCATTAGCCCCGAGACAAAAACCTCGGCCCGTTTCCCTGGCAAACAAAAGTAAGCATCCCCGCTTCTGGATGGCAGATTGCAGGACGCACTTGGTACTATCAAACCAGCCCAACTTGGCACTGGTGCCACCTTGGGTCTGGGAACCATCCTGCGTATCGTGGATTCTAATTAGCCAGCCGGCCACTCCCAGCCACAGGCCCCCAAACACAAACAACGGCGCTTTTCCCTGGAAAACAAAACTCGCCTGCCAACTTTTTGATGGCAGATTGCAGGAGCCACTTGGTACTATCAAACCAGCCCAACTTGGCACTGCTGCCACCATGGGTCTGGTCACCATCCTGCCTATCGTAGCTTTTTAGGAGCCAGCCAGGCACTCCCAGCCATAGGCCCCGAGACACAAACCTCGGCCCGTTTCCCTGGCAAACAAAAGTAAGCTGCCCCGCTTCTGGATGGCAGATTGCAGGAGCTACTTGGTACTATCAAACCAGCCCGACATGGCACTGGTGCCACCTCTGGTCTGGGAATCATCCTGCGTATCGTAGGTTCAAAGGAGCCAGCCGGCCACTCCCAGCCACAGGCCCCCAAACACAAACAACGGCGCTTTTCCCTGGAAAACAAAACTCGCCTGCCAACTTTTTGATGGCAGATTGCAGGAGCCACTTGGTACTATCAAACCAGCCCAACTTGGCACTGGTGCCACCTTGGGTCTGGTCACCATCCTGCCTATCGTAGCTTTTCAGGAGCCAGCCGGTCACTCCCAGCCATAGACCCCGAGACACAAACCTCGGCCCGTTTCCCTGGCAAACAAAAGTTAGCATCCCCGCTTCTGGATGGCAGATTGCAGGACGCACTTGATACTATCACCCCAGCCGAACTTGGCACTGGTGCCACCTCTGGTCTGGGAACCATCCTGCGTATCGTGGATTCTAATTAGCCAGCCGCCCACTCCCAGCCACAGGCCCCCAAACACAAACAACGGCGCTTTTCCCTGGAAAACAAAACTCGCCTGCCAAATTTTTGATGGCAGATTGCAGGAGACACTTGGTACTATCAAATCAGCCCAGCTTGGCACTGGTGCCACCATGGGTCTGGTCACCATCCTGCCTATCGTAGCTTTTCAGGAGCCAGCCGGTCACTCCCAGCCATAGGCCCCCAGACAAAAACCTCGGCCCGTTTCCCTGGCAAACAAAAGTAAGCTACCCCGCTTCTGGATGGAAGATTGCAGGAGCCACTTTGCCCCATCAAACTAGCCCGACTTGGCACTGGTGCCACCGCAGGTCTGGGAACCTTCCTGCGTATCGTGGATTCTAATTAGCCAGCCGGCCACTCCCAGCCACAGGCCCCCAAACACAAACAACGGCGCTTTTCCCTGGAAAACAAAACTCGCCTGCCAACATTTTGATGGCAGATTGCAGGAGCCACTTGGTACTATCAAACCAGCCCAACTTGGCACTGCTGCCACCATGGGTCTGGTCACCATCCTGCCTATCGTAGCTTTTTTGGTGCCAGCCAGTCACTCCCAGCCATAGGCCCCGAGACACAAACCTCGGCCCGTTTCCCTGGCAAAAAAAATTAAGCTGCCCCGCTTCTGGATGGCAGATTGCAGGAGCCACTTGGTACTATCAAACCAGCCCGACATGGCACTGGTGCCACCTCTGGTCTGGGAACCATGCTGCGTATCGTGGATTCTAATTAGCCAGCCGGCCACTCCCAGCCACAGGCCCCCAAACACAATCAACGGCGCTTTTCCCTGGAAAACAAAACTCGCCTGCAAACTCTTTGATGGCAGATTGCAGGAGACACTTGGCACTATCAAACCAGCCCAACTTGGCACTGCTGCCACCATGGGTCTGGTCACCATCCTGCCTATCGTAGCTTTTCAGGAGCCAGCCGGTCACTCCCAGCCATAGGCCCCGAGACACAAACCTCGGCCCGTTTCCCTGGCAAACAAAAGTAAGCTGCCCCGCTTCTGGATGGCAGATTGCAGGAGCCACTTGGTACTATCACCCCAGCCAAACTTGGCACTGGTGCCACCTTGCGTCTGGGAACCATCCTGCGTATCGTGGATTCTAATTAGCCAGCCGGCCACTCCCAGCCACAGGCCCCCAAACAAAAACAACGGCGCTTTTCCCTGGAAAACAAAACTCGCCTGCCAAAATTTTGATGGCAGATTGCAGGAGCCACTTGGTATTTCCAAATCAGCCCAACTTGGCACTGGTGCCACCATGGGTCTGGTCACCATCCTGCCTATCGTAGCTTTTCAGGAGCCAGCCGGTCACTCCCAGCCATAGGCCCCCAGACACAAACCTCGGCCCGTTTCCCTGGCAGACAAAAGTAAGCTACCCCGCTTCTGGATGGAAGATTGCAGGAGCCACTTTGCACCATCAAACTAGCCCGACTTGGCACTGGTGCCACCTCAGGTCTGGGAACCATCCGGCGTATCGTGGATTCTAAGGAGCCAGCCGGCCACTCCCAGCCACAGGCCCCCAAACACAAACAACGGCGCTTTTCCCTGGAAAACAAAACTCGCCTGCCAACTTTTTGATGGCAGATTGCAGGAGCCACTTGGTACTATCAAACCAGCCCAACTTGGCACTGGTGCCACCATGGGTCTGGTCACCATCCTGCCTATGGTAGCATTTCAGGAGCCAGCCGCTAAATCCCAGCCATAGGCCCCCAAACACTAACCTCGGCCCGTTTCCCTGGCAAACAAAAGTAAGCTGCCCCGCTTCTGGATGGCAGATTGCAGGAGCCACTTGGTACTATCAAACCAGCCCGACATGGCACTGGTGCCACCTCTGGTCTGGGAACCATGCTGCGTATCGTGGATTCTAATTAGCCAGCCGGCCACTCCCAGCCACAGGCCCCCAAACACAAACAACGGCGCTTTTCCCTGGAAAACAAAACTGGCCTGCCAAATTTTAAAGGCAGATTCCAGGAGCCACTTGGTACTGTCAAACCAGCCCAACTTGGCACGGCTGCCACAATGGGTCTGGTCACCATCCTGCCTATCGTAGCTTTTCAGGAGCCAGCCGGTCACTCCCAGCCATAGGCCCCCAGACACAAACCTCGGCCCGTTTCCCTGGCAAACAAAAGTAAGCATCCCCGCTTCTGGATGGCAGATTGCAGGACGCACTTGGTACTATCAAACAAGCCCAACTTGGCACTGGTGCCACCTTGGGTCTGGGAATCATCCTGCGTATCGTGGATTCTAATTACCCAGCCGGCCACTCCCATCCACAGGCCCCCAAACACAAACAACGGCGCTTTTCCCTGGAAAAAAAAACTCGCCTGCCAACTTTTTGATGGCTGATTGCAGGAGCCACTTGGTACTATCAAACCAGCCCAACTTGGCACTGGTGCCACCTTGGGTCTGGGAACCATCCTGCGTATTGTGGATTCTAATTAGCCAGCCGGCCACTCCCAGCCACAGGCCCCCAAACACAAACAACGGCGCTTTTCCCTGGAAAACAAAACTCGCCTGCCAACTTTTTGTGAGCAGATTGCAGGAGCCACTTGGTACTATCAAACCAGCCCAACTTGCCACTGCTGCCACCATGGGTCTGGTCAACATCCTGCCTATCACAGCTTTTCAGGAGCCAGCCAGTCACTCCCAGTCATAGGCCCCGAGACAAAAACCTCGGCCCGTTTCCCTGGCAAACAAAATTAAGCTGCCCCGCTTCTGGATGGCAGATTGCAGGAGCCACTTTGTACTATCAAACCAGCCCGACATGGCACTGGTGCCACCTCTGTTCTGGGAACCATGCTGCGTATCGTGGATTCTAATTAGCCAGCCGGCCACTCCCAGCCACAGGCCACCAAACACAAACAACGGCGCATTTCCCTGGAAAACAAAACTCGCCTGCAAACTCTTTGATGGCAGATTGCAGGAGACACTTGGCACTATCAAACCAGCCCAACTTGGCACTGCTGCCACCATGGGTCTGGTCACCATCCTGCCTATCGTAGCTTTTCAGGAGCCAGCCGGTCACACCCAGCCATAGGCCCCCAGACACAAACCTCGGCCCGTTTCCCTTGGCAAACAAAAGTAAGCTGCCCCGCTTCTGGATGGCAGATTGCAGGAGCCACTTGGTACTATCAAACCAGCCCGACATGGCACTGGTGCCACCTCTGGTCTGGGAATCATCCTGCGTATCGTAGGTTCAAAGGAGCCAGCCGGCCACTCCCAGCCACAGGCCCCCAAACACAAGCAACGGCGCTTTTCCCTGGAAAACAAAACTCGCCTGCCAACTTTTTGATGGCAGATTGCAGGAGACACTTGGTACTATCAAACCAGCCCAACTTGGCACTGCTGCCACCATGGGTCTGGTCACCATCCTGCCTATCGTAGCTTTTCAGGAGCCAGCCGGTCACTCCCAGCCATAGGCCCCCAGACACAAACCTCGGCCCATTTCCCTGGCAAACAAAAGTAAGCATCCCCGCTTCTGGATGGCAGATTGCAGGACGCACTTGCTACTATCACCCCAGCCCAACTTGGCACTGGTGCCACCTCAGGTCTGGGAACCATCCTGCGTATCGTGGATTCTAATTAGCCAGGCGGCCACTCCCAGCCACAGGCCCCCAAACACAAACAACGGCGCTTTTCCCTGGAAAACAAAACTCGCCTGCCAAATTTTGATGGCAGATTGCAGGAGCCACTTGGTACTATCAAACCAGCCCAACTTGGCACTGCTGCCACCATGGGTCTGGTCACCATCCTGCCTATTATAGCATTTCAGGAGCCAGCCGCTCAATCCCAGCCATAGGCCCTCAAACACAAACCTCGGCCCGTTTCCCTGGCAAACAAAAGTAAGCTGCCCCGCTTCTGGATGGCAGATTGCAGGAGCCACTTGGTACTATCAAACCAGCCCGACATGGCACTGGTGCCACCTCTGGTCTGGGAACCATGCTGCGTATCGTGGATTCTAATTAGCCAGCCGGCCACTCCCAGCCACAGGCCCCCAAACACAAACAACGGCGCTTTTCCCTGGAAAACAAAACTCGCCTGCCAACTTTTTGATGGCAGATTGCAGGAGCCACTTGGTACTATCAAACCAGCCCAACTTGGCACTGCTGCCACCATGGGTCTGGTCACCATCCTGCCTATCGTAGCTTTTCAGGAGCCAGCCGGTCACTCCCAGCCATGGACGCCCAGACAAAAATCTCGGCCCGTTTCCCTGGCAAACATAAGGAAGCTGCCCCGCTTCTGGATGGCAGATTGCAGGAGCCACTTGGTACTATCAAACCAGCCCGAATTGGCACTGGTGCCACCTTTGCTCTGGGAACCATCCTGCGTAACGTAGATTCTAAGGAGCCAGCCGGCCACTCCCAGCCACATGCCCCCAAACACAAACAACGGCGCTTTTCCCTGAAAAACAAAACTCGTCTGCCAACATTTGATGGCAGATTCCAGGAGCCACTTGGTACTATCAAACCAGCCCAACTTGGCACGGCTGCCACCATGGGTCTGGTCAACATCCTGCCTATCGTAGCTTTTCAGGAGCCAGCCGGTCACTCCCAGACATAGGCCCCGAGACACAAACCTCGGCCCGTTTCCCTGGCAAACAAAAGTAAGCATCCCCGCTTCTGGATGGCATATTGCAGGACGCACTTGGTACTATCAAACCAGCCCAACTTGACACTGGTGCCACCTTGGGTCTGGGAACCATCCTGCGTATCGTGGATTCTAATTAGCCAGCCGGCCACTCCCAGCCACAGGCCCCCAAACACAAACAACGGCGCTCTTCCCTGGAAAAAAAAACTCGCCTGCCAACTTTCTGATGGCTGATTGCAGGAGCCACTTGGTACTATCAAACCAGCCCAACTTGGCACTGGTGCCACCATGGGTCTGGTCACCATCCTGCTTTTCAGGAGCGAACCGGTCACTCCCAGCCATAGGCCCCGAGACACAAACCTCGGCCCGTTTCCCTGGCAAACAAAAGTAAGCTGCCCCGCTTCTGGATGGCAGATTGCAGGAGCCACTTGGTACTATCAAACCAGCCCGACATGGCACTGGTGCCACCTCTGGTCTGGGAACCATGCTGCGTATCGTAGATTCTAATTAGCCAGCCGGCCACTCCCAGCCACAGGCCCCCAAACACAAACAATGGCGCTTTTCCCTGGAAAACAAAACTCGCCTGCCAACTCTTTGATGGCAGATTGCAGGAGACACTTGGCACTATCAAACCAGCCCAACTTGGCACTGCTGCCACCATGGGTCTGGTCACCATCCTGCCTATCGTAGCTTTTCAGGAGCCAGCCGGTCACTCCCAGCCATAGGCCCCCAGACACAAACCTCGGCCCGTTTCCCTTGGCAAACAAAATTAAGCTGCCCCGCTTCTGGATGGCAGATTGCAGGAGCCACTTGGTACTGTCAAACCAGCCCGACATGGCACTGGTGCCACCTCTGGTCTGGGAACCATCCTGCGTATCGTAGGTTCAAAGGAGCCAGCCGGCCACTCCCAGCCACAGGCCCCCAAACACAAACAACGGCGCTTTTCCCTGGAAAACAAAACTCGCCTGCCAACATTTTGATGGCAGATTGCAGGAGCCACTTGGTACTATCAAACCAGCCCAACTTGGCACTGGTGCCACCATGGGTCTCGTCACCATCCTGCCTATCGTAGCTTTTCAGGAGCCAGCCGGTCACTCCCAGCCATAGGCCCCGAGACACAAACCTCGGCCCGTTTCCCTGGCAAACAAAAGAAGGCATCCCCGCTTCTGGATGGCAGATTGCAAGACGCACTTGGTACTATCACCCCAGCCCAACTTGGCACTGGTTACACTTTGGGTCTGGGAACCATGCTGCGTATCGTGGATTCTAATTAGCCAGCCGGCCACTTCCAGCCATAGGCCCCCAAACACAATCAATGGCGCTTTTCCCTGGAAAACAAAACTCGCCTGCCAACTTTTTGATGGCAGATTGCAGGAGCCACTTGGTACTATCAAACCAGCCCAACTTGGCACTGGTGCCACCTTGGGTCTGGTCACCATCCTGCCTATCGTAGCTTTTCAGGAGCCAGCCGGTCACACCCAGCCATAGGCCCCCAGTATAAAACCTCGGCCCGTTTCCCTGGCAAACAAAAGTAAGCTACCCCACTTCTGGATGGCAGATTGCAGGAGCCACTTTGCACCATCAAACTAGCCCGACTTGGCACTGGTGCCACCTCTGGTCTGGGAACCATCCTGCGTATCGTGGATTCTAAGGAGCCAGCCGGCCACTCCCAGCCACAGGCCCCCAAACACAAACAACGGCGCTTTTCCCTGGAAAACAAAACTCGCCTGCCAACTTTTTCATGGCAGATTCCCGGAACCACTTGGTACTATCAAACCAGCCCAACTTGGCACTGCTGCCACCATGGGTCTGGTCACCATCCTGCCTATCGTAGCATTTCAGGAGCCAGCCGCTCAATCCCAGCCATAGGCCCCCAAACACTAACCTCGGCCCGTTTCCCTGGCAAACAAAAGTAAGCTGCCCCGTTGCTGGATGGCAGATTGCAGGAGCCACTTGGTATTATCAAACCAGCCCGACATGGCACTGGTGCCACCTCTGGTCTGGGAACCATCCTGCGTATCGTGGATTCTAATTAGCCAGCCGGCCACTCCCAGCCACAGGCCCCCAAACACAAACAACGGCGCTTTTCCCTGGAAAACAAAACTCGCCTGCCAACGTTTTGATGGCAGATTGCAGGAGCCACTTGGTACTATCAAACCAGCCCAACTTGGCACTGGTGCCACCATGGGTCTGGTCACCATCCTGCCTATCGTTGCTTTTCAGCAGTCAGCCGGTCACTCCCAGCCATGGACCCCCAGACACAAACCTCGGCCCGTTTCCCTGTCAAAAATAAGTAAGCTGCCCCGCTTCTGGATGGCAGATTGCAGCAGACACTTGGTACTATCAAACCAGCCCGAATTGGCACTGGTGCGATCTTGGCTCTGGGAACCATCCTGCGTAACGTAGATTCTAAGGAGCCAGCCGGCCACTCCCAGCCACAGGCCCCCAAAAACAAACAACGGCGCTTTTCCCGGGAAAACAAAACTCGCCTGCCAAATTTTAAAGGCAGATTCCAGGAGCCACTTGGTACTATCAAACCAGCCCAACTTGGCACGGCTGCCACCATGGGTCTGGTCACCATCCTGCCTATCGTAGCTTTTCAGGAGCCAGCCGGTCACTCCCAGCCATAGGCCCCCAGACACAAACCTCGGCCCGTTTCCCTGGCAAACAAAAGTAAGCTGCCCCGCTTCTGGATGGAAGATTGCAGGACGCACTTGGTACTATCAAACCAGCCCAACTTGGCACTGGTGCCATCTATGGTCTGGGAACCATCCTGCGTATCGTGGATTCTAATTAGCCAGCCGGCCACTCCCAGCCACAGGCCACCAAACACAAACAACGGCGCTTTTCCCTGGAAAACAAAACTCGCCTGCAAACTCTTTGATGGCAGATTGCAGGAGACACTTGGCACTATCAAACCAGCCCAACTTGGCACTGCTGCCACCATGGGTCTGGTCACCACCCTGCCTATCGTAGCTTTTCAGGAGCCAGCCGGTCACACCCAGCCATAGGCCCCCAGACACAAACCTCGGCCCGTTTCCCTTGGCAAACAAAAGTAAGCTGCCCCGCTTCTGGATGGCAGATTGCAGGAGCCACTTGGTACTATCAAACCAGCCCGACATGGCACTGGTGCCACCTCTGGTCTGGGAATCATCCTGCGTATCGTAGGTTCAAAGAAACCAGCCGGCCACTCCCAGCCACAGGCCCCCAAACAAAAACAACGGCGCTTTTCCCTGGAAAACAAAACTCGCCTGCCAACTTTTTGATGGCAGATTGCAGGAGACACTTGGTACTATCAAACCAGCCCAACTTGGCACTGCTGCCACCATGGGTCTGGTCACCATCCTGCCTATCGTAGCTTTTCAGGAGCCAGCCGGTCACTCCCAGCCATAGGCCCCCAGACACAAACATCGGCCCATTTCCCTGGCAAACAAAAGTAAGCATCCCCGCTTCTGGATGGCAGATTGCAGGAGCCACTTGGTACTATCAAACCAGCCCAACTTGGCACTGGTGCCACCTCTGGTCTGGGAACCATGCTGCGTATCGTGGATTCTAATTAGCCAGCCGGCCACTCCCAGCCACAGGCCACCAAAAACAAACAACGGCGCTTTTCCCTGGAAAACAAAACTCGCCTGCAAACTCTTTGATGGCAGATTGCAGGAGACACTTGGCACTATCAAACCAGCCCAACTTGGCACTGCTGCCACCATGGGTCTGGTCACCATCCTGCCTATCGTAGCTTTTCAGGAGCCAGCCGGTCACTCCCAGCCATAGGCCCCGAGACACAAACCTCGGCCCGTTTCCCTGGCAAACAAAAGTAAGCTGCCCCGCTTCTGGATGGCAGATTGCAGGAGCTACTTGGTACTATCAAACCAGCCCGACATGGCACTGGTGCCACCTCTGGTCTGGGAATCATCCTGCGTATCGTAGGTTCAAAGGAGCCAGCCGGCCACTCCCAGCCACAGGCCCCAAAACACAAACAACGGCGCTTTTCCCTGGAAAACAAAACTCGCCTGCCAACTTTTTGATGGCAGATTGCAGGAGCCACTTGGTACTATCAAACCAGCCCAACTTGGCACTGGTGCCACCATGGGTCTGGTCACCATCCTGCCTCTCGTAGCTTTTCAGGAGCCAGCCGCTCACTCCCAGCCATAGGCCCCGAGACACAAACCTCGGCCCGTTTCCCTGGCAAAAAAAAGTAAGCATCCCCGCTTCTGGATGGCAGATTGCAGGACGCACTGGGTACTATCACCCCAGCCCAACTTGGCACTGGTTCCACCTTACGTCTGGGAACCACCCTGCGTATCGTGGATTCTAATTAGCCAGCCGGCCACTCCCAGCCACAGGCCCCCAAACACAAACAACGGCGCTTTTCCCTGGAAAACAAAACTCCCCTGCCAACTTTTTGATGGCAGATTGCAGGAGACACTTGGTACTATCAAATCAGCCCAGCTTGGCACTGGTGCCACTATGGGTCTGGTCACCATCCTGCCTATCGTTGCTTTTCAGGAGCCAGCCGGTCACTCCCAGCCATAGGCCCCCAGACAAAAACCTCGGCCCGTTTCCCTGGCAAACAAAAGTAAGCTACCCCGCTTCTTGATTGCAGATTGCAGGAGCCACTTTGCACCATCAAACTAGCCCGATTGGGCACTGGTGCCACCTCAGGTCTGGGAACCATCCTGCGTATCGTGGATTCTAATTAGCCAGCCGGCCACTCCCAGCCACAGGCCCCCAAACACAAACAACGGCGCTTTTCCCTGGAAAACAAAACTCGCCTGCCAACTTTTTGATGGCAGATTGCAGGAGCCACTTGGTATTACCAAATAAGCCCAACTTGGCACTGCTGCCACCATGGGTCTGGTAATCATCCTGCCTATCGTAGCTTTTCAGGAGCCAGCCGGTCACTCCCAGCCATAGGCCCCGAGACACAAACCTCGGCCCGTTTTCCTGGCAAACAAAAGTAAGCTGCCCCGCTTCTGGATGGCAGATTGCAGGAGCTACTTGGTACTATCAAACCAGCCCGACATGGCACTGGTGCCACCTCTGGTCTGGGAACCATCCTGCGTATCGTAGGTTCAAAGGAGCCATCCGGCCACTCCCAGCCACAGGCCCCCAAACACAAACAACGGCGCTTTTCCCTGGAAAACAAAACTCGCCTGCCAACTTTTTGATGGCAGATTGCAGGAGCCACTTGGTACTATCAAACCAGCCCAACTTGGCACTGCTGCCACCATGGGTCTGGTCACCATCCTGCCTATCGTAGCTTTTCAGGAGCCAGCCGGTCACTCCCAGCCATAGGCCCCGAGACACAAACCTCGGCCCGTTTCCCTGGCAAAAAAAAGTAAGCATCCCCGCTTCTGGATGGCAGATTGCAGGACGCACTTGGTACTATCACCCCAGCCCAACTTGGCACTGGTGCCACCTTGCGTCTGGGAACCACCCTGCGTATCGTGGATTCTAATTAGCCAGCCGGCCACTCCCAGCCACAGGCCCCCAAACACAAACAACGGCGCTTTTCCCTGGAAAACAAAACTCCCCTGCCAACTTTTTGATGGCAGATTGCAGGAGACACTTGGTACTATCAAATCAGCCCAGCTTGGCACTGCTGCCACCATGGGTCTGGTCACCATCCTGACTATCGTTGCTTTTCAGGAGCCAGCCGGTCACTCCCAGCCATAGGCCCCCAGACAAAAACCTCGGCCCGTTTCCCTGGCAAACAAAAGTAAGCTACCCCGCTTCTTGATTGCAGATTGCAGGAGCCACTTTGCACCATCAAACTAGCCCGATTTGGCACTGGTGCCACCTCAGGTCTGGGAACCATCCTGCGTATCGTGGATTCTAATTAGCCAGCCGGCCACTCCCAGCCACAGGCCCCCAAACACAAACAACGGCGCTTTTCCCTGGAAAACAAAACTCGCCTGCCAAATTTTTGATGGCAGATTGCAGGAGACACTTGGTATTACCAAATCAGCCCAACTTGGCACTGGTGCCACCTTCGGTCTGGTCACCATCCTGCCTATCGTAGCTTTTCAGGAGCCAGCCGGTCACTCCAAGCCATAGGCCCCCAGACACAAACCTCGGCCCGTTTCCCTGGCAAACAAAAGTAAGCTGCCCCGCTTCTGGATGGAAGATTGCAGGAGCCACTTTGCACCATCAAACTAGCCCGACTTGGCACTGGTGCCACCTCTGGTCTGGGAACCATCCTGCGTATCGTGGATTCTAATTAGCCAGCCGGCCACTCCCAGCCACAGGCCCCCAAACACAAACAACGGCGCTTTTCCCTGGAAAACAAAACTCGCCTGCCAACTTTTTGATGGCAGATTGCAGGAGCCACTTGGTACTATCAAACCAGCCCAACTTGGCACTGCTGCCACCATGGGTCTGGTCACCATCCTGCCTATCGTAGCTTTTCAGGAGCCAGCCGGTCACTCCCAGCCATGGACCCCCAGACACAAACCTCGGCCCGTTTCCCTGGCAAACAAAAGTAAGCTGCCCCGTTTCTGGATGGCAGATTGCAGGAGCCACTTGGTAGTATCAAACCAGCCCGACATGGCACTGGTGCCAACTCTGGTCTGGGAACCATGCTGCGTATCGTGGATTCTAATTAGCCAGCCGGCCACTCCCAGCCACAGGCACCCAAACACAAACAACGGCGCTTTTCCCTGGAAAACAAAACTCGCCTGCCAACGTTTTGATGGCAGATTGCAGGAGCCACTTGGTACTATCAAACCAGCCCAAGTTGGCACTGGTGCCACCATGGGTCTGGTCACCATCCTGCCTATCGTTGCTTTTCAGGAGCCAGCCGGTCACTCCCAGTCATGGACACCCAGACACAAACCTCGGCCCGTTTCCCTGTCAAAAATATGTAAGCTGCCCTGCTTCTGGATGGCAGATTGCAGGAGACACTTGGTACTATCAAACCAGCCCGAATTGGCACTGATGCCATCTTGGCTCTGGGAACCATCCTGCGTAACGTAGATTCTAAGGAGCCAGCCGGCCACTCCCAGCCACAGGCCCCCAAACACAAACAACGGCGCTTTTCCCGGGAAAACAAAACTCGCCTGCCAAATTTTAAAGGCAGATTCCAGGAGCCACTTGGTACTATCAAACCAGCCCAACTTGGCACGGCTGCCACCATGGGTCTGGTCACCATCCTGCCTATCGTAGCTTTTCAGGAGCCAGCCGGTCACTCCCAGCCATAGGCCCCCAGACACAAACCTCGGCCCGTTTCCTTGCAAACAAAAGTAAGCATCCCCGCTTCTGGATGGCAGATTGCAGGACGCACTTGGTACTATCAAACCAGCCCAACTTGGCACTGGTGCCATCTCTGGTCTGGGAACCATCCTGCGTATCGTGGATTCTAATTAGCCAGCCGGCCACTCCCAGCCACAGGCCCCCAAACACAAACAACGGCGCTTTTCCCTGGAAAAAAAAACTCGCCTGCCAACTTTTTGATGGCTGATTGCAGGAGCCCCTTGGTACTATCAAACCAGCCCAACTTGGCACTGGTGCTACCTTGGGTCTGGGAACCATCCTGCGTATCGTGGATTCTAATTAGCCAGCCGGCCACTCCCAGCCACAGGCCCCCAAACACAAACAACGGCGCTTTTCCCTGGAAAACAAAACTCGCCTGCCAACATTTGATGGCAGATTGCAGGAGCCACTTGGTACTATCAAACCAGCCCAACTTGGCACTGGTGCCACCATGGGTCTGGTCACCATCCTGCCTATCGCAGCTTTTCAGGAGCCAGCCAGTCACTCCCAGTCATAGGCCCCGAGACACAAACCTCGGCCCGTTTCCCTGGCAAAAAAAAGTAAGCTGCCCCGCTTCTGGATGGCAGATTGCAGGAGCCACTTGGTACTATCAAACCAGCCCGACATGGCACTGGTGCCACCTCTGGTCTGGGAACCATGCTGCGTATCGTGGATTCTAATTAGCCAGCCGGCCACTCCCAGCCACAGGCCACCAAAAACAAACAACGGCGCTTTTCCCTGGAAAACAAAACTCGCCTGCAAACTCTTTGATGGCAGATTGCAGGAGACACTTGGCACTATCAAACCAGCCCAACTTGGCACTGCTGCCACCATGGGTCTGGTCACCATCCTGCCTATCGTAGCTTTTCAGGAGCCAGCCGGTCACTCCCAGCCATAGGCCCCGAGACACAAACCTCGGCCCGTTTCCCTGGCAAACAAAAGTAAGCTGCCCCGCTTCTGGATGGCAGATTGCAGGAGCTACTTGGTACTATCAAACCAGCCCGACATGGCACTGGTGCCACCTCTGGTCTGGGAATCATCCTGCGTATCGTAGGTTCAAATTAGCCAGGCGGCCACTCCCAGCCACAGGCCCCCAAACAAAAACAACGGCGCTTTTCCCTGGAAAACAAAACTCGCCTGCCAACTTTTTGATGGCAGATTGCAGGAGCCACTTGGTACTATCAAACCAGCCCAACTTGGCACTGCTGCCACCATGTGTCTGGGAACCATCCTGCCTATCGTAGCTTTTCAGGAGCCAGCCAGACACTCCCAGCCATAGGCCCCGAGACACAAACCTCGGCCCGTTTCCCTGGCAAACAAAAGTAAGCATCCCCGCTTCTGGATGGCAGATTGCAGGACGCACTTGGTACTATCACCCCAGCCCAACTTGGCACTGGTGCCACCTCTGGTCTGGGAACCACCCTGCGTATCGTGGATTCTAATTAGCCAGCCGGCCACTCCCAGCCACAGGCCCCCAAACACAAACAACGGCGCTTTTCCCTGGAAAACAAAACTCCCCTGCCAACTTTTTGATGGCAGATTGCAGGAGACACTTGGTACTATCAAATCAGCCCAGCTTGGCACTGGTGCCACCATGGGTCTGGTCACCATCCTGCCTATCGTTGCTTTTCAGGAGCCAGCCGGTCACTCCCAGCCATAGGCCCCCAGACAAAAACCTCAGCCCGTTTCCCTGGCAAAGAAAAGTAATCTACCCCGCTTCTTGATTGCAGATTGCAGGAGCCACTTTGCACCATCAAACTAGACCGAATTGGCACTGGTGCCACCTTTGCTCTGGGAACCATCCTGCGTAACCTAGATGCTAAGGAGCCAGCCAGCCACTCCCAGCCACAGGCCCCCAAACACAAACAACGGCGCTTTTCCCTGGAAAACAAAACTCGTCTGCCAACATTTGATGGCAGATTCCAGGAGCCACTTGGTACTATCAAACCAGCCCAACTTGGCACGGCTGCCACCATGGGTCTGGTCACCATCCTGCCTATCGTAGCTTTTCAGGAGCCAGCCGCTCACTCCCAGCCATAGGCCCCGAGACACAAACCTCGGCCCGTTTCCCTGGCAAACAAAAGTAAGCATCCCCGCTTCTGGATGGCATATTGCAGGACGCACTTGGTACTATCAAACCAGCCCAACTTGGCACTGGTGCCACCTTGGGTCTGGGAACCATCCTGCGTATCGTGGATTCTAATTAGCCAGCCGGCCACTCCCAGCCACAGGCCCCCAAACACAAACAACGGCCCTTTTCCCTGGAAAAAAAAACTCGCCTGCCAACTTTTTGATGGCTGATTGCAGGAGCCACTTGGTACTATCAAACCAGCCCAACTTGGCACTGGTGCCACCATGGGTCTGGTCACCATCCTGCCTATCGTTGCTTTTCAGGAGCCAGCCGGTCACTCCCAGCCATGGACCCCCAGACACAAACCTCGGCCCGTTTCCCTGGCAAAAATAAGTAAGCTGCCCCGCTTCTGGATGGCAGATTGCAGGAGACACTTGGTACTATCAAACCAGCCCGACATGGCACTAGTTCCACCTTGGCTCTAGGAACCATCCTGTGTATCGTAGGTTCAAAGGAGCCAGCCGGCCACTCCCAGCCACAGGCCCCCAAACAAAAACAACGGCGCTTTTCCCTGGAAAACAAAACTCGCCTGCCAACTTTTTGATGGCAGATTGCAGGAGCCACTTGGTACTATCAAACCAGCCCAACTTGGCACTGCTGCCACCATGGGTCTGGTCACCATCCTGCCTATCGTTGCTTTTCAGGAGCCAGCCGGTCACTCCCAGCCATAGGCCCCGAGACACAAACCTCGGCCCGTTTCCCTGGCAAACAAAAGTAAGCATCCCCGCTTCTGGATGGCAGATTGCAGGAGCCACTTTGCACCATCAAACTAGCCCGACTTGGCACTGGTGCCACCTCAGGTCTGGGAACCATCCTGCGTATCGTGGATTCTAATTAGCTAGCCGGCCACTCCCAGCCACAGGCCCCCAAACACAAACAACGGCGCTTTTCCCTGGAAAACAAAACTCCCCTGCCTACATTTTGATGGCAGATTGCAGGAGACACTTGGTACTATCAAATCAGCCCAGCTTGGCACTGGTGCCACTATGGGTCGGTCACCATCCTGCCTATCGTTGCTTTTCAGGAGCCAGCCGGTCACTCCCAGCCATAGGCCCCCAGACAAAAACCTCGGCCCGTTTCCCTGGCAAACAAAAGTAAGCTACCCCGCTTCTTGATTGCAGATTGCAGGAGCCACTTTGCACCATCAAACTAGCCCGATTTGGCACTGGTGCCACCTCAGGTCTGGGAACCATCCTGCGTATCGTGGATTCTAATTAGCCAGCCGGCCACTCCCAGCCACAGGCCCCCAAACACAAACAACGGCGCTTTTCCCTGGAAAACAAAACTCGCCTGCCAACTTTTTGATGGCAGATTGCAGGAGCCACTTGGTATTACCAAATTAGCCCAACTTGGCACTGCTGCCACCATGGGTCTGGTAATCATCCTGCCTATCGTAGCTTTTCAGGAGCCAGCCGGTCACTCCCAGCCATAGGCCCCGAGACACAAACCTCGGCCCGTTTTCCTGGCAAACAAAAGTAAGCTGCCCCGCTTCTGGATGGCAGATTGCAGGAGCTACTTGGTACTATCAAACCAGCCCGACATGGCACTGGTGCCACCTCTGGTCTGGGAATCATCCTGCGTATCGTAGGTTCAAAGGAGCCATCCGGCCACTCCCAGCCACAGGCCCCCAAACACAAACAACGGCGCTTTTCCCTGGAAAACAAAACTCGCCTGCCAACTTTTTGATGGCAGATTGCAGGAGCCACTTGGTACTATCAAACCAGCCCAACTTGGCACTGCTGCCACCATGGGTCTGGTCACCATCCTGCCTATCGTAGCTTTTCAGGAGCCAGCCGGTCACTCCCAGCCATAGGCCCCGAGACACAAACCTCGGCCCGTTTCCCTGGCAAAAAAAAGTAAGCATCCCCGCTTCTGGATGGCAGATTGCAGGACGCACTTGGTACTATCACCCCAGCCCAACTTGGCACTGGTGCCACCTTGCGTCTGGGAACCACCCTGCGTATCGTGGATTCTAATTAGCCAGCCGGCCACTCCCAGCCACAGGCCCCCAAACACAAACAACGGCGCTTTTCCCTGGAAAACAAAACTCCCCTGCCAACTTTTTGATGGCAGATTGCAGGAGACACTTGGTACTATCAAATCAGCCCAGCTTGGCACTGCTGCCACCATGGGTCTGGTCACCATCCTGCCTATCGTTGCTTTTCAGGAGCCAGCCGGTCACTCCCAGCCATAGGCCCCCAGACAAAAACCTCGGCCCGTTTCCCTGGCAAACAAAAGTAAGCTACCCCGCTTCTTGATTGCAGATTGCAGGAGCCACTTTGCACCATCAAACTAGCCCGATTTGGCACTGGTGCCACCTCAGGTCTGGGAACCATCCTGCGTATCGTGGATTCTAATTAGCCAGCCGGCCACTCCCAGCCACAGGCCCCCAAACACAAACAACGGCGCTTTTCCCTGGAAAACAAAACTCGCCTGCCAACATTTTGATGGCAGATTGCAGGAGACACTTGGTATTACCAAATCAGCCCAACTTGGCACTGGTGCCACCTTCGGTCTGGTCACCATCCTGCCTATCGTAGCTTTTCAGGAGCCAGCCGGTCACTCCAAGCCATAGGCCCCCAGACACAAACCTCGGCCCGTTTCCCTGGCAAACAAAAGTAAGCTGCCCCGCTTCTGGATGGAAGATTGCAGGAGCCACTTTGCACCATCAAACTAGCCCGACTTGGCACTGGTGCCACCTCTGGTCTGGGAACCATCCTGCGTATCGTGGATTCTAATTAGCCAGCCGGCCACTCCCAGCCACAGGCCCCCAAACACAAACAACGGCGCTTTTCCCTGGAAAACAAAACTCGCCTGCCAACTTTTTGATGGCAGATTGCAGGAGCCACTTGGTACTATCAAACCAGCCCAACTTGGCACTGCTGCCACCATGGGTCTGGTCACCATCCTGCCCATCGTAGCTTTTCAGGAGCCAGCCGGTCACTCCCAGCCATGGACCCCCAGACAAAAACCTCGGCCCGTTTCCCTGGCAAACAAAAGTAAGCTGCCCCGTTTCTGGATGGCAGATTGCAGGAGCCACTTGGTACTATCAAACCAGCCCGACATGGCACTGGTGCCACCTCTGGTCTGGGAACCATGCTGCGTATCGTGGATTCTAATTAGCCAGCCGGCCACTCCCAGCCACAGGCACCCAAACACAAACAACGGCGCTTTTCCCTGGAAAACAAAACTCGCCTGCCAACTTTTTGATGGCAGATTGCAGGAGCCACTTGGTACTATCAAACCAGCCCAACTTGGCACTGGTGCCACCATGGGTCTGGTCACCATCCTGCCTATCGCAGCTTTTCAGGAGCCAGCCAGTCACTCCCAGTCATAGGCCCCGAGACACAAACCTCGGCCCGTTTCCCTGGCAAAAAAATTAAGCTGCCCCGCTTCTGGATGGCAGATTGCAGGAGCCACTTGGTACTATCAAACCACCCGACATGGCACTGGTGCCACCTCTGGTCTGGGAACCATGCTGCGTATCGTGGATTCTAATTAGCCAGCCGGCCACTCCCAGCCACAGGCCACCAAAAACAAACAACGGCGCTTTTCCCTGGAAAACAAAACTCGCCTGCAAACTCTTTGATGGCAGATTGCAGGAGACACTTGGCACTATCAAACCAGCCCAACTTGGCACTGCTGCCACCATGGGTCTGGTCACCATCCTGCCTATCGTAGCTTTTCAGGAGCCAGCCGGTCACTCCCAGCCATAGGCCCCGAGACACAAACCTCGGCCCGTTTCCCTGGCAAACAAAAGTAAGCTGCCCCGCTTCTGGATGGCAGATTGCAGGAGCTACTTGGTACTATCAAACCAGCCCGACATGGCACTGGTGCCACCTCTGGTCTGGGAATCATCCTGCGTATCGTAGGTTCAAAGGAGCCAGCCGGCCACTCCCAGCCACAGGCCCCCAAACAAAAACAACGGCGCTTTTCCCTGGAAAACAAAACTCGCCTGCCAACTTTTTGATGGCAGATTGCAGGAGCCACTTGGTACTATCAAACCAGCCCAACTTGGCACGGCTGCCACCATATGTCTGGGAACCATCCTGCCTATCGTAGCTTTTCAGGAGCCAGCCAGACACTCCCAGCCATAGGCCCCGAGACACAAACCTCGGCCCGTTTCCCTGGCAAACAAAAGTAAGCATCCCCGCTTCTGGATGGCAGATTGCAGGACGCACTTGGTACTATCACCCCAGCCCAACTTGGCACTGGTGCCACCTCTGGTCTGGGAACCACCCTGCGTATCGTGGATTCTAATTAGCCAGCCGGCCACTCCCAGCCACAGGCCCCCAAACACAAACAACGGCGCTTTTCCCTGGAAAACAAAACTCCCCTGCCTACATTTTGATGGCAGATTGCAGGAGACACTTGGTACTATCAAATCAGCCCAGCTTGGCACTGGTGCCACCATGGGTCTGGTCACCATCCTGCCTATCGTAGCATTTCAGGAGCCAGCCGGTCACTCCCAGCCATAGGCCCCCAGACAAAAACCTCAGCCCGTTTCCCTGGCAAACAAAAGTAATCTACCCCGCTTCTTGATTGCAGATTGCAGGAGCCACTTTGCACAATCAAACTAGCCCGAATTGGCACTGGTGCCACCTTTGCTCTGGGAACCATCCTGCGTAACCTAGATGCTAAGGAGCCAGCCGGCCACTCCCAGCCACAGGCCCCCAAACACAAACAACGGCGCTTTTCCCTGGAAAACAAAACTCGTCTGCCAACATTTGATGGCAGATTCCAGGAGCCACTTGGTACTATCAAACCAGCCCAACTTGGCACGGCTGCCACCATGGGTCTGGTCACCATCCTGCCTATCGTAGCTTTTCAGGAGCCAGCCGCTCACTCCCAGCCATAGGCCCCGAGACACAAACCTCGGCCCGTTTCCCTGGACAACAAAAGTAAGCATCCCCGCTTCTGGATGGCATATTGCAGGACGCACTTGGTACTATCAAACCAGCCCAACTTGGCACTGGTGCCACCTTGGGTCTGGGAACCATCCTGCGTATCGTGGATTCTAATTAGCCAGCCGGCCACTCCCAGCCACAGGCCCCCAAACACAAACAACGGCGCTTTTCCCTGGAAAAAAAAACTCGCCTGCCAACTTTTTGATGGCTGATTGCAGGAGCCACTTGGTACTATCAAACCAGCCCAACTTGGCACTGGTGCCACCATGGGTCTGGTCACCATCCTGCCTATCGTTGCTTTTCAGGAGCCAGCCGGTCACTCCCAGCCATGGACCCCCAGACACAAACCTCGGCCCGTTTCCCTGGCAAAAATAAGTAAGCTGCCCCGCTTCTGGATGGCAGATTGCAGGAGCCACTTGGTACTATCAAACCAGCCCGACATGGCACTAGTTCCACCTTGGCTCTGGGAACCATCCTGTGTATCGTAGGTTCAAAGGAGCCAGCCGGCCACTCCCAGCCACAGGCCCCCAAACACAAACAACGGCGCTTTTCCCTGGAAAACAAAACTCGCCTGCCAACTTTTTGATGGCAGATTGCAGGAGCCACTTGGTACTATCAAACCAGCCCAACTTGGCACTGCTGCCACCATGGGTCTGGTCACCATCCTGCATATCGTAGCTTTTCAGGAGCCAGCCGGTCACTCCCAGCCATAGGCCCCGAGACACAAACCTCGGCCCGTTTCCCTGGCAAACAAAAGTAAGCATCCCCGCTTCTGGATGGCAGATTGCAGGAGCCACTTTGCACCATCAAACTAGCCCGACTTGGCACTGGTGCCACCTCAGGTCTGGGAACCATCCTGCGTATCGTGGATTCTAATTAGCCAGCCGGCCACTCCCAGCCACAGGCCCCCAAACACAAACAACGGCGCTTTTCCCTGGAAAACAAAACTCGCCTGCCAACTTTTTGATGGGAGATTGCAGGAGCCACTTGGTACTATCAAACCAGCCCAACTTGGCACTGGTGCCACCATGGGTCTGGTCACCATCCTGCCTATCGTAGCTTTTCAGGAGCCAGCCGGTCACACCCAGCCATAGGCCCCCAGACACAAACCTCGGCCCGTTTCCCTGGCAAACAAAAGTAAGCATCCCCGCTTCTGGGTGGAAGATTGCAGGAGCCACTTGGTACTATCAAACCAGCCCGACTTGGCACTGGTGCCACCTTGGGTCTGGGAACCATCCTGCGTATCGTGGATTCTAATAAGCCAGCCGGCCACTCCCAGCCACAGGCCCCCAAACACAAACAACGGCGCTTTTCCCTGGAAAAAAAAACTCGCCTGCCAACATTTTGATGGCTGATTGCAGGAGCCACTTGGTACTATCAAACCAGCCCAACTTGGCACTGGTGCCACCATGGGTCTGGTCACCATCCTGCCTATCGTAGCTTTTCAGGAGCCAGCCGGTCACTCCCAGCCATAGGCCCCGAGACACAAACCTAGGCCCGTTTCCCTGGCAAACAAAAGTAAGCTGCCCCGCTTCTGGATGGCAGATTGCAGGAGCCACTTGGTGCTATCAAACCAGCCCGACATGGCACTGGTGCCACCTCTGGTCTGGGAATCATCCTGCGTATCGTGGATTCTAAGGAGCCAGCCGGCCACTCCCAGCCACAGGCCCCCAAACACAAACAACGGCGCTTTTCCCTGGAAAACAAAACTCGCCTGCCAACTCTTTGATGGCAGATTGCAGGAGACACTTGGCACTATCAAACCAGCCCAACTTGGCACTGCTGCCACCATGGGTCTGGTCACCATCCTGCCTATCGTAGCTTTTCAGGAGCCAGCCGGTCACTCCCAGCCATAGGCCCCGAGACACAAACCTCGGCCCGTTTCCCTGGCAAACAAAAGTAAGCTGCCCCGCTTCTGGATGGCAGATTGCAGGAGCCACTTGGTACTATCAAACCAGCCCGACATGGCACTGGTGCCACCTCTGGTCTGGGAACCATCCTGCGTATCGTAGGTTCAAAGGAGCCAGCCGGCCACTCCCAGCCACAGGCCCCCAAACACAAACAACGGCGCTTTTCCCTGGAAAACAAAACTCGCCTGCCAACTTTTTGATGGCAGATTGCAGGAGCCACTTGGTACTATCAAACCAGCCCAACTTGGCACTGGTGCCACTATGGGTCTCGTCACCATCCTTCCTATCGTAGCTTTTCAGGAGCCAGCCGGTCACTCCCAGCCATAGGCCCCCAGACACAAACCTCGGCCCGTTTCCCTGGCAAACAAAAGTAAGCATCCCCGCTTCTGGATGGCAGATTGCAAGACGCACTTGGTACTATCACCCCAGCCAAACTTGGCACTGGTTCCACCTTGGGCCTGGGAACCATGCTGCGTATCGTGGATTCAAAGGAGCCAGCCGACCACTTCCAGCCACTGGCCCCCAAAAAAAAACAATGGCGCTTTTCCCTGGAAAACAAAACTCGCCTGCCAACTTTTTGATGGCAGATTGCAGGAGCCACTTGGTACTATCAAACCAGCCCAACTTGGCACTGGTGCCACCTTGGGTCTGGGAACCATCCTGCCTATCGTAGCTTTTCAGGAGCCAGCCGGTCACACCCAGCCATAGGCCCCCAGTATAAAACCTCGGCCTGTTTCCCTGGCAAACAAAAGTAAGCTACCCCACTTCTGGATGGCTGATTGCAGGAGCCACTTTCCACCATCTAACTAGCCCGACTTGGCACTGGTGCCACCTCTGGTCTGGGAACCATCCTGCGTATCGTGGATTCTAATTAGCCAGCCGGCCACTCCCAGCCACAGGCCCCCAAACACAAACAACGGCGCTTTTCCCTGGAAAACAAAACTCGCCTGCCAACTTTTTGATGGCAGATTGCAGGAGCCACTTGGTACTATCAAACCAGCCCAACTTGGCACTGCTGCCACCATGGGTCTGGTCACCATCCTGCCTATCGTAGCATTTCAGGAGCCAGCCGCTCAATCCCAGCCACAAGACCCCAAACAGTAACCTCGGCCCGTTTCCCTGGCAAACAAAAGTAAGCTGCCCGTTTCTGGATGGCAGATTGCAGGAGCCACTTGGTACTATCAAACCAGCCCGACATGGCACTGGTGCCACCTCTGGTCTGGGAACCATGCTGCGTATCGTGGATTCTAAGGAGCCAGCCGGCCACTCCCAGCCACAGGCCTCCAAACACAAACAACGGCGCTTTTCCCTGGAAAACAAAACTCGCCTGCCAACTTTTTGATGGCAGATTGCAGGAGCCACTTGGTACTATCAAACCAGCCCAACTTGGCACTGCTGCCACCATGGGTCTGGTCACCATCCTGCCTATCAGAGCTTTTCACGACCGAGCCGGTCACTCCCAGCCATAGGCCCCGAGACACAAACCTCGGCCCGTTTCCCTGGCAAACAAAAGTAAGCTGCCCCGCTTCTGGATGGCAGATTGCAGGACGCACTTGTTACTATCACCCCAGCCCAACTTGGTACTGGTGCCACCTTGGGTCTGGGAACCATCCTGCGTATCGTGGATTCTAATTAGCCAGCCGGCCACTCCCAGCCACAGACCCCCAAACAAAAACAACGGCGCTTTTCCCTGGAAAACAAAACTCGCCTGCCAAATTTTGATGGCAGATTGCAGGAGCCACTTGGTACTATCAAATCAGCCCAGCTTGGCACTGGTGCCACCATGGGTCTGGTCACCATCCTGCCTATCATAGCTTATCAGGAGCGAGCCGGTCACTCCCAGCCATAGGCCCCCAGACAAAAACCTCGGCCTGTTTCCCTGGCAAACAAAAGTAAGCTACCCCGCTTCTGGATGGCAGATTGCAGGAGCCACTTTGCACCATCAAACTAGCCCGACATGGCACTGGTGCCACCTCTGGTCTGGGAACGATCCTGCGTATCGTGGATTCTAATTAGCCAGCCGGCCACTCCCAGCCACAGGCCCCCAAACACAAACAACGGCGCTTTTCCCTGGAAAACAAAACTCGCCTGCCAACTCTTTGATGGCAGATTGCAGGAGACACTTGGCACTATCAAACCAGCCCAACTTGGCACTGGTGCCACCATGGGTCTGGTCACCATCCTGCCTATCGTAGCTTTTCAGGAGCCAGCCGGTCACTCCCAGCCATAGGCCCCGAGACACAAACCTCGGCCCGTTTCCCTGGCAAACAAAAGTAAGCTGCCCCGCTTCTGGATGGCAGATTGCAGGAGCCACTTTGCACCATCAAACTAGCCCGACTTGGCACTGGTGCCACCTCAGGTCTGGGAACCATCCTGCGTATCGTGGATTCTAATTAGCCAGCCGGCCACTCCCAGCCACAGGCCCCCAAACACAAACAACGGCGCTTTTCCCTGGAAAACAAAACTCGCCTGCCAAATTTTGATGGCAGATTGCAGGAGCCACTTGGTACTATCAAACCAGCCCAACTTGGCACTGCTGCCACCATGTGTCTAGTCACCATCCTGCCTATCGTAGCTTTTCAGGAGCCAGCCGGTCACTCCCAGCCATAGGCCCCGAGACACAAACCTCGGCCCGTTTCCCTGGCAAACAAAAGTAAGCATCCCCGCTTCTGGATGGCAGATTGCAAGACGCACTTGGTACTATCACCCCAGCCCGACTTGGCACAGGTTCCACCTTGGGTCTGGGAACCATCCTGCGTATCGTGGATTCTAAGGAGCCAGCCGGCCACTTCCAGCCACAGTCCACCAAACACAACCAACGGCGCTTTTCCCTGGAAAACAAAACTCCCCTGCCAACTTTTTGATGGCAGATTGCAGGAGACACTTGGTACTATCAAATCAGCCCAGCTTGGCACTGGTGCCACCATGGGTCTGGTCACCATCCTGCCTATCGTAGCTTTTCAGGAGCCAGCCGGTCACTCCCAGCCATAGGCCCCCAGTATAAAACCTCGGCCCGTTTCCCTGGCAAACAAAAGTAAGCTACCCCACTTCTGGATGGCTGATTGCAGGAGCCACTTTCCACCATCTAACTAGCCCGACTTGGCACTGGTGCCACCTCTGGTCTGGGAACCATCCTGCGTATCGTGGATTCTAATTAGCCAGCCGGCCACTCCCAGCCACAGGCCCCCAAACACAAACAACGGCGCTTTTCCCTGGAAAACAAAACTCGCCTGCCAACTTTTTGATGGCAGATTGCAGGAGCCACTTGGTACTATCAAACCAGCCCAACTTGGCACTGCTGCCACCATGGGTCTGGTCACCATCCTGCCTATCGTAGCATTTCAGGAGCCAGCCGCTCAATCCCAGCCACAAGACCCCAAACAGTAACCTCGGCCCGTTTCCCTGCCAAACAAAAGTAAGCTGCCCGTTTCTGGATGGCAGATTGCAGGAGCCACTTGGTACTATCAAACCAGCCCGACATGGCACTGGTGCCACCTCTGGTCTGGGAACCATGCTGCGTATCGTGGATTCTAAGGAGCCAGCCGGCCACTCCCAGCCACAGGCCTCCAAACACAAACAACGGCGCTTTTCCCTGGAAAACAAAACTCGCCTGCCAACTTTTTGATGGCAGATTGCAGGAGCCACTTGGTACTATCAAACCAGCCCAACTTGGCACTGCTGCCACCATGGGTCTGGTCACCATCCTGCCTATCGTAGCTTTTCACGACCGAGCCGGTCACTCCCAGCCATAGGCCCCGAGACACAAACCTCGGCCCGTTTCCCTGGCAAACAAAAGTAAGCTGCCCCGCTTCTGGATGGCAGATTGCAGGACGCACTTGTTACTATCACCCCAGCCCAACTTGGTACTGGTGCCACCTTGGGTCTGGGAACCATCCTGCGTATCGTGGATTCTAATTAGCCAGCCGGCCACTCCCAGCCACAGACCCCCAAACACAAACAACGGCGCTTTTCCCTGGAAAACAAAACTCGCCTGCCAAATTTTGATGGCAGATTGCAGGAGCCACTTGGTACTATCAAATCAGCCCAGCTTGGCACTGGTGCCACCATGGGTCTGGTCACCATCCTGCCTATCATAGCTTATCAGGAGCGAGCCGGTCACTCCCAGCCATAGGCCCCCAGACAAAAACCTCGGCCTGTTTCCCTGGCAAACAAAAGTAAGCTACCCCGCTTCTGGATGGCAGATTGCAGGAGCCACTTTGCACCATCAAACTAGCCCGACATGGCACTGGTGCCACCTCTGGTCTGGGAACGATCCTGCGTATCGTGGATTCTAATTAGCCAGCCGGCCACTCCCAGCCACAGGCCCCCAAACACAAACAACGGCGCTTTTCCCTGGAAAACAAAACTCGCCTGCCAACTCTTTGATGGCAGATTGCAGGAGACACTTGGCACTATCAAACCAGCCCAACTTGGCACTGGTGCCACCATGGGTCTGGTCACCATCCTGCCTATCGTAGCTTTTCAGGAGCCAGCCGGTCACTCCCAGCCATAGGCCCCGAGACACAAACCTCGGCCCGTTTCCCTGGCAAACAAAAGTAAGCTGCCCCGCTTCTGGATGGCAGATTGCAGGAGCCACTTTGCACCATCAAACTAGCCCGACTTGGCACTGGTGCCACCTCAGGTCTGGGAACCATCCTGCGTATCGTGGATTCTAATTAGCCAGCCGGCCACTCCCAGCCACAGGCCCCCAAACACAAACAACGGCGCTTTTCCCTGGAAAACAAAACTCGCCTGCCAAATTTTGATGGCAGATTGCAGGAGCCAGTTGGTACTATCAAACCAGCCCAACTTGGCACTGCTGCCACCATGGGTCTAGTCACCATCCTGCCTATCGTAGCTTTTCAGGAGCCAGCCGGTCACTCCCAGCCATAGGCCCCGAGACACAAACCTCGGCCCGTTTCCCTGGCAAACAAAAGTAAGCATCCCCGCTTCTGGATGGCAGATTGCAAGACGCACTTGGTACTATCACCCCAGCCCGACTTGGCACAGGTTCCACCTTGGGTCTGGGAACCATCCTGCGTATCGTGGATTCTAAGGAGCCAGCCGGCCACTTCCAGCCACAGTCCACCAAACACAACCAACGGCGCTTTTCCCTGGAAAACAAAACTCCCCTGCCAACTTTTTGATGGCAGATTGCAGGAGACACTTGGTACTATCAAATCAGCCCAGCTTGGCACTGGTGCCACCATGGGTCTGGTCACCATCCTGCCTATCGTAGCTTTTCAGGAGCCAGCCGGTCACTCCCAGCCATAGGCCCCCAGACAAAAACCTCAGCCCGTTTCCCTGGCAAACAAAAGTAATCTACCCCGCTTCTTGATTGCAGATTGCAGGAGCCACTTTGCACCATCACACTAGCCCGAATTGGCACTGGTGCCACCTTTGCTCTGGGAACCATCCTGCGTAACCTAGATGCTAAGGAGCCAGCCGGCCACTCCCAGCCACAGGCCCCCAAACACAAACAACGGCGCTTTTCCCTGGAAAAAAAAACTCGCCTGCCAACTTTTTGATGGCTGATTGCAGGAGCCACTTGGTACTATCAAACCAGCCCAACTTGGCACTGGTGCCACCATGGGTCTGGTCACCATCCTGCCTATCGTTGCTTTTCAGGAGCCAGCCGGTCACTCCCAGCCATGGACCCCCAGACACAAACCTCGGCCCGTTTCCCTGGCAAAAATAAGTAAGCTGCCCCGCTTCTGGATGGCAGATTGCAGGAGACACTTGGTACTATCAAACCAGCCCGACATGGCACTAGTTCCACCTTGGCTCTGGGAACCATCCTGTGTATCGTAGGTTCAAAGGAGCCAGCCGGCCACTCCCAGCCACAGGCCCCCAAACACAAACAACGGCGCTTTTCCCTGGAAAACAAAACTCGCCTGCCAACTTTTTGATGGCAGATTGCAGGAGCCACTTGGTACTATCAAACCAGCCCAACTTGGCACTGCTGCCACCATGGGTCTGGTCACCATCCTGCATATCGTAGCTTTTCAGGAGCCAGCCGGTCACTCCCAGCCATAGGCCCCGAGACACAAACCTCGGCCCGTTTCCCTGGCAAACAAAAGTAAGCATCCCCGCTTCTGGATGGCAGATTGCAGGAGCCACTTTGCACCATCAAACTAGCCCGACTTGGCACTGGTGCCACCTCTGGTCTTGGAACCATCCTGCGTATCGTGGATTCTAAGGAGCCAGCCGGCCACTCCCAGCCACAGGCCCCCAAACACAAACAACGGCGCTTTTCCCTGGAAAACAAAACTCGCCTGCTAACTTTTTGATGGCAGATTGCAGGAGCCACTTGGTATTATCAAATCAGCCCAACTTGGCACTGGTGCCACCATGGGTCTGGTAACCATCCTGCCTATCGTAGCTTTTCAGGAGCCAGCCGGTCACTCCCAGCCATGGACCCCCAGACACAAATCTCGGCCCGTTTCCCTGGCAAAAATAAGTAAGCTGCCCCGCTTCTGGATGGCAGATTGCAGGAGACACTTGGTACTATCAAACCAGCCCGAATTGGCACTGGTGCCACCTTGGCTCTGGGAACCATCCTGCGTAACGTAGATTCTAAGGAGCCAGCCGGCCACTCCCAGCCACATGCCCCCAAACACAAACAACGGCGCTTTTCCCTGGAAAACAAAACTCGTCAGCCAATATTTGATGGCAGATTCCAGGAGCCACTTGGTACTATCAAACCAGCCCAACTTGGCACGGCTGCCACCATGGGTCTGGTCACCATCCTGCCTATCGTAGCTTTTCAGGAGCCAGCCGGTCACTCCCAGCCATAGGCCCCGAGACACAAACCTCGGCCCGTTTCCCTGGCAAACAAAAGTAAGCTGCCCCGCTTCTGGATGGCAGATTGCAGGAGCCACTTGGTACTATCAAACCAGCCCGACTTGGCACTGGTGCCACCTTGGGTCTGGGAACCATCCTGCGTATCGTGGATTCTAATTAGCCAGCCGGCCACTCCCAGCCACAGGCCCCCAAACACAAACAACGGCGCTTTTCCCTGGAAAAAAAAACTCGCCTGCCAACATTTTTATGGCTGATTGCAGGAGCCACTTGGTACTATCAAACCAGCCCAACTTGGCACTGGTGCCACCATGGGTCTGGTCACCATCCTGCCTATCGTAGCTTTTCAGGAGCCAGCCGGTCACTCCCAGCCATAGGCCCCGAGACACAAACCTCGGCCCGTTTCCCTGGCAAACAAAAGTAAGCTGCCCCGCTTCTGGATGGCAGATTGCAGGAGCCACTTGGTACTATCAAACCAGCCCGACATGGCACTGGTGCCACCTCTGGTCTGGGAACCATCCTGCGTATCGTAGGTTCAAAGGAGCCAGCCGGCCACTCCCAGCCACAGGCCCCCAAACACAAACAACGGCGCTTTTCCCTGGAAAACAAAACTCGCCTGCCAACTTTTTGATGGCAGATTGCAGGAGCCACTTGGTACTATCAAACCAGCCCAACTTGGCACTGGTGCCACTATGGGTCTCGTCACCATCCTTCCTATCGTAGCTTTTCAGGAGCCAGCCGGTCACTCCCAGCCATAGGCCCCCAGACACAAACCTCGGCCCGTTTCCCTGGCAAACAAAAGTAAGCATCCCCGCTTCTGGATGGCAGATTGCAATACGCACTTGGTACTATCACCCCAGCCAAACTTGGCACTGGTTCCACCTTAGGCCTGGGAACCATGCTGCGTATCGTGGATTCAAAGGAGCCAGCCGACCACTTCCAGCCACTGGCCCCCAAACAAAAACAATGGCGCTTTTCCCTGGAAAACAAAACTCGCCTGCCAACTTTTTGATGGCAGATTCCAGGAGCCACTTGGTACTATCAAACCAGCCCAACTTGGCACTGGTGCCACCTTGGGTCTGGGAACCATCCTGCCTATCGTAGCTTTTCAGGAGCCAGCCGGTCACACCCAGCCATAGGCCCCCAGTATAAAACCTCGGCCTGTTTCCCTGGCAAACAAAAGTAAGCTACCCCACTTCTGGATGGCAGATTGCAGGAGCCACTTTCCACCATCTAACTAGCCCGACTTGGCACTGGTGCCACCTCTGGTCTGGGAACCATCCTGCGTATCGTGGATTCTAATTAGCCAGCCGGCCACTCCCAGCCACAGGCCCCCAAACACAAACAACGGCGCTTTTCCCTGGAAAACAAAACTCGCCTGCCAACTTTTTGATGGCAGATTGCAGGAGCCACTTGGTACTATCAAACCAGCCCAACTTGGCACGGCTGCCACCATGGGTCTGGTCACCATCCTGCCTATCGTAGCATTTCAGGAGCCAGCCGCTCAATCCCAGCCACAAGACCCCAAACAGTAACCTCGGCCCGTTTCCCTGCCAAACAAAAGTAAGCTGCCCCGTTTCTGGATGGCAGATTGCAGGAGACACTTGGTACTATCAAACCAGCCCGACATGGCACTGGTGCCACCTCTGGTCTGGGAACCATGCTGCGTATCGTGGATTCTAAGGAGCCAGCCGGCCACTCCCAGCCACAGGCCTCCAAACACAAACAACGGCGCTTTTCCCTGGAAAACAAAACTCGCCTGCCAACTTTTTGATGGCAGATTGCAGGAGCCACTTGGTACTATCAAACCAGCCCAACTTGGCACTGCTGCCACCATGGGTCTGGTCACCATCCTGCCTATCGTAGCTTTTCACGACCGAGCCGGTCACTCCCAGCCATAGGCCCCGAGACACAAACCTCGGCCCGTTTCCCTGGCAAACAAAAGTAAGCTGCCCCGCTTCTGGATGGCAGATTGCAGGACGCACTTGTTACTATCACCCCAGGCCAACTTGGTACTGGTGCCACCTTGGGTCTGGGAACCATCCTGCGTATCGTGGATTCTAATTAGCCAGCCGGCCACTCCCAGCCACAGGCCCCCAAACAAAAACAACGGCGCTTTTCCCTGGAAAACAAAACTCGCCTGCCAAATTTTGATGGCAGATTGCAGGAGCCACTTGGTACTATCAAATCAGCCCAGCTTGGCACTGGTGCCACCATGGGTCTGGTCACCATCCTGCCTATCATAGCTTATGAGGAGCGAGCCGGTCACTCCCAGCCATAGGCCCCCAGACAAAAACCTCGGCCTGTTTCCCTGGCAAACAAAAGTAAGCTACCCCGCTTCTGGATGGCAGATTGCAGGAGCCACTTTGCACCATCAAACTAGCCCGACATGGCACTGGTGCCACCTCTGGTCTGGGAACCATCCTGCGTATCGTGGATTCTAATTAGCCAGCCGGCCACTCCCAGCCACAGGCCCCCAAACACAAACAACGGCGCTTTTCCCTGGAAAACAAAACTCGCCTGCCAACTCTTTGATGGCAGATTGCAGGAGACACTTGGCACTATCAAACCAGCCCAACTTGGCACTGGTGCCACCATGGGTCTGGTCACCATCCTGCCTATCGTAGCTTTTCAGGAGCCAGCCAGTCACTCCCAGCCATAGGCCCCGAGACACAAACCTCGGCCCGTTTCCCTGGCAAACAAAAGTAAGCTGCCCCGCTTCTGGATGGCAGATTGCAGGAGCCACTTTGCACCATCAAACTAGCCCGACTTGGCACTGGTGCCACCTCAGGTCTGGGAACCATCCTGCGTATCGTGGATTCTAATTAGCCAGCCGGCCACTCCCTGCCACAGGCCCCCAAACACAAACAACGGCGCTTTTCCCTGGAAAACAAAACTCGCCTGCCAACTTTTTGATGGCAGATTGCAGGAGCCACTTGGTACTATCAAACCAGCCCAACTTGGCACTGCTGCCACCATGGGTCTAGTCACCATCCTGCCTATCGTAGCTTTTCAGGAGCCAGCCGGTCACTCCCAGCCATAGGCCCCGAGACACAAACCTCGGCCCGTTTCCCTGGCAAACAAAAGTAAGCATCCCCGCTTCTGGATGGCAGATTGCAAGACGCACTTGGTACTATCACCCCAGCCCGACTTGGCACAGGTTCCACCTTGGGTCTGGGAACCATCCTGCGTATCGTGGATTCTAAGGAGCCAGCCGGCCACTTCCAGCCACAGGCCCCCAAACACAAACAATGGCGCTTTTCCCTGGAAAACAAAACTCGCCTGCCAACTTTTTGATGGCAGATTGCAGGAGCCACTTGGTACTATCAAACCAGCCCAACTTGGCACTGGTGCCACCTTCGGTCTGGGAAACATTCTGCCTATCGTAGCTTTTCAGGAGCCAGCCGGTCACTCCCAGCCATAGGCCCCCAGTAAAACCTCGGCCCGTTTCCCTGGCAAACAAAAGTAAGCTGCCCTGCTTCTGGATGCCAGATTGCAGGAGCCACTTTGCACCATCAAACTAGCCCGACTTAGCACTGGTGCCACCTCTGGTCTGGGAACCATCCTGCGTATCGTGGATTCTAAGGAGCCAGCCGGCCACTCCCAGCCACAGGCCCCCAAACACAAACAACGGCGCTTTTCCCTGGAAAACAAAACTCGCCTGCCAACTTTTTGATGGCAGATTGCAGGAGCCACTTGGTACTATCAAACCAGCCCAACCTTGCACTGGTGCCACCATGGGTCTGGTCACCATCCTGCCTATCGTAGCTTTTCAGGAGCCAGCCGGTCACTCCCAGCCATAGGCCCCCAGACACAAACCTCGGCCCGTTTCCCTGGCAAACAAAAGTAAGCTACCCCGCTTCTGGATGGCAGATTGCAGGAGCCACTTTGCACCATCAAACCAGCCCAACTTGGCACTGGTGCGACGTTGGGTCTGGGAAACATCCTGCCTATCGTAGCTTTTCAGGAGCCAGCCGGTCACACCCAGCCATAGGCCCCCTGTATAAAACCTAGGTCCGTTTCCCTGGCAAACAAAAGTAAGCTACCCCACTTCTGGATGGCAGATTGGAGGAGCCACTTTGCACCATCAAACTAGCCCGACTTGGCACTGGTGCCACCTCTGGTCTGGGAACCATCCTGCGTATCGTGGATTCTAATTAGCCAGCCGGCCACTCCCAGCCACAGGCCCCCAAACACAAACAACGGCGCTTTTCCCTGGAAAACAAAACTCGCCTGCCAACTTTTTGATGGCAGATTGCAGGAGCCACTTGGTACTATCAAACCAGCCCAACTTGGCACTGCTGCCACCATGGGTCTGGTCACCATCCTGCCTATCGTAGCTTTCCAGGAGCCAGCCGCTCAATCCCAGCATCAGGACCCCAAACACTAACCTCGGCCCGTTTCCCTGGCAAACAAAAGTAAGCTGCCCCGTTTCTGGATGGCAGATTGCAGGAGCCACTTGGTACTATCAAACCAGCCCGACATGGCACTGGTGCCACCTCTGGTCTGGGAACCATCCTGCGTATCGTGGATTCTAAGGAGCCAGCCGGCCACTCCCAGCCACAGGCCCCCAAACACAAACAACGGCGCTTTTCCCTGGAAAACAAAACTCGCCTGCCAACTTTTTGATGGCAGATTGCAGGAGCCACTTGGTACTATCAAACCAGCCCAACTTGGCACTGCTGCCACCATGGGTCTGGTCACCATCCTGCCAATCGTAGCTTTTCAGGAGCCAGCCGGTCACTCCCAGCCATAGGCCCCCCAGACAAAAACCTCGGCCCGTTTCCCTGACAAACAAAAGTAAGCTGCCCCGCTTCTGGATGGCAGATTGCAGGAGCCACTTTGCACCATCAAACTAGCCCGACTTGGCACTGGTGCCACCTCAGGTCTGGGAACCATCCTGCGTATCGTGGATTCTAATTAGCCAGCCGGCCACTCCCAGCCACAGGCCCCCAAACACAAACGGCGCTTTTCCCTGGAAAACAAAACTCGCCTGCCAACTTTTTGATGGCAGATTGCAGGAGCCACTTGGTATTATCAAATCAGCCCAACTTGGCACTGGTGCCACCATGGGTCTGGTCACCATCCTGCCTATCGTAGCTTTTCAGGAGCCAGCCGGTCACTTCCAGCCATAGGCCCCCAGACACAAACCTCAAACCGTTTCCCTGCCAACAAAAGTAAGCTACCCCGCTTCTGGGTGGAAGATTGCAGGAGCCACTTTGCACCATCAAACTAGCCCGACTTGGCACTGGTGCCACCTCTGGTCTGGGAACCATCCTGCGTATCGTGGATTCTAAGGAGCCAGGCGGCCACTCCCAGCCACAGGCCCCCAAACACAAACAACGGCGCTTTTCCCTGGAAAACAAAACTCGCCTGCCAACTTTTTGATGGCAGATTGCAGGAGCCACTTTTCACCATCAAACTAGCCCAACTTGGCACTGCTGCCACCATGGGTCTGGTCACCATCCTGCCTATCGTAGCATTTCAGGAGACAGCCGCTCAATCCCAGCCATAGGCCCCCAAACACAAACCTCGGCCCGTTTCCCTGGCAAACAAAAGTAAGCTGCCCCGCTTCTGGATGGCAGATTGCAGGAGCCACTTGGTACTATCAAACCAGCCCGACATGGCACTGGTGCCACCTCTGGTCTGGGAACCATCCTGCGTATCGTGGATTCTAATTAGCCAGCCGGCCACTCCCAGCCACAGGCCCCCAAACACAAACAACGGCGCTTTTCCCTGGAAAACAAAACTCGCCTGCCAACTTTTTGATGGCAGATTGCAGGAGCCACTTGGTACTATCAAACCAGCCCAACTTGGCACTGGTGCCACCATGGGTCTGGTCACCATCCTGCCTATCGTTGCTTTTCAGGAGCCAGCCGGTCACTCCCAGCCACGGACCCCCAGACACAAATCTCGGCCCGTTTCCCTGGCAAAAATAAGTAAGCTGCCCCGCTTCTGGATGGCAGATTGCAGGAGACACTTGGTACTATCAAACCAGCCCGAATTGGCACTGGTGCCACCTTGGCTCTGGGAACCATCCTGCGTAACGTAGATTCTAAGGAGCCAGCCGGCCACTCCCAGCCACTGGCCCCCAAACAAAAACAATGGCGCTTTTCCCTGGAAAACAAAACTCGCCTGCCAACTTTTTGATGGCAGATTGCAGGAGCCACTTGGTACTATCAAACCAGCCCAACTTGGCACTGGTGCCACCTTGGGTCTGGGAACCATCCTGCCTATCGTAGCTTTTCAGGAGCCAGGCGGTCACACCCAGCCATAGGCCCCCAGTATAAAACCTCGGCCTGTTTCCCTGGCAAACAAAAGTAAGCTACCCCACTTCTGGATGGCAGATTGCAGGAGCCACTTTCCACCATCTAACTAGCCCGACTTGGCACTGGTGCCACCTCTGGTCTGGGAACCATCCTGCGTATCGTGGATTCTAATTAGCCAGCCGGCCACTCCCAGCCACAGGCCCCCAAACACAAACAACGGCGCTTTTCCCTGGAAAACAAAACTCGCCTGCCAACTTTTTGATGGCAGATTGCAGGAGCCACTTGGTACTATCAAACCAGCCCAACTTGGCACGGCTGCCACCATGGGTCTGGTCACCATCCTGCCTATCGTAGCATTTCAGGAGCCAGCCGCTCAATCCCAGCCACAAGACCCCAAACAGTAACCTCGGCCCGTTTCCCTGCCAAACAAAAGTAAGCTGCCCCGTTTCTGGATGGCAGATTGCAGGAGACACTTGGTACTATCAAACCAGCCCGACATGGCACTGGTGCCACCTCTGGTCTGGGAACCATGCTGCGTATCGTGGATTCTAAGGAGCCAGCCGGCCACTCCCAGCCACAGGCCTCCAAACACAAACAACGGCGCTTTTCCCTGGAAAACAAAACTCGCCTGCCAACTTTTTGATGGCAGATTGCAGGAGCCACTTGGTACTATCAAACCAGCCCAACTTGGCACTGCTGCCACCATGGGTCTGGTCACCATCCTGCCTATCGTAGCTTTTCACGACCGAGCCGGTCACTCCCAGCCATAGGCCCCGAGACACAAACCTCGGCCCGTTTCCCTGGCAAACAAAAGTAAGCTGCCCCGCTTCTGGATGGCAGATTGCAGGACGCACTTGTTACTATCACCCCAGGCCAACTTGGTACTGGTGCCACCTTGGGTCTGGGAACCATCCTGCGTATCGTGGATTCTAATTAGCCAGCCGGCCACTCCCAGCCACAGGCCCCCAAACAAAAACAACGGCGCTTTTCCCTGGAAAACAAAACTCGCCTGCCAAATTTTGATGGCAGATTGCAGGAGCCACTTGGTACTATCAAATCAGCCCAGCTTGGCACTGGTGCCACCATGGGTCTGGTCACCATCCTGCCTATCATAGCTTATCAGGAGCGAGCCGGTCACTCCCAGCCATAGGCCCCCAGACAAAAACCTCGGCCTGTTTCCCTGGCAAACAAAAGTAAGCTACCCCGCTTCTGGATGGCAGATTGCAGGAGCCACTTTGCACCATCAAACTAGCCCGACATGGCACTGGTGCCACCTCTGGTCTGGGAACCATCCTGCGTATCGTGGATTCTAATTAGCCAGCCGGCCACTCCCAGCCACAGGCCCCCAAACACAAACAACGGCGCTTTTCCCTGGAAAACAAAACTCGCCTGCCAACTCTTTGATGGCAGATTGCAGGAGACACTTGGCACTATCAAACCAGCCCAACTTGGCACTGGTGCCACCATGGGTCTGGTCACCATCCTGCCTATCGTAGCTTTTCAGGAGCCAGCCGGTCACTCCCAGCCATAGGCCCCGAGACACAAACCTCGGCCCGTTTCCCTGGCAAACAAAAGTAAGCTGCCCCGTTTCTGGATGGCAGATTGCAGGAGCCACTTGGTACTATCAAACCAGCCCGACATGGCACTGGTGCCACCTCTGGTCTGGGAACCATCCTGCGTATCGTGGATTCTAAGGAGCCAGCCGGCCACTCCCAGCCACAGGCCCCCAAACACAAACAACGGCGCTTTTCCCTGGAAAACAAAACTCGCCTGCCAACATTTTGATGGCAGATTGCAGGAGCCACTTGGTACTATCAAACCAGCCCAACTTGGCACTGGTGCCACCATGGGTCTGGTCACCATCCTGCCAATCGTAGCTTTTCAGGAGCCAGCCGGTCACTCCCAGCCATAGGCCCCCCAGACAAAAACCTCGGCCCGTTTCCCTGACAAACAAAAGTAAGCTGCCCCGTTTCTGGATGGCAGATTGCAGGAGCCACTTTGCACCATCAAACTAGCCCGACTTGGCACTGGTGCCACCTCAGGTCTGGGAACCATCCTGCGTATCGTGGATTCTAATTAGCCAGCCGGCCACTCCCAGCCACAGGCCCCCAAACACAAACGGCGCTTTTCCCTGGAAAACAAAACTCGCCTGCCAACTTTTTGATGGCAGATTGCAGGAGCCACGTGGTATTATCAAATCAGCCCAACTTGGCACTGGTGCCACCATGGGTCTGGTCACCATCCTGCCTATCGTAGCTTTTCAGGAGCCAGCCGGTCACTTCCAGCCATAGGCCCCCAGACACAAACCTCAAACCGTTTCCCTGCCAACAAAAGTAAGCTACCCCGCTTCTGGGTGGAAGATTGCAGGAGCCACTTTGCACCATCAAACTAGCCCGACTTGGCACTGGTGCCACCTCTGGTCTGGGAACCATCCTGCGTATCGTGGATTCTAAGGAGCCAGGCGGCCACTCCCAGCCACAGGCCCCCAAACACAAACAACGGCGCTTTTCCCTGGAAAACAAAACTCGCCTGCCAACTTTTTGATGGCAGATTGCAGGAGCCACTTTTCACCATCAAACTAGCCCAACTTGGCCCTGGTGCCACCATGGGTCTGGTCACCATCCTGCCTATCGTAGCATTTCAGGAGACAGCCGCTCAATCCCAGCCATAGGCCCCCAAACACAAACCTCGGCCCGTTTCCCTGGCAAACAAAAGTAAGCTGCCCCGCTTCTGGATGGCAGATTGCAGGAGCCACTTGGTACTATCAAACCAGCCCGACATGGAACTGGTGCCACCTCTGGTCTGGGAACCATCCTGCGTATCGTGGATTCTAATTAGCCAGCCGGCCACTCCCAGCCACAGGCCCCCAAACACAAACAACGGCGCTTTTCCCTGGAAAACAAAACTCGCCTGCCAACTTTTTGATGGCAGATTGCAGGAGCCACTTGGTACTATCAAACCAGCCCAACTTGGCACTGGTGCCACCATGGGTCTGGTCACCATCCTGCCTATCGTTGCTTTTCAGGAGCCAGCCGGTCACTCCCAGCCACGGACCCCCAGACACAAATCTCGGCCCGTTTCCCTGGCAAAAATAAGTAAGCTGCCCCGCTTCTGGATGGCAGATTGCAGGAGACACTTGGTACTATCAAACCAGCCCGAATTGGCACTGGTGCCACCTTGGCTCTGGGAACCATCCTGCGTAACGTAGATTCTAAGGAGCCAGCCGGCCACTCCCAGCCACATGCCCCCAAACAAAACAACGGCGCTTTTCCCTGGAAAACAAAACACGCCTGCCAACATTTGATGGCAGATTCCAGGAGCCACTTGGTACTATCAAACCAGCCCAACTTGGCACGGCTGCCACCATGGGTCTGGTCACCATCCTGCCTCTCGTAGCTTTTCAGGAGCCAGCCGCTCACTCCCAGCCATAGGCCCCGAGACACAAACCTCGGCCCGTTTCCCTGGCAAACAAAAGTAAGCATCCCCGCTTCTGGATGGCAGATTGCAGGACGCACTTGGTACTATCAAACCAGCCCGACTTGACACTGGTGCCACCTTGGGTCTGGGAACCATCCTGCGTATCATGGATTCTAATTAGCCAGCCGGCCACTCCCAGCCACAGGCCCCCAAACACAAACAACGGCGCTTTTCCCTGGAAAAAAAAACTCGCCTGCCAACATTTTGATGGCTGATTGCAGGAGCCACTTGGTACTATCAAACCAGCCCAACTTGGCACTGCTGCCACCATGGGTCTGGTCACCATCCTGCCTATCGTAGCTTTTCAGGAGCGAGCCGGTCACTCCCAGCCATGGGGCCGGAGACACAAACCTCGGCCCATTTCCCTGGCAAACAAAAGTAAGCTGCCCCGCTTCTGGATGGCAGATTGCAGAAGCCACTTGGTACTATCAAACCAGCCCGACATGGCACTGGTGCCACCTCTGGTCTGGGAACCATGCTGCGTATCGTGGATTCTAATTAGCCAGCCGGCCACTCCCAGCCACAGGCCCCCAAACACAAACAATGGCGCTTTTCCCTGGAAAACAAAACTCGCCTGCCAACATTTTGATGGCAGATTGCAGGAGACACTTGGCACTATCAAACCAGCCCAACTTGGCACTGGTGCCACCATGGGTCTGGTCACCATCCTGCCTATCGTAGCTTTTCAGGAGCCAGCCGGTCACTCCCAGCCATAGGCCCCGAGACACAAACCTCGGCCCGTTTCCCTGGCAAACAAAAGTAAGCTGCCCCGCTTCTGGATGGCAGATTGCAGGAGCCACTTGGTACTATCAAAGCAGCCCGACATGGCACTGGTGCCACCTCTGGTCTGGGAACCATCCTGCGTATCGTAGGTTCAACGGAGCCAGCCGGCCACTCCAAGCCACAGGCCCCCAAACACAAACAACGGCGCTTTTCCCTGGAAAACAAAACTCGCCTGCCAACTTTTTGATGGCAGATTGCAGGAGCCACTTGGTACTATCAAACCAGCCCAACTTGGCACTGCTGCCACCATGGGTCTAGTCACCATCCTGCCTATCGTAGCTTTTCAGGAGCCAGCCGGTCACTCCCAGCCATAGGCCCCGAGACACAAACCTCGGCCCGTTTCCCTGGCAAACAAAAGTAAGCATCCCCGCTTCTGGATGGCAGATTGCAAGACACACTTGGTACTATCACCCCAGCCCGACTTGGCACAGGTTCCACCTTGGGTCTGGGAACCATCCTGCGTATCGTGGATTCTAAGGAGCCAGCCGGCCACTTCCAGCCACAGGCCCCCAAACAAAAACAATGGCGCTTTTCCCTGGAAAACAAAACTCGCCTGCCAACTTTTTGATGGCAGATTGCAGGAGCCACTTGGTACTATCAAACCAGCCAAACTTGGCACTGGTGCCACCTTGGGTCTGGGAACCATCCTGCCTATCGTAGCTTTTCAGGAGCCAGCCGGTCACTCCCAGCCATAGGCCCCCAGACACAAACCTCAAACCGTTTCCCTGGCAAACATAAGTCAGCTGCCCCGCTTCTGGATGGCAGATTGCAGGAGCCGCTTTGCACCATCAAACTAGCCCGACTTGGCACTGGTGCCACCTCTGGTCTGGGAACCATCCTGCCTATCGTGGATTCTAAGGAGCCAGCCGGCCACTCCCAGCCACAGGCCCCCAAACACAAACAACGGCGCTTTTCCCTGGAAAACAAAACTCGCCTGCCAACTTTTTGATGGCAGATTGCAGGAGCCACTTGGTACTATCAAACCAGCCCAACCTTGCACTGGTGCCACCATGGGTCTGGTCACCATCCTGCCTATCGTAGCTTTTCAGGAGCCAGCCGGTCACTCCCAGCCATAGGCCCCCAGACACAAACCTCGGCCCGTTTCCCTGGCAAACAAAAGTAAGCTACCCCGCTTCTGGATGGCAGATTGCAGGAGCCACTTTGCACCATCAAACTAGCCCGACTTGGCACTGGTGTCACCTCTGGTCTGGGAACCATCCTGCGTATCGTGGATTCTAAGGAGCCAGCCGGCCACTCCCAGCCACAGGCCCCCAAACACAAACAACGGCGCTTTTCCCTGGAAAACAAAACTCGCCTGCCAAATTTTGATGGCAGATTGCAGGAGCCACTTGGTACTATCAAACCAGCCCAACTTGGCACTGCTGCCACCATGGGTCTAGTCACCATCCTGCCTATCGTAGCTTTTCAGGAGCCAGCCGGTCACTCCCAGCCATAGGCCCCCAGACACAAACCTCGGCCCGTTTCCCTGGCAAACAAAAGTAAGCATCCCCGCTTCTGGATGGCAGATTGCAAGACACACTTGGTACTATCACCCCAGCCCGACTTGGCACAGGTTCCACCTTGGGTCTGGGAACCATCCTGCGTATCGTGGATTCTAAGGAGCCAGCCGGCCACTTCCAGCCACAGGCCCCCAAACAAAAACAATGGCGCTTTTCCCTGGAAAACAAAACTCGCCTGCCAACTTTTTGATGGCAGATTGCAGGAGCCACTTGGTACTATCAAACCAGCCAAACTTGGCACTGGTGCCACCTTGGGTCTGGGAACCATCCTGCCTATCGTAGCTTTTCAGGAGCCAGCCGGTCACTCCCAGCCATAGGCCCCCAGACACAAACCTCAAACCGTTTCCCTGGCAAACATAAGTCAGCTGCCCCGCTTCTGGATGGCAGATTGCAGGAGCCGCTTTGCACCATCAAACTAGCCTGACTTGGCACTGGTGCCACCTCTGGTCTGGGAACCATCCTGCCTATCGTGGATTCTAAGGAGCCAGCCGGCCACTCCCAGCCACAGGCCCCCAAACACAAACAACGGCGCTTTTCCCTGGAAAACAAAACTCGCCTGCCAACTTTTTGATGGCAGATTGCAGGAGCCACTTGGTACTATCAAACCAGCCCAACCTTGCACTGGTGCCACCATGGGTCTGGTCACCATCCTGCCTATCGTAGCTTTTCAGGAGCCAGCCGGTCACTCCCAGCCATAGGCCCCCAGACACAAACCTCGGCCCGTTTCCCTGGCAAACAAAAGTAAGCTACCCCGCTTCTGGATGGCAGATTGCAGGAGCCACTTTGCACCATCAAACTAGCCCGACTTGGCACTGGTGTCACCTCTGGTCTGGGAACCATCATGCGTAACGTGGATTCTAAGGAGCCAGCCGGCCACTCCCAGCCACAGGCCCCCAAACACAAACAACGGCGCTTTTCCCTGGAAAACAAAACTCGCCTGCCAAATTTTGATGGCAGATTGCAGGAGCCACTTGGTACTATCAAACCAGCCCAACTTGGCACTGGTGCCACCATGGGTCTGGTCACCATCCTGCCTATCGTAGCTTTTCAGGAGCCAGCCGGTCACTCCCAGCCATAGGCCCCCAGACACAAACCTCGGCCCGTTTCCCTGGCAAACAAAACTAAGCTGCCCCGCTTCTGGATGGCAGATTGCAGGAGACACTTGGTACTATCAAACCAGCCCAACTTGGCACTGGTGCCACCTCTGGTCTGGGAACCATCCTGCGTATCGTGGATTCTAATTAGCCAGCCGGCTACTCTCAGCCACAGGCCCCCAAACACAAACAATGGCGCTTTTCCCTGGAAAACAAAACTCGCCTGCCAACATTTTGATGGCAGATTTTTGGAGCAACTTGCTATTATCAAACCAGCCCAACTTGGCACTGGTGCCACCATGGGTCTGGTCACCATCCTGCCTATCGTAGCTTTTCATGAGCCAGACAGTTACTCCCAGCCATAGGCCCCCAAACACAAAGCTCGGCCCGTTTCCCTGGCAAACAAAAGTAACCTACCCCGCTTCTGGATGGCAGATTGCCGCAACCACTTGGTACTATCAAACCAGCCCAACTTGGCACTGGTGCCACCTCTGGTCTGGGAACCATCCTGCGTATCGTGGATTCTAAGGAGCCAGCCGGCCACTCCCAGCCACAGGCCCCCAAACACAAACAATGGCGCTTTTCCCTGGAAAACAAAACTCGCCTGCCAACGATTTGATGGCAGATTGCAGGAGCCACTTGGTACTATCAAATCAGCCCAACTTGGAACTGCTGCCACCATGGGTCTGGTAACCATCCTGCCTATCGTAGCTTTTCAGGAGCCAGCCGGTCACTCCCAGCCATAGGCCCCCAGACACAAACCTAGGCCCGTTTCTCTGGCAAACAAAAGTTAGCTACCCCGTTTCTGGATGGCAGATTGCAGGAACCACTTTGCACCATCAAACCAGCCCGACTTGGCATTGGTGCCACCTCTGGTCTGGGAACCATCCTCCGTATCGTGGATTCTAAGGAGCCAGCCGGCCACTCCCAGCCACAGGCCCCCAAACACAAACAACGGCGCTTTTCCCTGGAAAACAAAACTCGCCTGCCAACTTTTTGATGGCAGATTGCAGGAGCCACTTGGTACTATCAAACCAGCCCAACTTGGCACTGGTGCCACCATGGGTCTGGTCACCATCCTGCCTATCGTAGCTTTTCAGGAGCCAGCCGGTCACTCCCAGCCATAGGCCCCGAGACACAAACCTCGGCTTGTTTCCCTGGCAAACCAAAGTAAGCTACCCCGCTTCTGGATGGCAGATTGCAGGCGCCACTTGGTACTATCAAACCAGCCCGACTTGGCACTGGTGCCACCTTGGGTCTGGGAACCATCCTGCGTATCGTGGATTCTAATAAGCCAGCCGGCCACTCCCAGCCACAGGCCCCCAAACACAAACAACGGCGCTTTTCCCTGGAAAAAAAAACTCGCCTGCCAACATTTTGATGGCTGATTGCAGGAGCCACTTGGTACTATCAAACCAGCCCAACTTGGCACTGGTGCCACCATGGGTCTGGTCACCATCCTGCCTATCGTAGCTTTTCAGGAGCCAGCCGGTCACTCCCAGCCATAGGCCCCGAGACACAAACCTCGGCCCGTTTCCCTGGCAAACAAAAGTAAGCTGCCCCGCTTCTGGATGGCAGATTGCAGGAGCCACTTGGTACTATCAAAGCAGCCCGACATGGCACTGGTGCCACCTCTGGTCTGGGAACCATCCTGCGTATCGTAGGTTCAAAGGAGCCAGCCGGCCACTCCAAGCCACAGGCCCCCAAACACAAACAACGGCGCTTTTCCCTGGAAAACAAAACTCGCCTGCCAACTTTTTGATGGCAGATTGCAGGAGCCACTTGGTACTATCAAACCAGCCCAACTTGGCACTGCTGCCACCATGGGTCTAGTCACCATCCTGCCTATCGTAGCTTTTCAGGAGCCAGCCGGTCACTCCCAGCCATAGGCCCCGAGACACAAACCTCGGCCCGTTTCCCTGGCAAACAAAAGTAAGCTGCCCCGCTTCTGGATGGCAGATTGCAAGACACACTTGGTACTATCACCCCAGCCCGACTTGGCACAGGTTCCACCTTGGGTCTGGGAACCATCCTGCGTATCGTGGATTCTAAGGAGCCAGCCGGCCACTTCCAGCCACAGGCGCCCAAACAAAAACAATGGCGCTTTTCCCTGGAAAACAAAACTCGCCTGCCAACTTTTTGATGGCAGATTGCAGGAGCCACTTGGTACTATCAAACCAGCCAAACTTGGCACTGGTGCCACCTTGGGTCTGGGAACCATCCTGCCTATCGTAGCTTTTCAGGAGCCAGCCGGTCACTCCCAGCCATAGGCCCCCAGACACAAACCTCGGCCCGTTTCCCTGGCAAACAAAAGTAAGCTGCCCCGCTTCTGGATGGCAGATTGCAGGAGCCACTTTGCAACATCAAACTAGCCCGACTTGGCACTGGTGCCACCTCTGGTCTGGGAACCATCCTGCGTATCGTGGATTCTAAGGAGCCAGGCGGCCACTCCCAGCCACAGGCCCCCAAACACAAACAACGGCGCTTTTCCCTGGAAAACAAAACTCGCCTGCCAACATTTTGATGGCAGATTGCAGGAGCCACTTGGTACTATCAAACCAGCCCAACCTTGCACTGGTGCCACCATGGGTCTGGTCACCATCCTGCCTATCGTAGCTTTTCAGGAGCCAGCCGGTCACTCCCAGCCATAGGCCCCCAGACACAAACCTCGGCCCGTTTCCCTGGCAAACAAAAGTAAGCTACCCCGCTTCTGGATGGCAGATTGCAGGAGCCACTTTGCACCATCAAACTAGCCCGACTTGGCACTGGTGTCACCTCTGGTCTGGGAACCATCATGCGTAACGTGGATTCTAAGGAGCCAGCCGGCCACTCCCAGCCACAGGCCCCCAAACACAAACAACGGCGCTTTTCCCTGGAAAACAAAACTCGCCTGCCAACTTTTTGATGGCAGATTGCAGGAGCCACTTGGTACTATCAAACCAGCCCAACTTGGCACTGCTGCCACCATGGGTCTGGTCACCATCCTGCCTATCGTAGCTTTTCAGGAGCCAGCCGGTCACTCCCAGCCATAGGCCCCCAGACCCAAACCTCGGCCCATTTCCCTGGCAAACAAAAGTAAGCTGCCCCGCTTCTGGATGGCAGATTGCAGGAGACACTTGGTATTATCAAACCAGCCCAACTTGGCACTGGTGCCACCTCTGGTCTGGGAACCATCCTGCGTATCGTGGATTCTAATTAGCCAGCCGGCTACTCTCAGCCACAGGCCCCCAAACACAAACAACGGCGCTTTTCCCTGGAAAACAAAACTCGCCTGCCAACATTTTGATGGCAGATTTTTGGAGCAACTTGCTATTATCAAACCAGCCCAACTTGGCACTGGTGCCACCATGGGTCTGGTCACCATCCTGCCTATCGTAGCTTTTCATGAGCCAGACAGTTACTCCCAGCCACAGGCCCCAAACACAAAGCTCGGCCCGTTTCCCTGGCAAACAAAAGTAACCTACCCCGCTTCTGGATGGCAGATTGCCGCAACCACTTGGTACTATCAAACCAGCCCAACTTGGCACTGGTGCCACCTCTGGTCTGGGAACCATCCTGCGTATCGTGGATTCTAAGGAGCCAGCCGGCCACTCCCAGCCACAGGCCCCCAAACAAAAACAACGGCGCTTTTCCCTGGAAAACAAAACTCGCCTGCCAACGATTTGATGGCAGATTGCAGGAGCCACTTGGTACTATCAAATCAGCCCAACTTGGAACTGCTGCCACCATGGGTCTGGTAACCATCCTGCCTATCGTAGCTTTTCAGGAGCCAGCCGGTCACTCCCAGCCATAGGCCCCCAGACACAAACCTAGGCGCGTTTCTCTGGCAAACCAAAGTAAGCTACCCCGCTTCTGGATGGCAGATTGCAGGCGCCACTTGGTACTATCAAACCAGCCCGACATGGCAGAGCTTTGTGTCTGGGGCCTGTGGCTGGGAGTGACCGGCTGGCTCCTGAAAAGCTACGATAGGCAGGATGGTTACCAGAACCATGGTGGCACCAGTGCCAAGTTGGGCTGGTTTGATAGTACCAAGTGGTCCCTGCAATCTGCCATCAAAAAGTTGGCAGGCGTGTTTTGTTTTCCAGGGAAAAGCACCGTTGTTTGTGTTTGGCGGCCTCTGGCTGGGAGTGGCCGGCTGGCTAATTAGAATCCACGATACGCAGGATGGTTCCCAGACCAGAGGTGGTACCAGTGCCAAGTCGGGCTAGTTTGATGGTGCAAAGTGGCTCCTGCAATCTGCCATCAAAAAGTTGGTAGGCCAGTTTTGTTTTCCAGGGAACAGTGCCGTTGTTTTTGTTTGGGGGCCTGTGGCTGGGAGTGGCCGTCTGGCTCCTTAGAATCCACGATACGCAGGATGGTTCCCAGACCAGTGGTGGCACCACTGCTAAGTTGGGCTTGTTTGATACCACAAAGTGGCTCCTGCAATCTGCCATCCAGAAGCGGGGCAGCTTACTTTTGTTTGCCAAGGAAACGGGCCGTGGTTTGTGTCTGGGGGTCTGTGGCTGGGAGTGACCGGCTCGGTCGTGAAAAGCTACGATAGGCAGGATGTTGACCCGACCCATGGTGGCACCAGTGCCAGGTTGGGCTGGTTTGATAGTACCAAGTGGCTCCTGCAATCTGCCATCAAAAAGTTGGCAGGCGAGTTCTGTTTTCCAAGGAAAAGCGCCGTTGTTTTTGTTTGGGGGCCTGTGGCTGGGAGTGGCCGGATGGCTCCTGAAAAGCTACGATAGGCAGGATGGTTACCAGACCCATGGTGGAACCAGTGCCAAGTTGGGCTGGTTTGATAGTACCAAGTGGCTCCTGCAATCTGCCATCCAAAAGCGGGGCAGCTGAGTTTTGCTTGCCAGAGAAAAGGGCTGTGGTATGTGTTTGGGTCCTGTGGCTGGCAGTGGCCGGCTGGCTCCTGAAATTCCATGATACGCAGCATGGTTCCCAGACCCAAGGTGGCACCAGTGCCAAGTAGGGCTGGTTTGACAGCGTCAAGCGCCTCCTGCAATCTCCCATCCAGAAGTGGGGCAGCTGAGTTTTTTTTGCCTGTGAATCGGGCCGTTGTTTTTGATTGGGGTCTGTGGCCGAGAGTGGTCGGCTGGCACCTGTCAATCCACAAGACGCAGGATGGTTCACAGACCCAAGGTGGCACCAGTGCCAAGTCGGGCTGGTTTGATAGTACCAAGTGCCTCCTGCAATCTGCCATCCAGAAGCGGGGCAGCTGAGTTTTCTTTGCCAGAGAAAAGGGCCGTGGTTTGTGTTTGAGGGCATATGGCTGACAGTGGCCGGCTGACCACTGAAAATCCACAATAGGCAGGATGGTTCCCAGAGCCAAGGTGGCACCAGTGCCAAGTTGGGCTGGTTTGATAGTACTAAATAGCTCCTGCAATCTGCCATCCAGAAGCGGGGCAGCTTAATTTTGTTTGCCAGGGAAACGGGCCGAGGTTTGTGTCTGGGGGCCTATGGCTGGGAGTGACCGGCTGGCTCCTGAAAAGCTACGATAGGCAGGATGGTTCCCAGACCAGAGGTGGCACCAGTGCCAAGTCGGGCTAGTTTGATGGTGCAAAGTGGCTCCTGCAATCTGCCATCCAGAAGCGGGGTAGCTTACTTTTGTTTTCCAGGGAAACGGGCTGAGGTTTGTGTTTGGGGGCCTGTGGCTGGGAGTGGCCAGCTGGCTCCTTAGAATCCACGATACGCAGGATGGTTCCCAGACCAGAGGTGGCACCAGTGCCAAGTCGGGCTGGTTTGATGGTGCAAAGTGCTACCTGCAATCTGCCATCCTGAAGCGGGGTAGCATACTTTTGTTTGCCCGGGAAACGGGCAGAACTTTTTGTCTGGGGCCTATGGCTGGGAGTGACCGGCTGGCTCCTGAAAAGCTACGATAGGCAGGATGGTTACAAGACCCATGGTGGAACCAGTGCCAAGTTGGGCTGATTTGATAGTACCAAGTGGTCCCTGCAATCTGCCATCAAAAAGTTGGCAGGCGGCTTTTGTTTTCCAGGGAAAAGCGCCGTTGTTTGTGTTTGGGGGCCTGTGGCTGGGAGTGGTCGGCTGGCTCCTTAGAATCCACGATACGAAGGATGGTTCCGAGACCAGTGGTGGCACCAGTTCTAAGTTGGGCCGGTTTGATACCACAAAGTGGCTCCTGCAATCTGCCATCCAGAAGCGGGGCAGCTTTCTTTTGTTTGCCAAGGAAACGCGCCGTGGTTTGTGTCTGGGGGCCTATGGCTGGGAGTGACCGGCTCGGTCGTGAAAAGCTACGATAGGCAGGATGGTGACCAGACCCATGGTGGCAGCAGTGCCAAGTTGGGCTGGTTTTATAGTAGCAAGTGGCCCCTGCAATCTGCCATCCAGAAGCGGGGCAGCTGAGTTTTGCTTGCCAGAGAAAAGGGCTGTGGTATGTGTTTGGGTCCTGTGGCTGGCAGTGGCCGGCTGGCTCCTGAAATTCCATGATACGCAGCATGGTTCCCAGACCCAAGGTGGCACCAGTGCCAAGTAGGGCTGTTTTTACAGCGTCAAGCGCCTCCTGCAATCTCCCATCCAGAAGTGGGGCAGCTGAGTTTTTTTTGCCTGTGAATCGGGCCGTTGTTTTTGATTGGGGTCTGTGGCCGAGAGTGGTCGGCTGGCTCCTGACAATCCACAATACGCAGGATGGTTCACAGACCCAAGGTGGCACCAGTGCCAAGTCAGGCTGGTTTGATAGTACCAAGTGGCTCCTGCAATCTGCCATCCAGAAGCGGGGCAGCTGAGTTTTGTTTGCCAGAGAAAAGGGCCGTGGTTTTTTTTTGGGGGCATATGGCTGGGAGTGGCCGGCTGGCTCCTTAAAATGCTCGATACGCAGGATGGTGACCAGACCCAAGGTGGCACCAGTGCCAAGTTGTGCTGTTTTTGTAGTACCAAGCACGTCCTGCAATTTGCCATCCAGAAGAGGGGCAGTTGAGTTTTGTTTGCCAGAGAAAAGGGCCGTGGTTTTTTTTTGGGGGCATATGGCTGAGAGTGGCCGGCTGACCCCTGAAAATCCACAATAGGCAGGAGGGTTCCCAGAGCCAAGGTGGCACCAGTGCCAAGTCGGGCTGGTTTGATAGTACTAAATAGCTCCTGCAATCTGCCATCCAGAAGTGGGGCCGCTTAATTTTGTTTGCCAGGGAAACAGGCCGAGGTTTGTGTCTGGGGGCCTATGGCTGGGAGTGACCGGCTGGCTCCTGAAAAGCTACGATAGGCAGGATGGTGACCAGACCAGAGGTGGCACCAGTGCCAAGTTGGGCTAGTTTGATGGTGAAAAGTGGCTCCTGCAATCTGCCATCAAAAAGTTGGCAGGCGAGTTTTGTTTTCCAGGGAAAAGTGCCGTTGATTTGTTTGGTGGCCTGTGGCTGGGAGTGGCCGGCTGGCTCCTTAGAATCCACGATACGCAGGATGGTTCCCAGACCAGAGGTGGCACTAGTTCCAAGTCGGGCTGGTTTGATAGTACCAAGTGGCTCCTGCAATCTGCCATCCAGAAGCGGGGTAGCTTACTTTTGTTTGCCAGGGAAACAGGCCGAGGTTTGTGTCTGGGGGCCTATGGCTCTGAGTGACCGGCTGGCTCCTGAAAAGCTACGATAGGCAGGATGGTTACCAGACCCATGGTGGCTCCAGTGCCAAGTCGGGCTGATTTGATAGTACCAAGCGGCTCCTGCAATCTGCCATCAAAAAGTTGGCAGACGAGTTTTGTTTTCCAGGGAAAAGTGCCGTTGATTTTTTTTGGTGGCCTGTGGCTGGGAGTGGCCGGCTGGCTCCTTAGAATCCACGATACGCAGGATGGTTCCCAGACCAGAGGTGGCACCAGTTCCAAGTCGGGCTTGTTTGATATTACCAAGTGGCCCCTGCAATCTGCCATCCAGAAGCGGGGCAGCTTACTTTTGTTTGCAAGGGAAACGGGCCGAGGCTTTTGTCTGGGGGCCTATGGATGGGAGTGACTGGCTGGCTCCTGAAAAGCTACGATAGGCAGGATGGTTACCAGACTCATGGTGGCACCAGTGCCACGTTTGGCTGAATTGATAGTACCAAGCGGCTCCTGCAATCTGCCATCAAATAGTTGGCAGGCGAGTTTTGTTTTCCAGGGGAAAGCTCTGTTGTTTGTGTTTGGGGGCCTGTGGCCTGGAGTGGCCGGCTGGCTAATTAGAATCCACGATACGCAGGATGGTTCCCAGACCATGGTGGCACCAGTGCCAAGTCGGGCTAGTTTGATGGTGCAAAGTGGCTCATGCAATCTGCCATGAAAAAGTTGGCAGGCGAGTTTTGTTTTCCAGGGAAAAGTGCCGTTGTTTGTGTTTGGTGGACTCTGGTTGGGAGTGGCCGGCTGGCTCCTTAGAATCCACGATACGCAGGATTGTTCCCAGATCAGAGGTGGCACCAGTTCCAAGTCGGGCTGGTTTGATAGTACCAAGTGGCTCCTGCAATCTGCCATCCAGAAGCGGGGCAGCTTACTTTTGTTTGCCAGGGAAACGGGCCGAGGTTCGTGTCTGGGGGCCTATGGCTGGGAGTGACCGGCTGGCTCCTGAAAAGCTACGATAGGCAGGATGGTTACCAGACTCATGGTGGCACCAGTGCCAAGTTGGGCTGATTTGATAGTACCAAGCGGCTCCTGCAATCTGCCATCAAAATGTTGGCAGGCGAGTTTTGTTTTCCAGGGAAAAGCGCCGTTGTTTGTGTTTGGGGGCTTGTGGCTGGGAGTGGCCGGCTGGCTCCTTAGAATCCACGATACGCAGGATGGTTCCCAGACCTGAGGTGGCACCAGTTCCAAGTCGGGCTAGTTTGATGGTGCAAAGTGGCTCCTGCAATCTGCCATCCAGAAGCGGGGTAGCTTACTTTTGTTTGCCAGGGAAACGAGCCGAGGTTTTTTCTGGAGGCCTATGGGTGGGACTGACTGGCTGGCTCCTGAAAAGCTACGATAGGCAGGATGGTGACCAGACCCATGGTGGCAGCAGTGCCAAGTTGGGCTGGTTTGATAGTACCAAGTGGCTCCTGCAATCTGCCATCAAAAAGTTGGCAGGTGAGTTTTGTTTTCCAGGGAAAAGCGCCGTTGTTTGTGTTTGGGGGCCTGTAGCTCGGAGTGGCAGTCTGGCTAATTAGAATCCACGATACGCAGGATGGTTCCCAGACCAGAGGTGGCACCAGGGCCAAGTCGGGCTGGTTTTATGGTGCAAAGTGGCTCCTGCAATCTGCCATCAAAAAGTTGGCAGGCGAATTTTGTTTTCCAGGGAAAAGCGCCGTTGTTTGTTTTTGGGGGCCTGTGGCTGGGAGTGGCCGGTTGGCTAATTAGAATCCACGATACGCAGGATGGTTCCCAGACCAGAGGTGGCACCATTGCCAAGTTGGGCTAGTTTGATGGTGCAAAGTGGCTCCTGCAATCTGCCATTAAAAAGTTGGCAGGCCAGTTTTGTTTTCCAGGGAAAAGCGCCGTTGTTTGTGTTTGGGGTCCTATGGCTGGGAGTGGCCAGCTGGCTCCTTAGAATCCACGATACGCAGGATGGTTCCCAGACCAGTTGTGGCACCAGTGCCAAGTCGGGCTGGTTTGATACCACAAAGTGGCTCCTGCAATCTGCCATCCAGAAGCGGGGCAGCTTACTTTTGTTTGCCAAGGAAACGGGCCGTGGTTTTTGTTTGGGGGCCAGTGGCTGGGAGTGGCCGGCTGGCTCCTGAAAAGCTACCATAGGCAGGATGGCTACAAGACTCATGGTGGCACCAGTGCCACATTTGGCTGATTTGATAATACCAAGCGGCTCCTGCAATCTGCCATCAAAAAGTTGGCAGGCGAGTTTTGTTTTCCAGGGGAAAGCGCCGTTGTTTGTGTTTGGGGGCCTATGGCTGGGAGTGGCCGGCTGGCTAATTAGAATCCACGATACGCAGGATGGTTCCCAGACCAGAGGTGGCACCAGTGCCAAGTCTGGCTGGTTTGATGGTGCAAAGTGGCTCCTGCAATCTGCCATCAAAATGTTGGCAGGCGAGTTTTGTTTTCCAGGGAAAAGCGCCGTTGTTTGTGTTTGGGGGCCTGTGGCTGGGAGTGGCCGGCTGGCTAATTAGAATCCACGATATGCAGGATGGTGCCCAGACCAGAGGTGGCACCAGTGCCAAGTCGGGCTGGTTTGATGGTGCAAAGTGGCTCCTGCAATCTGCCATCCAGAAGCGGTGCAGCTGAGTTTTGTTTGCCAGAGAAAAGGGCCGAGGTTCGTGTCTGGGGGCCTATGGCTGGGAGTGACCGGCTGGCTCCTGAAAAGCTACGATAGGAAGGATGGTTACCAGACTCATGGTGGCACCAGTGCCAAGTTGGGCTGATTTGATAGTACCAAGCGGCTCCTGCAATCTGTCATCAAAAAGTTGGCAGGCGAGTTTTGTTTTCCAGGGAAAAGTGCTGTTTATTTTGTTTGGTGGCCTGTGGCTGGGAGTGGCCGGCTGGCTCCTTAGAATCCATGATACGCAGGATGGTTCCCAGACCAGAGGTGGCACCAGTTCCAAGTCGGGCTTGTTTGATAGTACCAAGTGGCTCCTGCAATCTGCCATCCAGAAGCGGGGCAGCTTACTTTTGTTTGCCAAGGAAACGGGCCGTGGTTTGTGTCTGGGGGCCTATGGCTGGGAGTGACCGGCTCGGTCGTGAAAAGCTACGATAGGCAGGATGTTGACCAGACCCATGGTGGCACCAGTGCCAAGTTGGGCTGGTTTGATAGTACCAAGTGGCTCCTGCAATCTGCCATCAAAAAGTTGGCAGGCGAGTTCTGTTTTCCAGGGAAAAGCGCCGTTGTTTTGTTTGGAGGCCTGTGGCTGGGAGTGGCCGGCTGGCTCCTGAAAAGCTACGATAGGCAGGATGGTTACCAGACTCATGGTGGCACCAGTGCCAAGTTGGGCTGGTTTGATAGTACCAAGTGGCTCCTGCAATCTGCCATCCAGAAGCGGGGCAGCTTACTTTTTTTTGCCAAGGAAACGGGCCGTGGTTTGTGTCTGCGAGCCTATGGCTTGGAGTGACCGGCTCGGTCATGAAAAGATACGATGGGCAAGATGGTTACCAACCCATGGTGGCACCAGTGCCAAGTTGGGCTGGTTTTATAGTAGCAAGTGGCCCCTGCAATCTGCCATCCAGAAGCGGGGCAGCTGAGTTTTGCTTGCCAGAGAAAAGGGCTGTGGTATGTGTTTGGGTCCTGTGGCTGGCAGTGGCCGGCTGGCTCCTGAAATTCCATGATACGCAGCATGGTTCCCAGACCCAAGGTGGCACCAGTGCCAAGTCGGGCTGTTGTGACAGCGTCAAGCGCCTCCTGCAATCTCCCATCCAGAAGTGGGGCAGCTGAGTTTTTTTTGCCTGTGAATCGGGCCGTTGTTTTTGATTGGGGTCTGTGGCCGAGAGTGGTCGGCTGGCTCCTGACAATCCACATTACGCAGGATGGTTCACAGACCCAAGGTGGCACCAGTGCCAAGTCGGGGTGGTTTGATAGTACCAAGTGGCTCCTGCAATCTGCCATCCAGAAGCGGGGCAGCGGATTTTTGTTTGCCAGAGAAAAGGGCCGTGGTTTGTTTTTGGGGCCATATGGCTGGGAGTGGCCGGCTGGCTCCTTAAAATCCTCGATACGCAGGATGGTGACCAGACCCAAGGTGGTACCAGTGCCAGGTTGTGCTGTTTTTGTACTACCAAGTGCGTCCTGCAATTTACCATCCAGAAGAGGGGCAGTTGAGTTTTGTTTGCCAGAGAAAAGCGCCGTGGTTTGTGTTTGAGGGCATATGGCTGAGAGTGGCCGGCTGACCCCTGAAAATCCACAATAGGCAGGATGGTTCCCAGAGCCAAGGTGGCACCAGTGCCAAGTCGGGCTGGTTTGATAGTACTAAATAGCTCCTGCAATCTGCCATCCAGAAGCGGGGCAGCTTAATTTTGTTTGCCAGGGAAACGGGTTGAGGTTTTTGTCTGGGGGCCTATGGCTGGGAGTGACCGGCTGGCTCCTGAAAAGCTACGATAGGCACGATGGTGACCAGACCCATGGTGGCACCAGTGCCAAGTTGGGCTGGTTTGATAGTACCAAGTGGCTCCTGCAATCTGCCATCAAAAAGTTGGCAGGCGAGTTTTGTTTTCCAGGGAAAAGCGCCGTTGTTTTTGTTTGGGGGCCTATGGCTGGGAGTGGCCGGCTGGCTCCTTAGAATCCACGATACGCAGGATGGTTCCCAGACCAGAGGTGGCACCAGTGCCAAGTCGGGCTAGTTTGATGGTGAAAAGTGGCTCCTGCAATCTGCCATCAAAAAGTTGGCAGGCGAGTTTTGTTTTCCAGGGAAAAGCGCCATTGTTTGTGTTTGGTGGACTCTGGCTGGGAGTGGCCGGCTGGCTCCTTAGAATCCACGATACGCGGGATGGTTCCCAGACCAGAGGTGGCACCAGTTCCAAGTCGGGCTGGTTTGATAGTACCAAGTGGCTCCTGCAATCTGCCATCCAGAAGTGGGGCAGCTTACTTTTGTTTGCCAGGGAAACGGGCCGAGGTTTGTGTCTGGGGGCCTATGGCTGGAAGTGACCGGCTGGCTCCTGAAAAGCTACGATAGGCAGGACGGTTACCAGACCCATGGTGGCACCAGTGCCAAGTTGGGCTGATTTGATAGTACCAAGTGGCTCCTGCAATCTGCCATCAAAAAGTTGGCAGGCGAGTTTTGTTTTCCAGGGAAGAGTGCCGTTGTTTGTGTTTGGGGGCCTGTGGCTGGGAGTGGCCGGCTGGCTCCTTAGAATCCACGATACGCAGGATGGTTCCCAGACCAGAGGTGGCACCATTGCCAAGTCGGGCTGGTTTGATAGTACCAAGTGGCTCCTGCAATCTACCATCCAGAAGCGGGGCAGCTTACTTTTGTTTGCCAGGGAAACGTGCCGAGGTTGTGTCTTGGCGCCCTATGGGTGTGACTGACCGGCTGGCTCCTGAAAAGCTACGATAGGCAGGATGGTGACCAGACCCATGGTGGCACAAGTGCCAAGTTGGGCTGGTTTGATAGTACCAAGCGGCTCCTGCAATCTCCCATCAAAATGTTGGCAGGCGAGTTTTGTTTTCCAGGGAAAAGCGCCGTTGTTTGTGTTTGGGGGCCTGTGGCTGGGAGTGGCCGGCTGGCTAATTAGAATCCACGATACGCAGGATGGTTCCCAGACCAGAGGTGGCACCTCTGCCAAGTCGGGCTAGTTTGATGGTGCAAAGTGGCTCCTGCAACCTGCCATCAAAAAGTTGGCAGGCCAGTTTTGTTTTCCAGGGAAAAGCGCCGTTGTTTTTGTTTGGGGGCCTGTGGCTGGGAGTGGTCGGCTGGCTCCTGTCAATCCACAATACGCAGGATGGTTCCCAGACCAGAGGTGGCACCAGTGCCAAGTCGGGCTTGTTTGATGGTGCAAAGTGTCTCCTGCAATCTGCCATCCAGAAGCGGGGCAGCTGAGTTTTCTTTGCCAGAGAAAAGGGCCGTGGTTTGTGTTTGAGGGCATATGGCTGAGAGTGGCCGGCTGACCCCTGAAAATCCACAATAGGCAGGATGGTTCCCAGAGCCAAGGTGGCACCAGTGCCAAGTTGGGCTGGTTTGATAGTACTAAATAGCTCCTGCATTCTGCCATCCAGAAGCAGGGCAGCTTAATTTTGTTTGCCAGGGAAACGGGCCGAGGTTCGTGTATGGGGGCCTATGGCTGGGAGTGGCCAGCTGGCTCCTTAGAATCAACAATACGCAGGAAGGTTTCCAGACCAGAGGTGGCACCAGTGCCAAGTCGGGCTGGTTTGATGGTGCAAAGTGGCTCCTGCAATCTGCCATTCTGATGCGGGGTAGCATACTTTTGTTTGCCCGGGAAACGGGCAGAGCTTTTTGTCTGGGGCCTATGGCTGGGAGTGACCGGCTGGCTCCTGAAAAGCTACGATAGCCTGCATGGTTACCAGACCCATGGTGGAATCAGTGCCAAGTCGGGCTGGTTTGATAGTACCAAGTGGTCTCAGCAATCTGCCATCAAAATGTTGGAGGCGAGTTTTGTTTTCCAGGGAAAAGCGCCGTTGTTTGTGTTTGGGGTCCTGTGGCTGGGAGTGGTCGGCTGGCTCCTTAGAATCCACGATACGAAGGATGGTTCCGAGACCATTGGTGGCACCAGTTCTAAGTTGGGCCGGTTTGATACCACAAAGTGGCTCCTGCAATCTGCCATCCAGAAGAGGGGCAGTTGAGTTTTGTTTGCCAGAGAAAAGGGCCGTGGTTTTTTTTGGGGGGCATATGGCTGAGAGTGGCCGGCTGACCCCTGAAAATCCACAATAGGCAGGATGGTTCCCAGAGCCAAGGTGGCACCAGTGCCAAGTCGGGCTGGTTTGATAGTACTAAATAGCTCCTGCAATCTGCCATCCAGAAGTGGGGCCGCTTAATTTTGTTTGCAAGGGAAACGGGCCGAGGTTTGTGTCTGGGGGACTATGGCTGGGAGTGACCGGCTGGCTCCTGAAAAGCTACGATAGGCAGGATGGTTCCCAGACCAGAGGTGGCACCAGTGCCAAGTCGGGCTAGTTTGATGGTGAAAAGTGGCTCCTGCAATCTGCCATCAAAAAGTTGGCAGGCGAGTTTTGTTTTCCAGGGAAAAGTGTCGTTGATTTTTTTGGTGGCCTGTGGCTGGGAGTGGCCGGCTGGCTCCTTAGAATCCACGATACGCAGGATGGTTCCCAGACCAGAGGTGGCACCAGTTCCAAGTCGGGCTGGTTTGATAGTACCAAGTGGCTCCTGCAATCTGCCATCAAAAAGTTGGCAGGCGAGTTTTGTTTTCCAGAGAATAGCGCCGTTGTTTGTGTTTGGGGGCCTATGGCTGGGAGTGGCCGGCTGGCTAATTAGAATCCACGATACGCAGGATGGTTCCCAGACCAGAGGTGGCACCAGTGCCATGTCGGGCTAGTTTGATGATGCAAAGTGGCTCCTGCAATCTGCCATGAAAAAGATTGCAGGCGAGTTTTGTTTTCCAGGGAAAAGTGCCGTTGTTTGTGTTTGGTGGACTGTGGCTGGGAGTGGCCGGCTGGCTCCTTAGAACCCACGATACGCAGGATGGTTCACAGACCAGAGGTGGCACCAGTGCCAAGCCGGGCTGGTTTGATAGTACCAAGTGGCTCCTGCAATCTGCCATCCAGAAGCGGGGCAGCTTACTTTTGTTTGCCAGGGAAACGGGCCGAGGTTTGTGTATGGGGGCCTATGGCTGGGAGTGACCGGCTGGCTCCTGTAAAGCTACGATAGGCAGGACGGTTACCAGACCCATGGTGGCACCAGTGCCAAGTTGGGCTGATTTGATAGTACCAAGTGGCTCCTGCAATCTGCCATCAAAAAGTTGGCAGGCGAGTTTGGTTTTCCAGGGAAAAGTGCCATTGTTTTTGTTTGGTGGCCTGTGGCTGGGAATGGCCTGCTGGCTCCTTAGAATCCACGATACGCAGGATGGTTCCCAGACCCAAGGTTGCACCATTGCCAAGGTAGGCTGGTTTGATAGTACCAAGTGCGTCCTGCAATCTGCCATCCAGAAGTGGGGCAGCTTACTTTTGTTTGCCAGGGAAACGGGCCGTGGTTTGTGTCTGGGGGCCGATGGCTGGGAGTGACCGGCTGGCTCCTGAAAAGCTACGATAGGCAGGATGGTTACCAGACCCATGGTGGCACCAGTGCCAAGTCGGGCTGGTTTGATAGTACCAAGTGGCTCCTGCAATCTGCCATCAAAAAGTTGGCAGGCGAGTTTTGTTTGCCAGCGAAAAGCGCCGTTGATTTTGTTTGGGGGCCTGTGGCTGGGAGTGGCCGGCTGGCTCCTTAGAATCCACGATACGCAGGATGGTTCCCAGACCAGAGGTGGCACCAGTGCCAAGTCGGGCTAGTTTGATGGTGCAAAGTGGCTCCTGCAATCTGCCATTAAAAAGTTGGCAGGCCAGTTTTGTTTTCCAGGGAAAAGCGCCGTTGTTTGTGTTTGGGGGCCTGTGGCTGGGAGTGGCCAGCTGTCTCATTATAATCCACGATACGCAGGATGGTTCCCAGACCAGAGGTGGCACCAGTGCCAAGTCGGGCTGGTTTGATGATGCAAAGTGGCTCCTGCAATCTGCCATCCGGAAGCGGGACAGCTGAGTTTTGTTTGCCAGAGAAAAGGGCCGTGGTTTTTTTTTGGGGGCATATGGCTGGGAGTGGCCGGCTGGCTCCTTAAAATGCTCGGTACGCAGGATGGTGACCAGACCCATGGTGGCACCAGTGCCAAGTTGTGCTGTTTTTGTAGTACCAAGTGCGTCCTGCAATTTGCCATCCAGAAGAGGGGCAGTTGAGTTTTGTTTGCCAGAGAAAAGGGCCGTGGTTTGTGTTTGAGGGCATATGGCTGAGAGTGGCCGGCTGACCCCTGAAAATCCACAATAGGCAGGATGGTTCCCAGAGCCAAGGTGGCACCAGTGCCAAGTCGGGCTGGTTTGATAGTACTATATAGCTCCTGCAATCTGCCATCCAGAAGCGGGTTAGCTTACTTTTGTTTGCCAGGGAAACGGGCCGAGGTTTGTGTCTGGGGGCCTATGGCTGGGAGTGACCGGCTGGCTCCTGAAAAGCTACGATAGGCAGGATGGTTCCCAGACCAGAGGTGGCACCAGTGCCAAGTCGGGCTAGTTTGATGGTGAAAAGTGGCTCCTGCAATCTGCCATCAAAAAGTTGCAAGCGGGTTTTGTTTTCCAGGGAAAAGCGCCGTTGTTTGTGTTTGGGGGCCTATGGCTGGGAGTGGCCGGCTGGCTAATTAGAATCCACGATACGCAGGATGGTTCCCAGACCAGAGGTGGCACCAGTGCCATGTCGGGCTAGTTTGATGGTGCAAAGTGTCTCCTGCAATCTGCCATGAAAAAGTTAGCAGGCGAGTTTTGTTTTCCAGGGAAAAGTGCCGTTGTTTGTGTTTGGTGGACTGTGGCTGGGAGTGGCCGGCTGGCTCCTTAGAATCCACGATACGCAGGATGGTTCCCAGACCAGAGGTGGCACCAGTGCCAAGTCGGGCTAGTTTGCTGGTGCAAAGTGGCTCCTGCAATCTGCCATCCAGAAGCGGGGTAGCTTACTTTTGTTTGCCAGGCTAACGGGCCGAGGTGTGTGTCTGGGGGCCTATGGCTGGGACTGACCGGCTGGCTCCTGAAAAGCTACGATAGGCAGGATGGTTACCAGACCCATGGTGGCACCAGTGCCAAGTTGGGCTGGTTTGATAGTACCAAGTGGCTCCTGCAATCTGCCATCACAAACTTGGCAGGCGAGTTTTGTTTTCCAGGGAAAAGCGCCGTTGTTTGTGTTTGGGGGCCTGTGGCTGGGAGTGGCGGGCTGGCTCCTTAGAATCCACGATACGCAGGATGGTTCCCAGACCAGAGGTGGCACCAGTGCCAAGTCAGGCTGATTTGATGGTGCAAAGTGGCTCCTGCAATCTGCCATCAAAATGTTGGCAGGCGAGTTTTGTTTTCCAGGGAAAAGCGCCGTTGTTTGTGTTTGCGGGCCTGTGGCTGGGAGTGGCCGGCTGGCTAATTAGAATCCACGATACGCAGGATGGTTCCCAGACCAGAGGTGGCACCAGTGCCAAGTCGGGCTAGTTTGATGGTGCAAAGTGGCTCCTGCAATCTGCCATTAAAAAGTTGGCAGGCCAGTTTTGTTTTCCAGGGAAAAGCGCCGTTGTTTGTGTTTGGGGGCCTGTGGCTGGGAGTGGCCAGCTGTCTCATTATAATCCACGATACGCAGGATGGTTCCCAGACCAGAGGTGGCACCAGTGCCAAGTCGGTCTGGTTTGATGATGCAAAGTGGCTCCTGCAATCTGCCATCCGGAAGCGGGGCAGCTGAGTTTTGTTTGCCAGAGAAAAGGGCCGTGGTTTTTTTTGGGGGGCATATGGCTGGGAGTGGCCGGCTGGCTCCTTAAAATGCTCGGTACGCAGGATGGTGACCAGACCCATGGTGGCACCAGTGCCAAGTTGTGCTGTTTTTGTAGTACCAAGTGCGTCCTGCAATTTGCCATCCAGAAGAGGGGCAGTTGAGTTTTGTTTGCCAGAGAAAAGGGCCGTGGTTTGTGTTTGAGGGCATATGGCTGAGAGTGGCCGGCTGACCCCTGAAAATCCACAATAGGCAGGATGGTTCCCAGAGCCAAGGTGGCACCAGTGCCAAGTCGGGCTGGTTTGATAGTACTATATAGCTCCTGCAATCTGCCATCCAGAAGCGGGTTAGCTTACTTTTGTTTGCCAGGGAAACGGGCCGAGGTTTGTGTCTGGGGGCCTATGGCTGGGAGTGACCGGCTGGCTCCTGAAAAGCTACGATAGGCAGGATGGTTCCCAGACCAGAGGTGGCACCAGTGCCAAGTCGGGCTAGTTTGATGGTGAAAAGTGGCTCCTGCAATCTGCCATCAAAAAGTTGGCAGGCGGGTTTTGTTTTCCAGGGAAAAGCGCCGTTGTTTGTGTTTGGGGGCCTATGGCTGGGAGTGGCCGGCTGGCTAATTAGAATCCACGATACGCAGGATGGTTCCCAGACCAGAGGTGGCACCAGTGCCATGTCGGGCTAGTTTGATGGTGCAAAGTGTCTCCTGCAATCTGCCATGAAAAAGTTAGCAGGCGAGTTTTGTTTTCCAGGGAAAAATGCCGTTGTTTGTGTTTGGTGGACTGTGGCTGGGAGTGGCCGGCTGGCTCCTTAGAATCCACGATACGCAGGATGGTTCCCAGACCAGACGTGGCACCAGTTCCAAGTCGGGCTTGTTTGATAGTACCAAGTGGCCCCTGCAATCTGCCATCCAGAAGCGGGGCAGCTTACTTTTGTTTGCCAGGGAAACGGGCCGAGGTTTTTGTCTGGGGGCCTATGGCTGGGAGTGACTGGCTGGCTCCTGAATAGCTACGATAGGCAGGATGGTTAACAGACTCATGGTGGCACCAGTGCCACGTTGGGCTGAATTGATAGTACCAAGCGGCTCCTGCAAACTGCCATCAAATAGTTGGCAGGCGAGTTTTGTTTTCCTGGGGAAAGCGCTGTTGTTTGTGTTTGGGGGCCTGTGGCTGGGAGTGGCCGGCTGGCTAATTAGAATCCACGATACGCAGGATGGTTCCCAGACCATGGTGGCAACAGTGCCAAGTCGGCCTAGTTTGATGGTGCAAAGTGGCTCCTGCAATCTGCCATGAAAAAGTTGGCAGGCGAGTTTTGTTTTCCAGGGAAAAGTGCCATTGTTTTTGTTTAGTGGACTGTGGCTGGGAGTGGCCGGCTGGCTCCTTAGAATCCACGATACGCAGGATGGTTCCCAGATCAGAGGTGGCACCAGTTCCAAGTCGGGCTGGTTTGATAGTACCAAGTGCGTCCTGCAATCTGCCATCCAGAAGCGGGGCAGGTTACATTTGTTTGCCAGGGAAACGGGCCGAGGTTCGTGTCTGGGGGCCTAAGGCTGGGAGTGACCGGCTGGCTCATGAAAAGCTACGATAGGCAGGATGGTTACCAGACTCATGGTGGCACCAGTGCCAAGTTGGGCTGATTTGATAGTACCAAGCGGCTCCTGCAATCTGCCATCAAAAAGTTGGCAGGCGAGTTTTGTTTTCCAGGGAAAAGCGCCGTTGTTTGTGTTTGGGGGCTTGTGGCTGGGAGTGGCCGGCTGGCTCCTTAGAATCCACGATACGCAGGATGGTTCCCAGACCTGAGGTGGCACCAGTTCCAAGTCGGGCTAGTTTGATTGTGCAAAGTGGCTCCTGCAATCTGCCATCCAGAAGCGGGGTAGCTTAATTTTGTTTGCCAGGGAAACGGGCCGAGGTTTTTCTGGGGGCCTATGGGTGGGACTGACTGGCTGGCTCCTGAAAAGCTACGATAGGCAGGATGGTGACCAGACCCATGGTGGCACCAGTGCCAAGTTGGGCTGGTTTGATAGTACCAAGTGGCTCCTGCAATCTGCCATCAAAAAGTTGGCAGGTGAGTTTTGTTTTCCAGGGAAAAGCGACATTGTTTTTGTTTGGGGGCCTGTGGCTGGGAGTGGCCGGCTGGCTAATTAGAATCCACGATACGCAGGATGGTTCCCAGACCAGAGGTGGCCCCAGGGCCAAGTCGGGCTGGTTTGATGGTGCAAAGTGGCTCCTGCAATCTGCCATCAAAAAGTTGGCAGGCGAGTTTTGTTTTCCAGGGAAAAGCGCCGTTGTTTGTGTTTAGGGGCCTGTGGCTGGGAGTGGCCAGCTGGCTAATTAGAATCCACGATACGCAGGATGGTTCCCAGACCAGAGGTGGCACCATTGCCAAGTCGGGCTATTTTAATGGTGCAAAGTGTCTCCTGCAATCTGCCATCAAAAAGTTGGCAGGCGAGTTCTGTTTTCCAGGGAAAAGCGCCGTTGTTTTTGTTTGGGGGCCTGTGGCTGGGAGTGGCCGGCTGGCTCCTGAAAAGCTACCATAGGCAGTATGGCTACCAGACCCATGGTGGCAGCAGTGCCAAGTTGGGCTGGTTTGATAGTACCAAGTGGCTCCTGCAATCTGCCATCCAGAAGCGGGGCAGCTTACTTTTTTTTGCCAAGGAAACGGGCCGTGGTTTGTGTCTGGGGGCCTATGGGCTGGGAGTGGCCGGCTGGCTCCTTAAAATCCTCGAGACGCAGGATGGTTCCCAGAACCATGGTGGCACCAGTGCCAAGTTGGGCTGGTTTGATAGTACTAAATAGCTCCTGCAATCTGCCATCCAGAAGCGGGGTAGCTTAATTTTGTTTGCCAGGGAAACGGGCCGAGGTTTTTGTCTGGGGGCCTATGGCTGGGAGTGGCCGGCTGGCTCCTGAAAATCTACGATAGGCAGGATGGTTACCAGACCCATGGTGGCACCAGTGCCAAGTTGGGCTGGTTTGATAGTACCAAGTGGCTCCTGCAATCTGCAATCAAAAAGTTGGCAGGCGAGTTTTGTTTTCCAGGGAAAAGTGCCGTTGATTTTTTTTGGTGGCCTGTGGCTGGGAGTGGCCGGCTGGCTCCTTAGAATCCACGATACGCAGGATGGTTCCCAGACCAGAGGTGGCACCAGTTCCAAGTCGGGCTTGTTTGATAGTACCAAGTGGCCCCTGCAATCTGCCATCCAGAAGCGGGGCAGCTTACTTTTGTTTGCAAGGGAAACGGGCCGAGGTTTTTCTCTGGGGGCCTATGGCTGGGAGTGACTTGCTGGCTCCTGAAAAGCTACGATAGGCAGGATGGTTAGAAGACTCATGGTGGCACCAGTGCCACGTTGGGCTGATTTGATAGTACCAAGCGGCTCCTGCAATCTGCCATCAAAATGTTGGCAGGCGAGTTTTGTTTTCCAGGGGAAAGTGCCGTTGTTTGTGTTTGGGGGCCTGTGGCTGGGAGTGGCCGGCTGGCTCCTTAGAATCCACGATACGCAGGATGGTTCCCAGACCAGAGGTGGCACCAGTGCCAAGTCGGGCTGGTTTGATGGTGCAAAGTGGCTCCTGCAATCTGCCATCAAAATGTTGGCAGGCGAGTTTTGTTTTCCAGGGAAAAGCACCGTTGTTTTTGTTTGGGGGCCTGTGACTGGGAGTGGCGGGCTGGCTAATTAGAATCCACGATACGCAGGATGGTGACCAGACCAGCGGTGGCACCAGGGCCAAGTCGGGCTGGTTTGATGGTGCAAAGTGGCTCCTGCAATCTGCCATCCGGAAGCGGGGCAGCTGAGTTTTGTTTGCCAGAGAAAAGGGCCGTGTTTTGTGTCTGGGGGCCTAAGGCTGGGAGTGGCCGGCTGGCTCCTTAAAATCCACGATACGCAGGATGGTGACCAGAGCAAACGTGGCACCAGTGCCAAGTCAGGCTGTTTTTGTAGTACCAAGTGCGTCCTGCAATTTGCCATCCAGAAGAGGGGCATTTGAGTTTTGTTTGCCAGAGAAAAGGTCCGTGGTTTGTGTTTGAGGGCATATGGCTGAGAGTGGCCGGCTGACCCCTGAAAATCCACAATGGGCAGGATGGTTCCCAGAGCCAAGGTGGCACCAGTGCCAAGTTGGGCTGATTTGATAGTATCAAGCGGCTCCTGCAATCTGCCATCAAAAAGTTGGCAGGCGAGTTTTGTTTTCCAGGGAAAAGTGCCGTTGATTTTTTTTGGTGGCCTGTGGCTGGGAGTGGCCGGCTGGCTCCTTAGAACCCACCATACGCAGGATGGTTCACAGACCAGAGGTGGCACCAGTGCCAAGCCGGGCTGGTTTGATAGTACCATGTGGCTCCTGCAATCTGCCATCCAGAAGCGGGTTAGCTTACTTTTGTTTGCCAGGGAAACGGGCCGAGGTTTGTGTATGGAGGCCTATGGCTGGAAGTGACCGGCTGTTTCCTGTAAAGCTACGAGAGGCAGGACGGTTACCAGACCCATGGTGGCACCAGTGCCAAGTTGGGCTGATTTGATAGTACCAAGTGGCTCCTGCAATCTGCCATCAAAAAGTTGGCAGGCGAGTTTGGTTTTCCAGGGAAAAGTGCCGTTGTTTGAGTTTGGTGGCCTGTGGCTGGGAGTGGCTGGCTGGCTCCTTTGAATCCACGATACGCAGCATGGTTCCCAGACCCAAGGTTGCACCATTGCCAAGGTAGGCTGGTTTGATAGTACCAAGTGCGTCCTGCAATCTGCCATCCAGAAGTGGGGCAGCTTACTTTTGTTTGCCAGGGAAACGGGCCGTGGTTTGTGTCTGGGGGCCGATGGCTGGGAGTGACCGGCTGGGTCCTGAAAAGCTACGATAGGCAGGATGGTGACCAGACCCATGGTGGCACCAGTGCCAAGTCGGGCTGGTTTGATAGTACCAAGTGTCTCCTGCAATCTGCCATCAAAAAGTTGACAGGCGAGTTTTGTTTGCCAGAGAAAAGCGCCGTTGATTTTGTTTGGGGGCCTGTGGCTGGGAGTGGCCGGCTGGCTCCTTAGAATCCACGATACGCAGGATGGTTCCCAGACCAGAGGTGGCACCAGTCCCAAGTCGGGCTTGTTTGATAGTACCAAGTGGCCCCTGCAATCTGCCATCCAGAATCGGGGCATCTTACTTTTGTTTGCAAGGGAAACGGGCCGAGGTTTTTGTCTGGGGGCCTATGGCTGGGAGTGACTGGCTGGCTCCTGAATAGCTACGATAGGCAGTATGGTTACTAGACTCATGGTGGCACCAGTGCCACGTTGGGCTGAATTGATATACCAAGCGGCTCCTGCAATCTGCCATCAAATAGTTGGCAGGCGAGTTTTGTTTTCCAGGGGAAAGCGCTGTTGTTTGTGTTTGGGGGCCTGTGGCTGGGAGTGGCCGGCTGGCTAATTAGAATCCACGATACGCAGGAAGGTTCCCAGACCATGGTGGCACCAGTGCCAAGTCGGGCTAGTTTGATGGTGCAAAGTGGCTCCTGCAATCTGCCATCAAAAAGTTGGCAGGCCAGTTTTGTTTTCCAGGGAAAAGCGCCGTTGTTTTTGTTTGGGGGCCTGTGGCTGGGAGTGGTCGGGTGGCTCCTGTCAATCCACAATACGCAGGATGGTTCCCAGACCCAAGGTGGCACCAGTGCCAAGTCGGGCTGGTTTGATAGTACCAAGTGCCTCCTGCAATCTGCCATCCAGAAGCGGGGCAGCTGAGTTTTCTTTGCCAGAGAAAAGGGCCGTGGTTTGTGTTTGAGGGCATATGGCTGAGAGTGGCCGGCTGACCCCTGAAAATCCACAATAGGCAGGATGGTTCCCAGAGCCAAGGTGGCACCAGTGCCAAGTTGGGCTGGTTGGATAGTACTAAATAGCTCCTGCAATCTGCCATCCAGAAGCAGGGCAGCTTAATTTTGTTTGCCAGGGAAACGGGCCGAGGTTTGTGTATGGGGGCCTATGGCTGGGAGTGACCGGCTGGCTCCTGAAAAGCTACGATAGGCAGGATGGTTCCCAGACCAGAGGTGGCACCAGTGCCAAGTCGGGCTAGTTTGATGGTGCAAAGTCGCTCCTGCAATCTGCCATCCAGAAGCGGGGTAGCTTACTTTTGTTTGCCAGGGAAACGGGCTGAGGTTTGTGTTTGGGGGCCTGTGGCTGGGAGTGGCCAGCTGGCTCCTTAGAATCCACAATACGCAGGATGGTTCCCAGACCCATGGTGGCACCAGTGCCAAGTCGGGCTGGTTTGATGGTGCAAAGTGGCTCCTGCAATCTGCCATCCTGAAGCGGGGTAGCATACTTTTGCTTGCCCGGGAAACGGGCAGAGCTTTTTGTCTGGGGCCTATGGCTGGGAGTGACCGGCTGGCTCCTGAAAAGCTACAATAGGCTGGATGGTTACCAGACCCATGGTGGAACCAGTGCCAAGTTGGGCTGGTTTGATAGTACCAAGTGGTCCCTGCAATCTGCCATCTAAATGTTGCCAGGCGAGTTTTGTTTTCCAGGGAAAAGCGCCGTTGTTTTTGTTTGGGGGCCTGTGGCTAGGAGTGGCCGGCTGGCTCCTGAAAAGCTACGATAGGCAGGATGGTGACCAGACCCATGGTGGCAGCAGTGCCAAGTTGGGCTGGTTTTATAGTAGCAAGTGTCCCCTGCAATCTGCCATCCAGAAGCGGGGCAGCTGAGTTTTGCTTGCCAGAGAAAAGGGCTGTGGTATGTGTTTGGGTCCTGTGGCTGGCAGTGGCCGGCTGGCTCCTGAAATTCCATGATACGCAGCATGGTTACCACACCCAAGGTGGCACCAGTGCCAAGTCGGGCTGTTTTTACAGCGTCAAGCGCCTCCTGCAATCTCCCATCCAGAAGTGGGGCAGCTGAGTTTTTTTTGCCTGTGAATCGGGCCGTTGTTTTTGATTGGGGTCTGTGGCCGAGAGTGGTCGGCTGGCTCCTGACAATCCACAATACGCAGGATGGTTCACAGACCCAAGGTGGCACCAGTGCCAAGTCAGGCTGGTTTGATAGTACCATGTGGCTCCTGCAATCTGCCATCCAGAAGCGGGGCAGCTGAGTTTTGTTTGCCAGAGAAACGGACCGTGGTTTTTTTTTGGAGGCATATGGCTGGGATTGGACGGCTGGCTCCTTAAAATGCTCGATACGCAGGATGGTGACCAGACCCAAGGTGGCACCAGTGCCAAGTTGTGCTGTTTTTGTAGTACCAAGTGCGTCCTGCAATTTGCCATCCAGAAGAGGGGCAGTTGAGTTTTGTTTGCTGGAGAAAAGGGCCGTGGTTTTATTTTGGGGGCATATGGCTGAGAGTGGCCGGCTGACCCCTGAAAATCCACAATAGGCAGGATGGTTCCCAGAGCCAAGGTGGCACCAGTGCCAAGTCGGGCTGGTTTGATAGTACTAAATAGCTCCTGCAATCTGCCATCCAGAAGTGGGGCCGCTTAATTTTGTTTGCCAGGGAAACGGGCCGAGCTTTGTGTCTGGGGGCCTATGGCTGGGAGTGACCGGCTGGCTCCTGAAAAGCTACGATAGGCAGGATGGTTCCCAGACCAGAGGTGGCACCAGGGCCAAGTCGGGCTAGTTTGATGGTGAAAAGTGGCTCCTGCAATCTGCCATGAAAAAGTTTGCAGGCCAGTTTTGTTTTCCAGGGAAAAGTGGCGTTGATTTTGTTTGGTGGCCTGTGGCTGGGAGTGGCCGGCTGGCTCCTTAGAATCCACGATACGCAGGATGTTTCCCAGACCAGAGGCGGCACCAGTTCCAAGTCGGGCTGGTTTGATAGTACCAAGTGGCTCCTGCAATCTGCCATCCAGAAGCGGGGCAGCTTACTTTTGTTTGCCAGGGAAACGGGCCGAGGTTTGTGTCTGGGGGCCTATGGCTGGGAGTGACCGGCTGGCTCCTGAAAAGCTACGATAGGCAGGATGGTGACCAGACCCATGGTGGCACCAGTGCCAAGTTGGGCTGATTTGATAGTACCAAGCGGCTCCTGCAATCTGCCATCAAAAAGTTGGCAGGCGAGTTTTGTTTTCCAGGGAAAAGCGCCGTTGTTTGTGTTTGGGGGCCTATGGCTGGGAGTGGCCGGCTGGCTAATTAGAATCCACGATACGCAGGATGGTTCCCAGACCAGAGGTGGCACCAGTGCCATGTCGGGCTTGTTTGATGATGCAAAGTGGCTCCTGCAATCTGCCATGAAAAAGTTTGCAGGCGAGTTTTGTTTTCCAGGGAAAAGTGCCGTTGTTTGTGTTTGGTGGACTGTGGCTGGGAGTGGCCGGCTGGCTCCTTAGAACCCACGATACGCAGGATGGTTCACAGACCAGAGGTGGCACCAGTTCCAAGTCGGGCTGGTTTGATAGTACCAAGTGGCTCCTGCAATCTGCCATCCAGAAGCGGGGCAGCTTACTTTTGTTTGCCAGGGAAACGGGCCGAAGTTTTTGTCTGGGGGCCTATGGCTGGGAGTGACCGGCTGGCTCCTGAAAAGCTACGATAGGCAGGATGGTTACCAGACCCATGGTGGCTCCAGTGCCAAGTTGGGCTGATTTGATAGTATCAAGCGGCTCGTGCAATCTGCCATCAAAATGTTGGCAGACGAGTTTTGTTTTCCAGGGAAAAGTGCCGTTGATTTTTTTTGGTGGCCTGTGGCTGGGAGTGGCCGGCTGGCTCCTTAGAATCCACGATACGCAGGATGGTTCCCAGACCAGAGGTGGCACCAGTTCCAAGTCGGGCTTGTTTGATAGTACCAAGTGGCCCCTGCAATCTGCCATCCAGAAGCGGGGCAGCTTACTTTTGTTTGCAAGGGAAACGGGCCGAGGTTTTTGTCTGGGGGCCTATGGCTGGGAGTGACTGGCTGGCTCCTGAATAGCTACGATAGGCAGGATGGTTACCAGACTCATGGTGGCACCAGTGCCACGTTGGGCTGAATTGATAGTACCAAGCGGCTCCTGCAATCTGCCATCAAATAGTTGGCAGGCGAGTTTTGTTTTCCAGGGGAAAGCGCTGTTGTTTGTGTTTGGGGGCCTGTGGCCGGGAGTGGCCGGCTGGTTAATTAGAATCCACGATACGCAGGATGGTTCCCAGACCATGGTGGCACCAGTGCCAAGTCGGGCTAGTTTGATGGTGCAAAGTGGCTCCTGCAATCTGCCATCAAAAAGTTGGCAGGCCAGTTTTGTTTTCCAGGGAAAAGCGCCGTTGTTTTTGTTTGGGGGCCTGTGGCTGGGAGTGGTCGGGTGGCTCCTGTCAATCCACAATACGCAGGATGGTTCCCAGACCCAAGGTGGCACCAGTGCCAAGTCGGGCTGGTTTGATAGTACCAAGTGCCTCCTGCAATCTGCCATCCAGAAGCGGGGCAGCTGAGTTTTCTTTGCCAGAGAAAAGGGCCGTGGTTTGTGTTTGAGGGCATATGGCTGAGAGTGGCCGGCTGACCCCTGAAAATCCACAATAGGCAGGATGGTTCCCAGAGCCAAGGTGGCACCAGTGCCAAGTTGGGCTGGTTGGATAGTACTAAATAGCTCCTGCAATCTGCCATCCAGAAGCAGGGCAGCTTAATTTTGTTTGCCAGGGAAACGGGCCGAGGTTTGTGTATGGGGGCCTATGGCTGGGAGTGACCGGCTGGCTCCTGAAAAGCTACGATAGGCAGGATGGTTCCCAGACCAGAGGTGGCACCAGTGCCAAGTCGGGCTAGTTTGATGGTGCAAAGTGGCTCCTGCAATCTGCCATCCAGAAGCGGGGTAGCTTACTTTTGTTTGCCAGGGAAACGGGCTGAGGTTTGTGTTTGGGGGCCTGTGGCTGGGAGTGGCCAGCTGGCTCCTTAGAATCCACAATACGCAGGATGGTTCCCAGACCCATGGTGGCACCAGTGCCAAGTCGGGCTGGTTTGATGGTGCAAAGTGGCTCCTGCAATCTGCCATCCTGAAGCGGGGTAGCATACTTTTGCTTGCCCAGGAAACGGGCAGAGCTTTTTGTCTGGGGCCTATGGCTGGGAGTGACCGGCTGGCTCCTGAAAAGCTACAATAGGCTGGATGGTTACCAGACCCATGGTGGAACCAGTGCCAAGTTGGGCTGGTTTGATAGTACCAAGTGGTCCCTGCAATCTGCCATCAAAATGTTGCCAGGCGAGTTTTGTTTTCCAGGGAAAAGCGCCGTTGTTTTTGTTTGGGGGCCTGTGGCTAGGAGTGGCCGGCTGGCTCCTGAAAAGCTACGATAGGCAGGATGGTGACCAGACCCATGGTGGCAGCAGTGCCAAGTTGGGCTGGTTTTATAGTAGCAAGTGGCCCCTGCAATCTGCCATCCAGAAGCGGGGCAGCTGAGTTTTGCTTGCCAGAGAAAAGGGCTGTGGTATGTGTTTGGGTCCTGTGGCTGGCAGTGGCCGGCTGGCTCCTGAAATTCCATGATACGCAGCATGGTTACCACACCCAAGGTGGCACCAGTGCCAAGTCGGGCTGTTTTTACAGCGTCAAGCGCCTCCTGCAATCTCCCATCCAGAAGTGGGGCAGCTGAGTTTTTTTTGCCTGTGATTCGGGCCGTTGTTTTTGATTGGGGTCTGTGGCCGAGAGTGGTCGGCTGGCTCCTGACAATCCACAATACGCAGGATGGTTCACAGACCCAAGGTGGCACCAGTGCCAAGTCAGGCTGGTTTGATAGTACCATGTGGCTCCTGCAATCTGCCATCCAGAAGCGGGGCAGCTGAGTTTTGTTTGCCAGAGAAACGGACCGTGGTTTTTTTTTGGGGGCATATGGCTGGGATTGGACGGCTGGCTCCTTAAAATGCTCGATACGCAGGATGGTGACCAGACCCAAGGTGGCACCAGTGCCAAGTTGTGCTGTTTTTGTAGTACCAAGTGCGTCCTGCAATTTGCCATCCAGAAGAGGGGCAGTTGAGTTTTGTTTGCTGGAGAAAAGGGCCGTGGTTTTATTTTGGGGGCATATGGCTGAGAGTGGCCGGCTGACCCCTGAAAATCCACAATAGGCAGGATGGTTCCCAGAGCCAAGGTGGCACCAGTGCCAAGTCGGGCTGGTTTGATAGTACTAAATAGCTCCTGCAATCTGCCATCCAGAAGTGGGGCCGCTTAATTTTGTTTGCCAGGGAAACGGGCCGAGCTTTGTGTCTGGGGGCCTATGGCTGGGAGTGACCGGCTGGCTCCTGAAAAGCTACGATAGGCAGGATGGTTCCCAGACCAGAGGTGGCACCAGGGCCAAGTCGGGCTAGTTTGATGGTGAAAAGTGGCTCCTGCAATCTGCCATGAAAAAGTTTGCAGGCCAGTTTTGTTTTCCAGGGAAAAGTGGCGTTGATTTTGTTTGGTGGCCTGTGGCTGGGAGTGGCCGGCTGGCTCCTTAGAATCCACGATACGCAGGATGTTTCCCAGACCAGAGGCGGCACCAGTTCCAAGTCGGGCTGGTTTGATAGTACCAAGTGGCTCCTGCAATCTGCCATCCAGAAGCGGGGCAGCTTACTTTTGTTTGCCAGGGAAACGGGCCGAGGTTTGTGTCTGGGGGCCTATGGCTGGGAGTGACCGGCTGGCTCCTGAAAAGCTACGATAGGCAGGATGGTGACCAGACCCATGGTGGCACCAGTGCCAAGTTGGGCTGATTTGATAGTACCAAGCGGCTCCTGCAATCTGCCATCAAAAAGTTGGCAGGCGAGTTTTGTTTTCCAGGGAAAAGCGCCGTTGTTTGTGTTTGGGGGCCTATGGCTGGGAGTGGCCGGCTGGCTAATTAGAATCCACGATACGCAGGATGGTTCCCAGACCAGAGGTGGCACCAGTGCCATGTCGGGCTTGTTTGATGATGCAAAGTGGCTCCTGCAATCTGCCATGAAAAAGTTTGCAGGCGAGTTTTGTTTTCCAGGGAAAAGTGCCGTTGTTTGTGTTTGGTGGACTGTGGCTGGGAGTGGCCGGCTGGCTCCTTAGAACCCACGATACGCAGGATGGTTCACAGACCAGAGGTGGCACCAGTTCCAAGTCGGGCTGGTTTGATAGTACCAAGTGGCTCCTGCAATCTGCCATCCAGAAGCGGGGCAGCTTACTTTTGTTTGCCAGGGAAACGGGCCGAAGTTTTTGTGTGGGGGCCTATGGCTGGGAGTGACCGGCTGGCTCCTGAAAAGCTACGATAGGCAGGATGGTTACCAGACCCATGGTGGCTCCAGTGCCAAGTTGGGCTGATTTGATAGTATCAAGCGGCTCGTGCAATCTGCCATCAAAATGTTGGCAGACGAGTTTTGTTTTCCAGGGAAAAGTGCCGTTGATTTTTTTTGGTGGCCTGTGGCTGGGAGTGGCCGGCTGGCTCCTTAGAATCCACGATACGCAGGATGGTTCCCAGACCAGAGGTGGCACCAGTTCCAAGTCGGGCTTGTTTGATAGTACCAAGTGGCCCCTGCAATCTGCCATCCAGAAGCGGGGCAGCTTACTTTTGTTTGCCAGGGAAACGGGCCGAGGTTTTTGTCTGGGGGCCTATGGCTGGGAGTGACTGGCTGGCTCCTGAATAGCTACGATAGGCAGGATGGTTACCAGACTCATGGTGGCACCAGTGCCACGTTGGGCTGAATTGATAGTACCAAGCGGCTCCTGCAATCTGCCATCAAATAGTTGGCAGGCGAGTTTTGTTTTCCAGGGGAAAGCGCTGTTGTTTGTGTTTGGGGGCCTGTGGCCGGGAGTGGCCGGCTGGTTAATTAGAATCCACGATACGCAGGATGGTTCCCAGACCATGGTGGCACCAGTGCCAAGTCGGGCTAGTTTGATGGTGCAAAGTGGCTCCTGCAATCTGCCATGAAAAAGTTGGCAGGCCAGTTTTGTTTTCCAGGGAAAAGTGCCGTTGTTTGTGTTTGGTGGACTGTGGCTGGGAGTGGCCGGATGGCTCCTTAGAATCCACGATACGCAGGATGGTTTCTAGATCAGAGGTGGCACCCGTTCCAAGTCGGGCTGGTTTGATAGTACCAAGTGGCTCCTGCAATCTGCCATCCAGAAGCGGGGCAGCTTACTTTTGTTTGCCAGGGAAACGGGCCGAGGTTCGTCTCTGGGGGCCTATGGCTGGGAGTGACCGGCTGGCTCCTGAAAAGCTACGATAGGCAGGATGGTTACCAGACCCATGGTGGCACCAGTGCCAAGTTGGGCTGATTTGATAGTACCAAGCGGCTCCTGCAATCTGCCATCAAAAATTTGGCAGGCGAGTTTTGTTTTCCAGGGAAAACCGCCGTTGTTTGTGTTTGGGGTCTTGTGGCTGGGAGTGGCCGGCTGGCTCCTTAGAATCCACGATACGCAGGATGGTTCCCAGACCAGAGGTGGCACCAGTTCGAAGTCGGGCTAGTTTGATGGTGCCAAGTGGCTCCTGCAATCTGCCATCCAGAAGCGGGTTAGCTTACTTTTGTTTGCCAGGGAAACGGGCCGAGGTTTTTTCTGGGGGCCTATGGGTGGGACTGACTGGTTGGCTCCTGAAAAGCTACGATAGGCAGGAGGGTGACCAGACCCATGGTGGCACCAGTGCCAAGTTGGGCTGGTTTGATAGTAACAAGTGGCTCCTGCAATCTGCCATCAAAAAGTTGGCAGGTGAGTTTTCCAGGGAAAAGCGCCGTTGTTTGTGTTTGGGGGCCTGTGGCTGGGAGTGGCCGGCTGGCTAATTAGAATCCACGATACGCAGGATGGTTCCCAGACCAGAGGTGGCACCAGGGCCAAGTCGGGCTGGTTTGATGGTGCAAAGTGGCTCCTGCAATCTGCCATCAAAAAGTTGGCAGGCGAGTTTTGTTTTCCAGGGAAGAGCGCCATTGTTTGTGTTTGGGGGCCTGTGGCTGGGAGTGGCCGGCTGGCTCCTTAGAATCCACGATACGCAGGATGGTTCCCAGACCAGAGGTGGCACCATTGCCAAGTCGGGCTAGTTTGATGGTGCAAAGTGGCTCCTGCAATCTGCCATTAAAAAGTTGGCAGGCCAGTTTTGTTTTCCAGGGAAAAGCGCCATTGTTTGTGTTTGGGGGCCTGTGGCTGGGAGTGGCCAGCTGGCTCCTTATAATCCACGATACGCAGGATGGTTCCCAGACCAGTGGTGGCACCAGTGCCAAGTCGGGCTGGTTTGATACCACAAAGTGGCTCCTGCAATCTGCCATCCAGAAGCGGGGCAGCTTACTTTTGTTTGCCAAGGAAACGGGCCGTGGTTTGTGTCTGGGGGCCTATGGCTGGGAGTGGCCGGCTGGCTCCTTAAAATCCTCGATACGCAGGATGGTTCCCAGAGCCAAGGTGGCACCAGTGCCAAGTTGGGCTGGTTTGATAGTACTAAATAGCTCCTGCAATCTGCCATCCAGATGCGGAGTAACTTAATTTTGTTTGCCAGGGAAACGGGCCGAGGTTTTTGTGTGGGGGCCTATGGCTGGGAGTGACCGGCTGGCTCCTGAAAAGCTACGATAGGCACCATGGTGACCAGACCCATGGTGGCACCAGTGCCAAGTTGGGCTGGTTTGATAGTACCAAGCGGCTCCTGCAATCTGCCATCAAAAAGTTGGCAGGCGAGTTTTGTTTTCCAGGGAAAAGTGCCGTTGATTTTTTTTGGTGGCCTGTGGCTGGGAGTGGCCGGCTGGCTCCTTAGAATCCACGTTACGCAGATTGGTTCCCAGACCAGAGGTGGCACCAGTTCCAAGTCGGGCTTGTTTGATAGTACCAAGTGGCCCCTGCAATCTGCCATCCAGAAGCGGGGCAGCTTACTTTTTTTTGCAAGGGAAACGGGCCGAGGTTTGTGTCTGGGGGCCTATGGCTGGGAGTGACTGGCTGGCTCCTGAAAAGCTACGATAGGCAGGATGGTTAGAAGACTCATGGTTGCACCAGTGCCACGTTGGGCTGATTTGATAGTACCAAGCGGCTCCTGCAATCTGCCATCAAAAAGTTGGCAGGCGAGTTTTGTTTTCCAGGGGAAAGCGCCGTTGTTTGTATTTGGGGGCCTGCGGCTGGGAGTGGCGGGCTGGCTAATTAGAATCCACGATACGCAGGATGGTTCGCAGACCATGGTGGCACCAGTGCCAAGTCGGGCTAGTTTGATGGTGCAAAGTGGCTCCTGCAATCTGCCATCAAAAAGTTGGCAGGCGAGTTTTGTTTTCCAGGGAAAAGTGCCGTTGTTTGTGTTTGGTGGACTGTGGCTGGGAGTGGCCGGCTGCCTCCTTATAATCCACGATACGCAGGATGGTTCCCAGACCAGTGTTGGCACCAGTGCCAAGTCGGGCTGGTTTGATACCACAAAGTGGCTCCTGCAATCTGCCATCCAGAAGCGGGGCAGCTTACTTTTGTTTGCCAAGGAAACGGGATGTGGTTTGTGTCTGGGGGCCTATGGCTGGGAGTGACCGGCTGGCTCCTGAAAAGCTACGATAGGCAGGATGTTGACCAGACCCATGGTGGCACCAGTGCCAAGTTGGTCTGGTTTGATAGTACCAAGCGGCTCCTGCAATCTGCCATCAAAAAGTTGGCAGGCGAGTTCTGTTTTCCAGGGAAAAGCGCCGTTGTTTTTGTTTGGGGGCCTGTGGCTGGGAGTGGCCGGCTGGCTCCTGAAAAGTTGCCATAGGCAGAATGGCTACCAGACCCATGGTGGCAGCAGTGCCATGTTGGGCTGGTTTGATAGTACCAAGTGGCTCCTGCAATCTGCCATCCAGAAGCGGGGCAGCTTACTTTTTTTTGCCAAGGAAAAGGGCCGTGGTTTGTGTCTTGGGGCCTATGGCTGGGAGTGGCCGGCTGGCTCCTTAAAATCCTCGATACGCAGGATGGTTCCCAGAGCCAAGGTGGCACCAGTGCCAAGTTGGGCTGGTTTGATAGTACTAAATAGCTCCTGCAGTCTGCCATCCAGAAGCGGAGTAGCTTAATTTTGTTTGCCAGTGAAACGGGCCGAGATTTTTGTCTGGGGGCCTATGGCTGGGAGTGACCGGCTGGCTCCTGAAAAGCTACGATAGGCAGGATGGTGACCAGACCCATGGTGGCACCAGTGCCAAGTTGGGCTGGTTTGATAGTACCAAGTGGCTCACACAATCTGCCATCAAAAAGTTGGCAGGCGAGTTTTGTTTTCCAGGGAAAAGTGCCGTTGATTTTTTTTGGTGGCCTGTGGCTGGGAGTGGCCGGCTGGCTCCTTAGAATCCACGATACGCAGCATGGTTCCCAGACCAGAGGTGGCACCAGTTCCAAGTCGGGCTTGTTTGATAGTACCAAGTGGCCCCTGCAATCTGCCATCCAGAAGCGGGGCAGCTTACTTTTGTTTGCAAGGGAAACGGGCCGAGGTTTGTGTCTGGGGGCCTATGGCTGGGAGTGACCGGCTGGCTTCTGAAAAGCTACGATAGGCAGGATGGTTAGAAGACTCATGGTGGCACCAGTGCCAAGTTGGGCTGATTTGATAGTACCAAGCGGCTCCTGCAATCTGCCATCAAAAAGTTGGCAGGCGAGTTTTGTTTTCCAGGGGAAAGCGCCATTGTTTGTGTTTGGGGGCCTATGGCTGGGAGTGGCCGGCTGGCTCCTTAGAATCCACGATACGCAGGATGGTTCCCAGACCAGAGGTGGCACCAGTGCCAAGTCGGGCTGGTTTGATGGTGCAAAGTGGCTCCTGCAATCTGCCATCAAAATGTTGGCAGGCGAGTTTTTTTTTCCAGGGAAAAGCGCCGTTGTTTGTATTTGGGTGCCTGTGGCTGGGAGTGGCAGGCTGGCTAATTAGAATCCACGATACGCAGGATGGTGACCAGACCAGAGGTGGCACCAGTGCCAAGTCGGGCTGGTTTGATGGTGCAAAGTGGCTCATGCAATCTGCCATCCAGAAGCGGGGCAGCTGAGTTTTGTTTGCCAGAGAAAAGGGCCGTGGTTTGTGTCTGGGGGCCTATGGCTGGGAGTGGCCGGCTGGCTCCTTAAAATGCTCAACACGCAGGATGGTGACCAGACCCAAGGTGGCACCAGTGCCAAGTTTTGCTGTTTTTGTAGTACCAAGTGCGTCCTGCAATTTGCCATCCAGAAGAGGGGCAGTTGAGTTTTGTTTGCCAGAGAAAAGGGCCGTGGTTTGTGTTTGAGGGCATATGGCTGAGAGTGGCCGGCTGACCCCTGAAAATCCACAATAGGCAGGATGGTTACCAGACCCATGGTGGCACCAGTGCCAAGTCGGGCTGATTTGATAGTATCAAGCGGCTCCTGCAATCTGTCGTCAAAAAGTTGGCAGGCGAGTTTTGTTTTCCAGGGAAAAGTTCCGTTGATTTTTTTTGGTGGCCTCTGGCTGGGAGTGGCCAGCTGGCTCCTTAGAATCCACGATACGCAGGATGGTTCCCAGACCAGAGGTGGCACCAGTGCCAAGTCGGGCTGGTTTGATGGTGCAAAGTGGCTCCTGCAATCTGCCATCCAGAAGCGGGGCAGCTGAGTTTTGTTTGCCAGAGAAAAGGTCCGTGGTTTTTTTTTGGGGGCATATGGCTGGGAGTGGCCGGCTGGCTTCTTAAAATGCTCGATACGCAGGATGGTGACCAGACCCAAGGTGGCACCAGTGCCAAGTTGTGCTGTTTTTGTAGTACCAAGTGCGTCCTGCAATTTACCATCCAGAAGAGGGGCAGTTGAGTTTTGTTTGCCAGAGAAAAGGGCCGTGGTTTGTGTTTGAGGGCATATGGCTGAGAGTGGCCGGCTGACCCCTGAAAATAAACAATAGGCAGGATGGTTCCCAGAGCCAAGGTGGCACCAGTGCCAAGTCGGGCTGGTTTGATAGTACTAAATAGCTCCTGCAATCTGCCATCCAGAAGCGGGGCAGCTTAATTTTGTTTGCCAGGGAAACGGGCCGAGGTTTGTGTCTGGGGGCCTATGGCTGGGTGTGACCGGCTGGCTCCTGAAAAGCTACGATAGGCAGGATGGTTCCCAGACCAGAGGTGGCACCACTGCCAAGTCTGGCTAGTTTGATGGTGAAAAGTGGCTCCTGCAATCTGCCATGAAAAAGTTGGCAGGCGAGTTTTGTTTTCCAGGGAAAAGCGCCGTTGTTTGTGTTTGGGGGCCTGTGGCTGGGAGTGGCGGGCTGGCTCCTTAGAATCCACAATACGCAGGATGGTTCCCAGACCAGAGGTGGCACCAGTGCCAAGTCAGGCTGGTTTGATGGTGCAAAGTGGCTCCTTCAATCTGCCATCAAAATGTTGGCAGGCCAGTTTTGTTTTCCAGGGAAAAGCGCAGTTGTTTGTGTTTGGGGGCCTGTGGCTGGGAGTGGCGGGCTGGCTAATTAGAATCCACGATACGCAGGATGGTTCCCAGACCAGAAGTGGCACCAGTGCCAAGTCGGGCTAGTTTGATGGTGCAAAGTGGCTCCTGCAATCTGCCATTAAAAAGTTGGCAGGCCAGTTTTGTTTTCCAGGGAAAAGCGCCGTTGTTTGTGTTTGGGGGCCTGTGGATGGGAGTGGCCAGCTGTCTCATTATAATCCACGATACGCAGGATGGTGACCAGACCAGAGGTGGCACCAGTGCCAAGTCGGGCTGGTTTGATGGTGCAAAGTGTCTCCTGAAATCTGCCATCCGGAAGCGGGGCAGCTGAGTTTTGTTTGCCAGAGAAAAGGGCCGTGGTTTTTTTTTGGGGGCATATGGCTGGGAGTGGCCGGCTGGCTCCTTAAAATGCTCGGTACGCAGGATGGTGACCAGACCCATGGTGGCACCAGTGCCAAGTTGTGCTGTTTTTGTAGTACCAAGTGCGTCCTGCAATTTGCCATCCAGAAGAGGGGCAGTTGAGTTTTGTTTGCCAGAGAAAAGGGCCGTGGTTTGTGTTTGAGGGCATATGGCTGAGAGTGGCCGGCTGACCCCTGAAAATCCACAATAGGCAGGATGGTTCCCAGAGCCAAGGTGGCACCAGTGCCAAGTCGGGCTGGTTTGATAGTACTATATAGCTCCTGCAATCTGCCATCCAGAAGCGGGGCAGCTTAATTTTGTTTGCCAGGGAAACGGGCCGAGGTTTGTGTCTGGGGGCCTATGGCTGGGAGTGACCGGCTGGCTCCTGAAAAGCTACGATAGGCAGGATGGTTCCCAGACCAGAGGTGGCACCAGTGCCAAGTCGGGCTAGTTTGATGGTGAAAAGTGGCTCCTGCAATCTGCCATCAAAAAGTTGGCAGGCGGGTTTTGTTTTCCAGGGAAAAGCGCCGTTGTTTGTGTTTGGGGGCCTATGGCTGGGAGTGGCCGGCTGGCTAATTAGAATCCACGATACGCAGGATGGTTCCCAGACCAGAGGTGGCACCAGTTCCAAGTCGGGCTTGTTTGATAATACCAAGTGGCCCCTGCAATCTGCCATCCAGAAGCGGGGCAGCTTACTTTTGTTTGCAAGGGAAACGGGCCGAGGTTTTTGTCTGGGGGCCTATGGCTGGGAGTGACTGGCTGGCTCCTGAATAGCTACGATAGGCAGGATGGTTAACAGACTCATGGTGGCACCAGTGCCACGTTGGGCTGAATTGATAGTACCAAGCGGCTCCTGCAAACTGCCATCAAATAGTTGGCAGGCGAGTTTTGTTTTCCTGGGGAAAGCGCTGTTGTTTGTGTTTGGGGGCCTGTGGCTGGGAGTGGCCGGCTGGCTAATTAGAATCCACGATACGCAGGATGGTTCCCAGACCATGGTGGCAACAGTGCCAAGTCGGCCTAGTTTGATGGTGCAAAGTGGCTCCTGCAATCTGCCATGAAAAAGTTGGCAGGCGAGTTTTGTTTTCCAGGGAAAAGTGCCGTTGTTTTTGTTTAGTGGACTGTGGCTGGGAGTGGCCGGCTGGCTCCTTAGAATCCACGATACGCAGGATGGTTCCCAGATCAGAGGTGGCACCAGTTCCAAGTCGGGCTGGTTTGATAGTACCAAGTGGCTCCTGCAATCTGCCATCCAGAAGCGGGGCAGGTTACATTTGTTTGCCAGGGAAACGGGCCGAGGTTCGTGTCTGGAGGCCTAAGGCTGGGAGTGACCGGCTGGCTCATGAAAAGCTACGATAGGCAGGATGGTTACCAGACTCATGGTGGCACCAGTGCCAAGTTGGGCTGATTTGATAGTACCAAGCGGCTCCTGCAATCTGCCATCAAAAAGTTGGCAGGCGAGTTTTGTTTTCCAGGGAAAAGCGCCGTTGTTTTTGTTTGGGGGCTTGTGGCGGGGAGTGGCCGGCTGGCTCCTTAGAATCCACGATACGCAGGATGGTTCCCAGACCAGAGGTGGCACCAGTTCCAAGTCGGGCTAGTTTGATGGTGCAAAGTGGCTCCTGCAATCTGCCATCCAGAAGCGGGGTAGCTTAATTTTGTTTGCCAGGGAAACGGGCCGAGGTTTTTTCTGGGGGCCTATGGGTGGGACTGACTGGCTGGCTCCTGAAAAGCTACGATAGGCAGGATGGTGACCAGACCCATGGTGGCACCAGTGCCAAGTTGGGCTGGTTTGATAATACCAAGTGGCTCCTGCAATCTGCCATCAAAATTTGGCAGGTGAGTTTTGTTTTCCAGGGAAAAGCGCCGTTGTTTTTGTTTGGGGGCCTGTGGCTGGGAGTGGCCCGCTGGCTAATTAGAATCCACGATACGCAGGATGGTTCCCAGACCAGAGGTGGCACCAGTGCCAAGTCGGGCTGGTTTGATGGTGCAAACTGGCTCCTGCAATCTGCCATGAAAAAGTTGGCAGGCGAGTTTTGTTTTCCAGGGAAAAGCGCCGTTGTTTGTGTTTGGGGGCCTATGGCTGGGAGTGGCCAGCTGGCTAATTAGAATCCACGATATGCAAGATGGTTCCCAGACCAGAGGTGGCACCATTGCCAAGTCGGGCTATTTTAATGGTGCAAAGTGGCTCCTGCAATCTGCCATTAAAAAGTTGGCAGGCCAGTTTTGTTTTCCAGAGAAAAGCGCCATTGTTTGTGTTTGGGGGCCTGTGGCTGGGAGTGGCCAGCTGGCTCCTTATAATCCACGATACGCAGGATGGTTCCCAGACCTGTGGTGGCACCAGTGCCAAGTCGGGCTGGTTTGATACCACAAAGTGGCTCCTGCAATCTGCCATCCAGAAGCGGGTCAGCTTACTTTTTTTTGCCAAGGAAACGGGCCGTGGTTTCTGTCTGGGGGCCTATGGCTGGGAGTGACCGGCTGGCTCCTGAAAAGCTACGATAGGCAGGATGGTGACCAGACCCAGGGTGGCACCAGTGCCAAGTTGGGCTGGTTTGATAGTACCAAGCGGCTCCTGCAATCTGCCATCAAAAAGTTGGCAGGCGAGTTCTGTTTTCCAGGGAAAAGTGCCGTTATTTTTGTTTGGGGGCCTGTGGCTGGGAGTGGCCGGCTGGCTCCTGAAAAGCTACCATAGGCAGTATGGCTACCAGACCCATGGTGGCAGCAGTGCCAAGTTGGGCTGGTTTGATAGTACCAAGTGGCTCCTGCAATCTGCCATCCAGAAGCGGGGCAGCTTACTTTTTTTTGCCAAGGAAACGGGCCGTGGTTTGTGTCTGGGGGCCTATGGGCTGGGAGTGGCCGGCTGGCTCCTTAAAATCCTCGACACGCAGGATGGTTCCCAGAACCAAGGTGGCACCAGTGCCAAGTCGGGCTGGTTTGATAGTACTAAATAGCTCCTGCAATCTGCCATCCCGAAGCGGGGTAGCTTAATTTTTTTTGCCAGGGAAACGGGCCGAGGTTTGTGTCTGGGGGCCTATGGCTGGGAGTGACCGGCTGGCTCCTGAAAAGCTACGATAGGCAGGATGGTTCCCAGACCAGAGGTGGCACCAGTGCCAAGTCTGGCTAGTTTGATGTTGAAAAGTGGCTCTTGCAATCTGCCATCAAAAAGTTGGCAGGCGAGTTTTGTTTTCCAGAGAAAAGTGCAGTTGATTTTTTTTGGTGGCCTGTGGCTGGGAGTGGCCGGCTGGCTCCTTAGAATCCACGATACGCAGGATGGTTCCCAGACCAGAGGTGGTACCAGTTCCAAGTCGGGCTTGTTTGATAGTACCAAGTGGCTCCTGCAATCTGCCATCCAGAAGCGGGGCAGCTTACTTTTGTTTGCCAGGGAAACGGGCCGAGGTTTGTGTCTGGGGGCCTATGGCTGGGAGTGACTGGCTGGCTCCTGAAAAGCTACGATAGGCAGGATGTTTACCAGACTCATGGTGGCACCAGGGCCACGTTGGGCTGATTTGATAGTACCAAGCAGCTCCTGCAATCTGCCATCAAAAAGTTGGCAGGCGAGTTTTGTTTTCCAGAGAATAGCGCCGTTGTTTGTGTTTGGGGGCCTATGGCTGGGAGTGGCCGGCTGGCTAATTAGAATCCACGATACGCAGGATGGTTCCCAGACCAGAGGTGGCACCAGTGCCATGTCGGGCTAGTTTGATGGTGCAAAGTGGCTCCTGCAATCTGCCATGAAAAAGTTGGCAGGCGAGTTTTGTTTTCCAGGGAAAAGTGCCGTTGTTTGTGTTTGGGGGCCTGTGGCTGGGAGTGGCCAGCTGGCTCCTTAGAATCCACGATACGCAGGATGGTGACCAGACCAGCGGTGGCCCCAGTGCCAAGTCAGGCTGGTTTGATGGTGCAAAGTGGCTCCTGCAATCTGCCATCCGGAAGCGGGGCAGCTGAGTTTTGTTTGCCAGAGAAAAGGGCCGTGATTTGTGTCTGGGGTCCTAAGGCTGGGAGTGGCCGGCTGGCTTCTTAAAATGCTCGATACGCAGGATGGTGACCAGACCCAAGGTGGCACCAGTGCCAAGTTCTGCTGTTTTTGTAGTACCAAGTGCGTCCTGCAATTTGCCATCCAGAAGAGGGGCAGTTGAGTTTTGTTTGCCAGAGAAAAGGGCCGTGGTTTGTGTTTGAGGGCATATGGCTGAGAGTGGCCGGCTGACCCCTGAAAATCCACAATAGGCAGGATGGTTCCCAGAGCCAAGGTGGCACCAGTGCCAAGTTGGGCTGATTTGATAGTATCAAGCGGCTCCTGCAATCTGCCATCAAAAAGTTGGCAGGCGAGTTTTGTTTTCCAGGGAAAAGTGCCGTTGATTTTTTTTGGTGGCCTCTGGCTGGGAGTGGCCGGCTGGCTCCTTAGAATCCACGATACGCAGGATGGTTCCCAGACCAGAGGTGGCACCAGTTCCAAGTCGGGCTGGTTTGATAGTACCAAGTGGCTCCTGCAATCTGCCATCCAGAAGCGGGGCAGCTTACTTTTGTTTGCAAGGGAAACGGGCCGAGGTTTGTGTCTGGGGGCCTATGGCTTGGAGTGACTGGCTGGCTCCTGAAATGCTACGATAGGCAGGATGGTTACCAGACTCATGGTGGCACCAGTGCCACGTTGGGCTGATTTGATAGTACCAAGCGGCTCCTGCAATCTGCCATCAAAAAGTTGGCAGGCGAGTTTTGTTTTCCAGGGGAAAGCGCCGTTGTTTGTGTTTGGTGGCCTATGTCTGGGAGTGGCCGGCTGGCTAATTAGAATCCACGATACGCAGGATGGTTCCCAGACCATGGTGGCACCAGTGCCAAGTCGGGCTAGTTTGATAGTGCAAAGTAGCTCCTGCAATCTGCCATCAAAAAGTTGGCAGGCGAGTTTTGTTTTCCAGGGAAAAGTGCCGTTGTTTGTGTTTGGTGGAGTGTGGCTGGGAGTGGCCGGCTGGCTTCTTCGAATCCACGATACGCAGGATGGTTCCCAGACCTGAGGTGGCACCAGTGCCAAGTCGGGCTGGTTTGATAGTACCAAGTGGCTCCTGCAATCTGCCATCCAGAAGCGGGGCAGCTTAATTTTGTTTGCCAGGGAAACGGGCCGAGGTTTGTGTCTGGGGGCATATGGCTGGGAGTGACCGGCTGGCTCCTGAAAAGCTACGATAGGCAGGATGGTTACCAGACCCATGGTGGCACCAGTGCCAAGTTGGGCTGATTTGATAGTATCAAGCGGCTCCTGCAATCTGTCATCAAAAAGTTGGCAGGCGAGTTTTGTTTTCCAGGGAAAAGTGCCGTTGATATTTTTTGGTGGCCTGTGGCTGGGAGTGGCCAGCTGGCTCATTATAATCCACGATACGCAGGATGGTTCCCAGACCAGAGGTGGCACCAGTGCCAAGTCGGGCTGGTTTGATGGTGCAAAGTGGCTCCTGCAATCTGCCATCCAGAAGCGGGGCAGCTGAGTTTTGTTTGCCAGAGAAAAGGGCCGTGGTTTTTTTGGGGGGCATATGGCTGGGAGTGGCCGGCTGGCTTCTTAAAATGCTCGATACGCAGTATGGTGACCAGACCCAAGGTGGCACCAGTGCCAAGTTGTGCTGTTTTTGTAGTACCAAGTGCGTCCTGCAATTTACCATCCAGAAGAGGGGCAGTTGAGTTTTGTTTGCCAGAGAAAAGGGCCGTGGTTTGTGTTTGAGGGCATATGGCTGAGAGTGGCCGGCTGACCCCTGAAAATCCACAATAGGCAGGATGGTTCCCAGAGCCAAGGTGGCACCAGTGCCAAGTCGGGCTGGTTTGATAGTACTAAATAGCTCCTGCAATCTGCCATCCAGAAGCGGGGCAGCTTAATTTTGTTTGCCAGGGAAACGGGCCGAGGTTTGTGTGTGGGGGCCTATGGCTGGGAGTGACCGGCTGGCTCCTGAAAAGCTACGATAGGCAGGATGGTTCCCAGACCAGAGGTGGCACCAGTGCCAAGTCGGGCTAGTTTGATGTTGAAAAGTGGCTCCTGCAATCTGCCATCAAAAAGATGGCAGGCGAGTTTTGTTTTCCAGAGAATATGCAGTTGATTTTTTTTGGTGGCCTGTGGCTGGGAGTGGCCGGCTGGCTCCTTAGAATCCACGATACGCAGGATGGTTCCCAGACCAGAGGTGGTACCAGTTCCAAGTCGGGCTTGTTTGATAGTACCAAGTGGCTCCTGCAATCTGCCATCCAGAAGCGGGGTAGCTTACTTTTGTTTGCCAGGGAAACGGGCCGAGGTCTGTGTCTGGGGGCCTATGGCTGGGAGTGACTGGCTGGCTCCTGAAAAGCTACGATAGGCAGGATGTTTACCAGACTCATGGTGGCACCAGGGCCACGTTGGGCTGATTTGATAGTACCAAGCAGCTCCTGCAATCTGCCATCAAAAAGTTGGCAGGCGAGTTTTGTTTTCCAGGGAAAAGCGCCGTTGTTTGTGTTTGGGGGCCTATGGCTGGGAGTGGCCGGCTGGCTAATTAGAATCCATGATACGCAGGATGGTTCCCAGACCAGAGGTGGCACCAGTGCCATGTCGGGCTAGTTTGATGGTGCAAAGTGGCTCCTGCAATCTGCCATGAAAAAGTTGGCAGGCGAGTTTTGTTTTCCAGGGAAAAGTGCCGTTGTTTGTGTTTGGGGGCCTGTGGCTGGGAGTGGCCAGCTGGCTCCTTAGAATCCACGATACGCAGGATGGTTCCCAGACCAGAGGTGGCACCAGTTCCAAGTCGGGCTGGTTTGATAGTACCAAGTGGCTCCTGCAATCTGCCATCCAGAAGCGGGGCAGCTTACTTTTGTTTGCCAGGGAAACGGGCCGAGGTTTTTGTCTGGGGGCCTATGGCTGGGACTGACCGGCTGGCTCCTGAAAAGCTACGATAGGCAGGATGGTGACCAGACCCATGGTGGCACCAGTGCCAAGTCGGGCTGGTTTGATAGTACTAAATAGCTCCTGCAATCTGCCATCACAAAGTTGGCAGGCGAGTTTTGTTTTCCAGGGAAAAGCGCCGTTGTTTGTGTTTGGGGGCCTGTGGCTGGGAGTGGCCAGCTGTCTCATTATAATCCACGATACGCAGGATGGTTCCCAGACCAGAGATGGCACCAGTGCCAAGTCGGGCTGGTTTGATGGTGCAAAGTGGCTCCTGCAATCTGCCATCCAGAAGCGGGGCAGCTGAGTTTTGTTTGCCAGAGAAAAGGGCCGTGGTTTTTTTTTGGGGGCATATGGCTGGGAGTGGCCGGCTGGCTCCTTAAAATGCTCGATACGTAGGATGGTGACCAGACACAACGTGGCACCAGTGCCAAGTTGTGCTGTTTTTGTAGTACCAAGTGCGTCCTGCAATTTGCCATCCAGAAGAGGGGCAGTTGAGTTTTGTTTGCCAGAGAAAAGGGCCGTGGTTTGTGTTTGAGGGCATATGGCTGAGAGTGGCCGGCTGACCCCTGAAAATCCACAATAGGCAGGATGGTTCCCAGAGCCAAGGTGGCACCAGTGCCAAGTCGGGCTGGTTTGATAGTAATAAATAGCTCCTGCAATCTGCCATCCAGAAGCGGGGCAGCTTAATTTTTTTTGCCAGGGAAACGGGCCGAGGTGTGTGTCTGGGGGCCTATGGCTGGGAGTGACCGGCTGGCTCCTGAAAAGCTACGATAGGCAGGATGGTTCCCAGACCAGAGGTGGCACCAGTGCCAAGTCGGCCTAGTTTGATGGTGAAAAGTGGCTCCTGCAATCTGCCATCAAAAAGTTGGCAGGCGAGTTTTGTTTTCCAGGGAAAAGCGCCGTTGTTTGTGTTTGGGGGCCTATGGCTGGGAGTGGCCGGCTGGCTAATTAGAATCCACGATACGCAGGATGGTTCCCAGACCAGAGGTGGCACCAGTGCCATGTCGGGCTAGTTTGATGGTGCAAAGTGGCTCCTGCAATCTGCCATGAAAAAGTTAGCAGGCGAGTTTTGTTTTCCAGGGAAAAGTGCCGTCGTTTGTGTTTGGTGGACTGTGGCTGGGAGTGGCCGGCTGGCTCCTTAGAATCCACGATACGCAGGATGGTTCCCAGACCAGAGGTGGCACCAGTTCCAAGTCGGGCTGGTTTGATAATACCAAGTGGCTCCTGCAATCTGCCATCCAGAAGCGGGGCAGCTTACTTTTGTTTGCCAGGGAAACGGGCCGAGGTTTGTGTCTGGGGGCCTATGGCTGGGAGTGACCGGCTGGCTCCTGAAAAGCTACGATAGGCAGGATGGTGACCAGACCCATGGTGGCACCAGTGCCAAGTTGGGCTGATTTGATAGTACCAAGCGGCTCCTGCAATCTGCCATGAAAAATTTGGCAGGCGAGTTTTGTGTTCCAGGGAAAAGTGCCGTTGATTTTTTTTTGGTGGCCTGTGGCTGGGAGTGGCCGGCTGGCTCCTTAGAATCCACGATACGCAGGATGGTTCCCAGACCAGAGGTGGCACCACTTCCAAATCGGGCTTGTTTGATAGTACCAAGTGGCTCCTGCAATCTGCCATCCAGAAGCGGGGCAGCTGAGTTTTGTTTGCCAGAGAAAAGGGCTGTGGTTTTTTTTTGGGGGCATATGGCTGGGAGTGGCCGGCTGGTTTCTTAAAATGCTCGATACGCAGGATGGTGACCAGACCCATGTGGCACCAGTGCCAAGTTGTGCTGTTTTTGTTGTACCAAGTGCGTCCTGCAATTTGCCATCCAGAACAGGGGCAGTTGAGTTTTGTTTGCCAGAGAAAAGGGCCGTGGTTTGTGTTTGAGGGCATATGGCTGAGAGTGGCCGGCTGACCCCTGAAAATAAACAATAGGCAGGATGGTTCCCAGAGCCAAGGTGGCACCAGTGCCAAGTCGGGCTGGTTTAATAGTACTAAATAGCTCCTGCAATCTGCCATCCAGAAGCGGGGCAGCTTACTTTTGTTTGCCAGGGAAACGGGCCGAGGTTTGTGTCTGGGGGCCTATGGCTGGGAGTGACTGGCTGGCTCCTGAAAAGCTACGATAGGCAGGATGGTTCCCAGACCAGAGGTTGCACCAGTGCCAAGTCTGGCTAGTTTGATGGTGAAAAGTGGCTCCTGCAATCTGCCATGAAAAAGTTGGCTGGCGAGTTTTGTTTTCCAGGGAAAAGTGCCGTTGATTTTGTTTGGTGGACTGTGGCTGGGAGTGGCCGGCTGGCTCCTTAGAATCCACGATACGCAGGATGGTTCCCAGACCAGAGGTGGCACCAGTTCCAAGTCGGGCTTGTTTGATAGTACCAAGTGGCTCCTGAAATCTGCCATCCAGAAGCGGGGCAGCTTACTTTTGTTTGCCAGGGAAACGGGCCGAGGTTTGTGTCTGGGGGCCTATGGCTGGGAGTGACTGGCTGGCTCCTGAAAAGCTACGATAGGCAGGATGGTTACCAGACTCATGGTGGCACCAGGGCCACGTTGGGCTGATTTGATAGTACCAAGCAGCTCCTGCAATCTGCCATCAAAAAGTTGGCAGGCGAGTTTTGTTTTCCAGGGAAAAGCGCCGTTGTTTGTGTTTGGGGGCCTATGGCTGGGAGTGGCCGGCTGGCTAATTAGAATCCACGATACGCAGGATGGTTCCCAGACCAGAGGTGGCACCAGTGCCATGTCGGGCTAGTTTGATGGTGCAAAGTGGCTCCTGCAATCTGCCATGAAAAAGTTGGCAGGCGAGTTTTGTTTTCCAGGGAAAAGTGCCGTTGTTTGTGTTTGGGGGCCTATGGCTGGGAGTGGCCGGCTGGCTCCTTAGAATCCACGATACGCAGGATGGTTCCCAGACCAGAGGTGGCACCAGTTCCAAGTCGGGCTGGTTTGATAGTACCAAGTGGCTCCTGCAATCTGCCATCCAGAAGCGGGGCAGCTTACTTTTGTTTGCAAGGGAAACGGGCCGAGGTTTGTGTATGGGGGCCTATGGCTGGGAGTGACCGGCTGGCTCCTGAAAAGCTACGATAGGCAGGATGGTTACCAGACCCATGGTGGCACCAGTGCCAAGTTGGGCTGATTTGATAGTACCAAGCGGCTCCTGCAATCTGCCATCAAAATGTTGGCAGGCGAGTTTTGTTTTCCAGGGAAAAGCGCCGTTGTTTGTGTTTGGGGGCATATGGCTGGGAGTGGCCGGCTGGCTCCTTAGAATCCACGATACGCAGGATGGTTCCCAGACCAGAGGTGGCACCAGTGCCAAGTCGGGCTAGTTTGATGGTGCAAAGTGGCTCCTGCAATCCGCCATCCAGAAGCGGGGTAGCTTACTTTTGTTTGCCAGGGAAACGGGCCGAGGTTTTTGTCTGGGGGCCTATGACTGGGAGTGACCGGCTGGCTCCTGAAAAGCTACGATAGGCAGGATGGTGACCAGACTCATGGTGGCAGCAGTGCCAAGTTGGGCTGGTTTGATAGTACCAAGTGGCTCCTGCAATCTGCCATCACAAAGTTGGCAGGCGAGTTTTGTTTTCCAGGGTAAAGCGCCGTTGTTTGTGTTTGGGGGCCTGTGGCTGGGAGTGGCCGGCTGGCTCCTTAGAATCCACGATACGCAGGATGGTTCCCAGACCAGAGGTGGCACCAGTGCCAAGTCAGGCTGGTTTGATGGTGCAAAGTGGCTCCTGCAATCTGCCATCAAAATGTTCGCAGGCAAGTTTTGTTTTCCAGGGAAAAGTGCCGTTGTTTGTGTTTGGGGGCCTGTGGCTGGGAGAGGCCGGCTGGCTAATTAGAATCCACGATACGCAGGATGGTTCCCAGACCAGAGGTGGCACCAGTGCCAAGTCGGGCTGGTTTGATGGTGCAAAGTGGCTCCTGCAATCTGCCATCCAGAAGCGGGGCAGCTGAGTTTTGTTTGCCAGAGAAAAGGGCCGTGGTTTTTTTTTGGGGGCATATGGCTGGGAGTGGCCGGCTGGCTCCTTAAAATGCTCGATACGTAGGATGGTGACCAGACACAAGGTGGCACCAGTGCCAAGTTGTGCTGTTTTTGTAGTACCAAGTGCGTCCTGCAATTTGCCATCCAGAAGAGGGGCAGTTGAGTTTTGTTTGCCAGAGAAAAAGGCCGTGGTTTGTGTTTGAGGGCATATGGCTGAGAGAGGCCGGCTGATCCCTGAAAATCCACAATAGGCAGGATGGTTCCCAGAGCCAAGGTGGCACCAGTGCCAAGTCGGGCTGGTTTGATAGTACTAAATAGCTCCTGCAATTTGCCATCCAGAAGCGGGGCAGCTTAATTTTGTTTGCCAGGGAAACGGGCCGAGGTTTGTGTCTGGGGGCCTATGGCTGGGAGTGACCGGCTGGCTCCTGAAAAGCTACGATAGGCAGGATGGTTCCCAGACCAGAGGTGGCACCAGTGCCAAGTCGGGCTAGTTTGATGGTGAAAAGTGGCTCCTGAAATCTGCCATCAAAAAGTTGGCAGGCGAGTTTTGTTTTCCAGGGAAAAGCGCCGTTGTTTGTGTTTGGGGGCCTATGGCTGGGAGTGGCCGGCTGGCTAATTAGAATCCACGATACGCAGGATGGTTCCCAGACCAGAGGTGGCACCACTGCCAAGTCTGGCTAGTTTGATGGTGCAAAGTGGCTCCTGCAATCTGCCATGAAAAAGTTAGCAGGCGAGTTTTGTTTTCCAGGGAAAAGTGCCGTCGTTTGTGTTTGGTGGACTGTGGCTGGGAGTGGCCGGCTGGCTCCTTAGAATCCACGATACGCATGATGGTTCCCAGACCAGAGGTGGCACCAGTTCCAAGTCGGGCTGGTTTGATAGTACCAAGTGGCTCCTGCAATCTGTCATCCAGAAGCGGGGCAGCTTAATTTTGTTTGCCAGGGAAACGGGCCGAGGTTTGTGTCTGGGGGCCTATGGCTGGGAGTGACCGGTTGGCTCCTGAAAAGCTACGATAGGCAGGATGTTTACCAGACCCATGGTGGCACCAGTGCCAAGTTGGGCTGATTTGATAGTACCAAGCGGCTCCTGCCATCTGCCATCAAAAAGTTGGCAGGCGAGTTTTGTTTTCCAGGGAAAAGTGCCATTGATTTTTTTTGATGGCCTGTGCCTGGGAGTGGCCGGCTGGCTCCTTAGAATCCACGATACGCAGGATGGTTCCCAGACCAGAGGTGGCACCAGTTCCAAGTCGGGCTTGTTTGATAGTACCAAGTGGCTCCCTCAATCTGCCATCCAGAAGCGGGGCAGCTGAGTTTTGTTTGCCAGAGAAAAGGGCCGTGGTTTTTTTTTGGGGGCATATGGCTGGGAGTGGCCGGCTGGTTTCTTAAAATGCTCGATACGCAGGATGGTGACCAGACCCAAGGTGGCACCAGTGCCAAGTTGTGCTGTTTTTGTAGTACCAAGTGCGTCCTGCAATTTGCCATCCAGAACAGGGGCAGTTGAGTTTTGTTTGCCAGAGAAAAGGGCCGTGGTTTGTATTTGAGGGCATATGGCTGAGAGTGGCCGGCTGACCCCTGAAAATAAACAATAGGCAGGATGGTTCCCAGAGCCAAGGTGGCACCAGTGCCAAGTCGGGCTGGTTTGATAGTACTAAATAGCTCCTGCAATCTGCCATCCAGAAGCGGGGCAGCTTACTTTTGTTTGCCAGGGAAACGGGCCGAGGTTTGTGTCTGGGGGCCTATGGCTGGGAGTGACTGGCTGGCTCCTGAAAAGCTACGATAGGCAGGATGGTTCCCAGACCAGAGGTGGCACCAGTGCCAAGTCTGGCTAGTTTGATGGTGAAAAGTGGCTCCTGCAATCTGCCATGAAAAAGTTGGCAGGCGAGTTTTGTTTTCCAGGGAAAAGCGCCGTTGTTTGTGTTTGGGGGCCTATGGCTGGGAGTGGCCGGCTGGCTAATTAGAATCCACGATACGCAGGATGGTTCCCAGACCAGAGGTGGCACCAGTGCCATGTCGGGCTAGTTTGATGGTGCAAAGTGGCTCCTGCAATCTGCCATGAAAAAGTTTGCAGGCGAGTTTTGTTTTCCAGGGAAAAGTGCCGTTGTTTGTGTTTGGGGGCCTGTGGCTGGGAGTGGCCGGCTGGCTCCTTAGAATCCACGATACGCAGGATGGTTCCCAGACCAGAGGTGGCACCAGTTCCAAGTCGGGCTGGTTTGATAGTACCAAGTGGCTCCTGCAATCTGCCATCCAGAAGCGGGGCAGCTTACTTTTGTTTGCCAGGGAAACGGGCCGAGGTTTGTGTCTGGGGGCCTATGGCTGGGAGTGACCGGCTGGCTCCTGAAAAGCTACGATAGGCAGGATGGTGACCAGACCCATGGTGGCACCAGTGCCAAGTTGGGCTGATTTGATAGTATCAAGCGGCTCCTGCAATCTGCCATCAAAAAGTTGGCAGGCGAGTTTTGTTTTCCAGGGAAAAGTGCCGTTGATTTTTTTTGGTGGCCTGTGGATGGGAGTGGCCGGCTAGCTCCTTAGAATCCACGATACGCAGGATGGTTCCCAGACCAGAGGTGGCACCAGTTCCAAGTCGGGCTTGTTTGATAGTACCAAGTGGCTCCTGCAATCTGCCATCCAGAAGCGGGGCAGCTTACTTTTGTTTGCAAGGGAAACGGGCCGAGGTTTTTGTCTGGGGGCCTATGGCTGGGAGTGACTGACTGGCTCCTGAAAAGCTACGATAGGCAGGATGGTTACCAGACTCATGGTGGCAGCAGTGCCACGTTGGGCTGATTTGATAGTACCAAGCGGCTCCTGCTATCTGCCATCAAAAAGTTGGCAGGCGAGTTTTGTTTTCCAGGGGAAAGCGCCATTGTTTGTGTTTGGGTGCCTATGGCTGGGAGTGACCGGCTGGCAAATTAGAATCCACGATACGCAGGATGGTTCCCAGACCATGGTGGCACCAGTGCCAAGTCGGGCTAATTTGATGGTGCAAAGTGGCTCCTGCAATCTGCCATGAAAGAGTTTGCAGGCGAGTTTTGTTTTCCAGGGAAAAGTGCCGTTGTTTTTGGTTAGTGGACTGTGGCTGGGAGTGGCCGGCTGGCTCCTTAGAATCCACGATACGCAGGATGGTTCCCAGACCAGAGGTGGCACCAGTGCCAAGTTGGGCTGGTGTAATAGTACCAAGTGGCTCCTGCAATCTGCCATCCAGAAGCGGGGCAGCTTACTTTTGTTTGCCAGGGAAACGGGCCGAGGTTTGTGTCTGGGGGCCTATGGCTGGGAGTGACCAGCTGGCTCCTGAAAAGCTACGATAGGCAGGATGGTTACCAGACCCATGGTGGCACCAGTGCCAAGTTGGGCTGATTTGATAGTACCAAGCGGCTCCTGCAATCTGCCATCAAAAAGTTGGCAGGCGAGTTTTGTTTTCCAGGGAAAAGCGCCGTTGTTTGTGTTTGAGGGCATATGGATGGGAGTGGCCGGCTGGCTCCTTAGAATCCACGATACGCAGGATGGTTCCCAGACCAGAGGTGGCACCAGTGCCAAGTCGGGCTAGTTTGATGGTGCAAAGTGGCTCCTGCAATCTGCCATCCAGAAGCGGGGTAGCTTACTTTTGTTTGCCAGGGAAACGGGCCGAGGTTTGTGTCTGGGGGCCTATGGCTGGGACTGACCGGCTGGCTCCTGAAAAGCTAAGATAGGCAGGATGGTGACCAGACCCATGGTGGCACCAGTGCCAAGTTGGGCTGGTTTGATAGTACCAAGTGGCTCCTGCAATCTGCCATCACAAAGTTGGCAGGCGAGTTTTGTTTTCCAGGGAAAAGCGCCGTTGTTTGTGTTTGGGGGCCTGTGGCTGGGAGTGGCCGGCTGGCTCCTTAGAATCCACGATACGCAGGATGGTTCCCAGACCAGAGGTGGCACCAGTGCCAAGTCGGGCTGGTTTGATGGTGCAAAGTGGCTCCTGCAATCTGCCATGAAAAAGTTGGCAGGCGAGTTTTGTTTTCCCGGGAAAAGCACCGTTGTTTGTGTTTGGGGGCCTGTGGCTGGGAGTGGCCGGCTGGCTAATTAGAATCCACGATACGCAGGATGGTTCCCAGACCAGAGGTGGCACCAGTGCCAAGTCGGGCTAGTTTGATGGTGCAAAGTGGCTCCTGCAATCTGCCATTAAAAAGTTGGCAGGCGAGTTTTGTTTTCCAGGGAAAAGCGCCGTTGTTTGTGTTTGGGGGCCTGTGGCTGGGAGTGGCCAGCTGGCTCCTTATAATCCACGATACGCAGGATGGTTCCCAGACCCATGGTGGCACCAGTGCCAAGTCGGGCTGGTTTGATGGTGCAAAGTGTCTCCTGAAATCTGCCATCCAGAAGCGGGGCAGCTGAGTTTTGTTTGCCAGAGAAAAAGGGCCGTGGTTTTTTTTTGGGGGCATATGGCTGGGAGTGGCCGGCTGGCTCCTTAAAATGCTCGATACGCAGGTTGATGACCAGATCCAAGGTGGCACCAGTGCCAAGTTGTGCTGTTTGTGTAGTACCAAGTGCGTCCTGCAATTTGCCATCCAGAAGAGGGGCAGTTGAGTTTTGTTTGCCAGAGAAAAGGTCCGTGGTTTGTGTTTGAGGGCATATGGCTGAGAGTGGCCGGCTGACCCCTGAAAATCCACAATAGGCAGGATGGTTCCCAGAGCCAAGGTGGCACCAGTGCCAAGTCGGGCTGGTTTGATAGTACTAAATAGCTCCTGCAATCTGCCATCCAGAAGCGGGGCAGCTTAATTTTGTTTGCCAGGGAAACGGGCCGAGGTTTGTGTCTGGGGGCCTATGGCTGGGATGACCGGCTGGCTCCTGAAAAGCTACGATAGGCACGATGGTGACCAGACCAGAGGTGGCACCAGTGCCAAGTCGGGCTAATTTGATGGTGCAAAGTGGCTCCTGCAATCTGCCATGAAAAAGTTAGCAGGCGAGTTTTGTTTTCCAGGGAAAAGTGCCGTCGTTTGTGTTTGGTGGACTGTGGGTGGGAGTGGCCGGCTGGCTCCTTAGAATCCACGATACGCAGGATGGTTCCCAGACCAGAGGTGGCACCAGTTCCAAGTCGGGCTGGTTTGATAGTACCAAGTGGCTCCTGCAATCTGCCATCCAGAAGCGAGGCAGCTTACTTTTGTTTGCCAGGGAAATGGGCCGAGGTTTGTGTCTGGGGGCCTATGGCTGGGAGTGACCGGCTGGCTCCTGAAAAGCTACGATAGGCAGGATGGTTACCAGACCCATGGTGGCACCAGTGCCAAGTTGGGCTGATTTGATAGTACCAAGCGGCTCCTGCAATCTGCCATCAAATAGTTGGCAGGCGAGTTTTGTTTTCCAGGGAAAAGTGCCGTTGATTTTTTTTGGTGGCCTGTGGCTGGGAGTGGCCGGCTGGCTCCTTAGAATCCACGATACGCAGGATGGTTCCCAGACCAGAGGTGGCACCAGTTCCAAGTCGGGCTTGTTTGATAGTACCAAGTGGCTCCTGCAATCTGCCATCCAGAAGCGGGGCAGCTGAGTTTTGTTTGCCAGAGAAAAGGGCCGTGGTTTTTTTTGGGGGGCATATGGCTGGGAGTGGCCGGCTGGTTTCTTAAAATGCTCGATACGCAGGATGGTGACCAGACCCATGTGGCACCAGTGCCAAGTTGTGCTGTTTTTGTAGTACCAAGTGCGTCCTGCATTTTGCCATCCAGAAGAGGGGCAGTTGAGTTTTGTTTGCCAGAGAAAAGGGCCGTGGTTTGTGTTTCAGGGCATATGGCTGAGAGTGGCCGGCTGACCCCTGAAAATAAACAATAGGCAGGATGGTTCCCAGAGCCAAGGTGGCACCAGTGCCAAGTCGGGCTGCTTTGATAGTACCAAGTGGCTCCTGCAATCTGCCATCCAGAAGCGGGGCAGCTTACTTTTGTTTGCCAGGGAAACGGGCCGAGGTTTGTGTCTGGGGGCCTATGGCTGGGAGTGACTGGCTGGCTCCTGAAAAGCTACGATAGGCAGGATGGTTACCAGATTCATGGTGGCACCAGGGCCACGTTGGGCTGATTTGATAGTACCAAGCAGCTCCTGCAATCTGCCATCAAAATGTTGGCAGGCGAGTTTTGTTTTCCAGGGGAAAGCGCCGTTGTTTGTGTTTGGGGGCCTATGGCTGGGAGTGGCCGGCTGGCTAATTAGAATCCACGATACGCAGGATGGTTCCCAGACCAGAGGTGGCACCAGTGCCATGTCGGGCTAGTTTGATGGTGCAAAGTGGCTCCTGCAATCTGCCATCCAGAAGCGGGGCAGCTTAGTTTTGTTTGCCAGGGAAACGGGCCGAGGTTTGTGTCTGGGGGCCTATGGCTGGGAGTGACCGGCTGGCTCCTGAAAAGCTACGATAGGCAGGATGTTTACCAGACCCATGGTGGCACCAGTTCCAAGTTGGGCTGATTTGATAGTACCAAGCGGCTCCTGCAATCTGCCATCAAAAAGTTGGCAGGCGAGTTTTGTTTTCCAGGGAAAAGCGCCGTTGTTTGTGTTTGAGGGCATATGGCTGGGAGTGGCCGGCTGGCTCCTTAGAATCCACGATAGGCAGGATGGTTCCCAGACCAGAGGTGGCACCAGTGCCAAGTCGGGCTAGTTTGATGGTGCAAAGTGGCTCCTGCAATCTGCCATCCAGAAGCGGGGTAGCTTACTTTTGTTTGCCAGGGAAACGGGCCGAGGTTTTTTCTGGGGGCCTATGGCTGGGACTGACCGGCTGGCTCCTGAAAAGCTACGATAGGCAGGATGGTGACCAGACCCATGTTGGCACCAGTGCCAAGTTGGGCTGGTTTGATAGTACCAAGCGGCTCCTGCAATCTGCCATCAAAAAGTTGGCAGGCGAGTTTTGTTTTCCAGGGAAAAGCGCCGTTGTTTGTGTTTGGGGGCCTATGGCTGGGAGTGGCCGGCTGGCTCCTTAGAATCCACGATACGCAGGATGGTTCCCAGACCAGAGGTGGCACCAGTTCCAAGTCGGGCTTGTTTGATAGTACCAAGTGGCTCCTGCAATCTGCCATCCAGAAGCGGGGCAGCTTACTTTTGTTTGCAAGGGAAACGGGCCGAGGTTTTTGTCTGGGGGCCTATGGCTGGGAGTGACTGGCTGGCTCCTGAAAAGCTACGATAGGCAGGATGGTTACCAGACTCATGGTGGCAGCAGTGCCACGTTGGGCTGATTTGATAGTACCAAGCGGCTCCTGCAATCTGCCATCAAAAAGTTGGCAGGCGAGTTTTGTTTTCCAGGGGAAAGCGCCGTTGTTTGTGTTTGGGGGCCTATGGCTGGGAGTGGCCGGCTGGCTCCTTAGAATCCACGATACGCAGGATGGTTCCCACACCATGGTGGCACCAGTGCCATGTCGGGCTAGTTTGATGGTGCAAAGTGGCTCCTGCAATCTGCCATGAAAAAGTTGGCAGGCGAGTTTTGTTTTCCAGGGAAAAGTGCCGTTGTTTGTGTTTGGTGGACTGTGGGTGGGAGTGGCCGGCTGGCTCCTTAGAATCCACGATACGCAGGATGGTTCCCAGACCAGAGGTGGCACCAGTTTCAAGTCGGGCTGGTTTGATAGTACCAAGTGGCTCCTGCAATCTGCCATCCAGAAGCGGGGCAGCTTACTTTTGTTTGCCAGGGAAACGGGCCGAGGTTTGTGTCTGGGGGCCTATGGCTGGGAGTGACCAGCTGGCTCCTGAAAAGCTACGATAGGCAGGATGGTTACCAGACCCATGGTGGCACCAGTGCCAAGTTGGGCTGATTTGATAGTATCAAGCGGCTCCTGCAATCTGCCATCAAAAAGTTGGCAGGCGAGTTTTGTTTTCCAGGGAAAAGTGCCGTTGATTTTTTTTGGTGGCCTGTGGCTGGGAGTGGCCGGCTGGCTCCTTAGAATCCACGATACGCAGGATGGTTCCCAGACCAGAGGTGGCACCAGTTCCAAGTCGGGCTTGTTTGATAGTACCAAGTGGCTCCTGCAATCTGCCATCCAGAAGCGGGGCAGCTTACTTTTGTTTGCAAGGGAAACGGGCCGAGGTTTTGTCTGGGGGCCTATGGCTGGGAGTGACTGGCTGGCTCCTGAAAAGCTACGATAGGCAGGATGGTTACCAGACTCATGGTGGCACCAGTGCCACGTTGGGCTGATTTGATAGTACCAAGCGGCTCCTGCAATCTGCCATCAAAAAGTTGGCAGGCGAGTTTTGTTTTCCAGGGGAAAGCGCCGTTGTTTGTGTTTGGGGGCCTATGGCTGGGAGTGGCCGGCTGGCTAATTAGAATCCACGATACGCAGGATGGTTCCCAGACCAGAGGTGGCACCAGTGCCAAGTCGGGCTTGTTTGATGGTGCAAAGTGGCTCCTCCAATCTGCCATCCTGAAGCAGGGTAGCATACTTTTGTTTGCCAGGGAAACCCCCAGTGCTTTGTGTCTGGGGCCTATGGCTGGAAGTGACCGGCTGGCTCCTGAAAAGCTACGATAGGCAGGATGGTTACCAGACCCATGGTGGAACCAGTGCCAAGTTGGGCTGGTTTGATAGTACCAGGTGGTTCCTCCAATCTGCCATCAAAAAGTTGGCAGGCCAGTTTTGTTTTCCAGGGAAAAGTGCCGTTGTTTGTGTTTGGTGGACTGTGGCTGGGAGTGGCCGGCTGGCTCCTTAGAATCCACGATACGCAGGATGGTTCCCAGACCTGAGGTGGCACCAGTGCCAAGTCAGGCTAGTTTGATGGTGCAAAGTGGCTCCTGCAATCTGCCATCCAGAAGCGGGGTAGCTTACTTTTGTTTGCCAGGGAAACGGGCCGAGGTTTGTGTCTGGGGGCCTCTGGGTGGGACTGTCCGGCTGGCTCCTGAAAAGGTACGATAGGCAGGATGGTGACCAGACCCATGGTGGCACCAGTGTCAAGTTGGGCTGATTTGATAGTACCAAGTGGCTCCTGCAATCTGCCATGAAAAACTTGGCAGGCGAGTTTTGTTTTCCAGGGAAAAGCGCCGTTGTTTGTGTTTGGGGGCCTGTGGCTGGGAGTGGCCGGCTGGCTCCTTAGAATCCACGATACGCTGGATGGTTCCCAGACCAGAGGTGGCACCAGTGCCAAGTCGGGCTGATTTGATGGTGCAAAGTGGCTCCTGCAATCTGCCATCAAAATGTTGGCAGGCGAGTTTTGTTTTCCAGGGAAAAGCGCCGTTGTTTGTGTTTGGGGGCCTGTGGCTGTTAGTGGCCGGCTGGCTAATTAGAATCCACGATACGCAGGATGGTTCCCTGACCAGAGGTGGCACCAGTGCCAAGTCGGGCTAGTTTGATGGTGCAAAGTGGCTCCTGCAATCTGCCATTAAAAAGTTCGCATGCCAGTTTTGTTTTCCAGGGAAAAGCGCCGTTGTTTGTGTTTGGGGGCCTGTGGCTGGGAGTGGCCAGCTGGCTCCTTAGAATCCACGATACGCAGGATGGTTCCCAGACCAGAGGTGGCACCAGTGCCAAGTCGGGCTGGTTTGATAGTACCAAGTGGCTCCTGCAATCTGCCATCCAGAAGTGGGGCAGCTTACTTTTGTTTGCCAGGGAAACGGGCCGAGGTTTGTGTCTGGGGGCCTATGGCTGGGAGTGACCGGCTGGCTCCTGAAAAGCTACGATAGGCAGGATGGTTACCAGACCTATGGTGGAACCAGTGCCAAGTTGGGCTGATTTGATAGTACCAAGCGGCTCCTGCAATCTGCCATCAAAAAGTTGGCAGGCGAGTTTTGTTTTCCAGGGAAAAGTGCCGTTGATTTTTTTTGGTGGCCTGTGGCTGGGAGTGGTCGGCTGGCTCCTTAGAATCCACGATACGCAGGATGGTTCCCAGACCAGAGGTGGCACCAGTTCCAAGTCGGGCTTGTTTGATAGTACCAAGTGGCTCCTGCAATCTGCCATCCAGAAGCGGGGCAGCTTACTTTTGTTTGCAAGGGAAACGGGCCGAGGTTTGTGTCTGGGGGCCTATGGCTGGGAGTGACTGGCTGGCTCCTGAAAAGCTACGATAGGCAGGATGGTTACCAGACTCATGGTGGCAGCAGTGCCACGTTGGGCTGATTTGATAGTACCAAGCGGCTCCTGCAATCTGCCATCAAAAAGTTGGCAGGCGAGTTTTGTTTTCCAGGGGAAAGCGCCGTTGTTTGTGTTTGGGGGCCTATGGCTGGGAGTGGCCGGCTGGCTAATTAGAATCTACGATACGCAGGATGGTTCCCACACCATGGTGGCACCAGTGCCAAGTCAGGCTAGTTTGATGGTGCAAAGTGGCTCCTGCAATCTGCCATGAAAAAGTTGGCAGGCGAGTTTTGTTTTCCAGGGAAAAGTGCCGTTGTTTGTGTTTGGTGGACTGTGGGTGGGAGTGGCCGGCTGGCTCCTTAGAATCCACGATACGCAGGATGGTTCCCAGACCAGAGGTGGCACCAGTTTCAAGTCGGGCTGGTTTGATAGTACCAAGTGGCTCCTGCAATCTGCCATCCAGAAGCGGGGCAGCTTACTTTTGTTTGCCAGGGAAACGGGCCGAGGTTTGTGTCTGGGGGCCTATGGCTGGGAGTGACCAGCTGGCTCCTGAAAAGCTACGATAGGCAGGATGGTTACCAGACCCATGGTGGCACCAGTGCCAAGTTGGGCTGATTTGATAGTATCAAGCGGCTCCTGCAATCTGCCATCAAAAAGTTGGCAGGCGAGTTTTGTTTTCCAGGGAAAAGTGCCGTTGTTTGTGTTTCGTGGACTGTGGCTGGGAGTGGCCGGCTGGCTCCTTAGAATGCACGATACGCAGGATGGTTCCCAGACCAGAGGTGGCACCAGTGCCAAGTCGGGCTGGTTTGATAGTACCAAGTGGCTCCTGCAATCTGCCATCCAGAAGCGGGGCAGCTTACTTTTGTTTGCAAGGGAAACGGGCCGAGGTTTGTGTCTGGGGGCCTATGGCTGGGAGTGACCGTCTGGCTCCTGAAAAGCTACGATAGGCAGGATGGTTACCAGACTCATGGTGGCACCAGTGCCATGTTGGGCTGATTTGATAGTACCAAGCGGCTCCTGCAATCTGCCATCAAAAAGTTGGCAGGCGAGTTTTGTTTTCCAGGGAAAAGTGTCGTTGTTTGTGTTTGGGGGCTTGTGGCTGGGAGTGGCCGGCTGGCTCCTTAGAATCCACGATACGCAGGATGGTTCCCAGACCTGAGGTGGCACCAGTGCCAAGTCAGGCTAGTTTGATGGTGCAAAGTGGCTCCTGCAATCTGCCATCCAGAAGCGGGGCAGCTTACTTTTGTTTGCCAGGGGAACGGGCCGAGGTTTTTGTCTGGGGGCCTATGGGTGGGACTGTCCGGCTGGCTCCTGAAAAGGTACGATAGGCAGGATGGTGACCAGACCCATGGTGGCACCAGTGTCAAGTTGGGCTGATTTGATAGTACCAAGTGGCTCCTGCAATCTGCCATCAAAAACTTGGCAGGCGAGTTTTGTTTTCCAGGGAAAAGCGCCGTTGTTTGTGTTTGGGGGCCGGTGGCTGGGAGTGGCCGGCTGGCTCCTTAGAATCCACGATACGCTGGATAGTTCCCAGACCAGAGGTGGCACCAGTGCCAAGTCAGGCTGGTTTGATGGTGCAAAGTGGCTCCTGCAATCTGCCATCAAAATGTTGGCAGGCGAGTTTTGTTTTCCAGGGAAAAGCGCCGTTGTTTGTGTTTGGGGGCCTGTGGCTGGGAGTGGCCGGCTGGCTAATTAGAATCCACGATACGCAGGATGGTTCCCAGACCAGAGGTGGCACCAGTGCCAAGTCGGGCTAGTTTGATGGTGCAAAGTGGCTCCTGCAATCTGCCATTAAAAAGTTGGCATGCCAGTTTTGTTTTCCAGGGAAAAGCGCCGTTGTTTGTGTTTGGGGGCCTGTGGCTGGGAGTGGCCAGCTGGCTCCTTAGAATCCACGATACGCAGGATGGTTCCCAGACCAGAGGTGGCACCAGTGCCAAGTCGGGCTGGTTTGATGGTGCAAAGTGGCTCCTCCAATCTGCCATCCTGAAGCAGGGTAGCATACTTTTGTTTGCCAGGGAAACCCCCAGTGCTTTGTGTCTGGGGCCTATGGCTGGAAGTGACCGGCTGGCTCCTGAAAAGCTACGTCAGGCAGGATGGTTACCAGACCCATGGTGGAACCAGTGCCAAATTGGGCTGGTTTGATAGTACCAAGTGGTTCCTGCAATCTGCCATCATAAAGTTGGCAGGCCAGTTTTGTTTTCCAGGGAAAAGCGCCGTTGTTTGTGTTTGGGGTCCTGTGGCTGGGAGTGGCCGGCTGGCTCCTTAGAATCCACGATACGCAGGATGGTTCCCAGACCAGAGGTGGCACCAGTGCCAAGTTGGGCTGGTTGGATACCACAAAGTGGCTCCTGCAATCTGCCATCCAGAAGCGGGGCAGCTTACTTTTGTTTGCCAGGGAAACGGGCCGAGGTTTGTGTCTGGGGGCCTATGGCTGGGAGTGACTGGCTGGCTCCTGAAAAGCTACGATAGGCAGGATGGTTAGAAGACTCATGGTGGCACCAGTGCCACGTTGGGCTGATTTGATAGTATCAAGCGGCTCCTGCAATCTGCAATCAAAAAGTTGGCAGGCGAGTTTTGTTTTCCAGGGGAAAGCGCCGTTGTTTGTGTTTGGGGGCCTATGGCTGGGAGTGGCCGGCTGGCTAATTAGAATCCACGATACGCAGGATGGTTCCCAGACCATGGTGGCACCAGTGCCAAGTCGGGCTAGTTTGATGGTGCAAAGTGGCTCCTGCAATCTGCCATGAAAAAGTTGGCAGGCGAGTTTTGTTTTCCAGGGAAAAGTGCCGTTGTTTGTGTTTGGTGGACTGTGGGTGGGAGTGGCCGGCTGGCTCCTTCGAATCCACGATACGCAGGATGGTTCCCAGACCTGAGGTGGCACCAGTGCCAAGTCGGGCTGGTTTGATAGTACCAAGTGGCTCCTGCAATCTGCCATCCAGAAGCGGGGCAGCTTACTTTTGTTTGCCAGGGAAACGGGCCGAGGTTTGTGTCTGGGGGCCTATGGCTGGGAGTGACTGGCTGGATCCTGAAAAGCTACGATAGGCAGGATGGTTACCAGACTCATGGTGGCAGCAGTGCCACGTTGGGCTGATTTGATAGTACCAAGCGGCTCCTGCAATCTGCCATCAAAAAGTTGGCAGGCGAGTTTTGTTTTCCAGGGGAAAGCGCCGTTGTTTGTGTTTGGGGGCCTATGGCTGGGAGTGGCCGGCTGGCTCCTTAGAATCCACGATACGCAGGATGGTTCCCACACCATGGTGGCACCAGTGCCATGTCGGGCTAGTTTGATGGTGCAAAGTGGCTCCTGCAATCTGCCATGAAAAAGTTGGCAGGCGAGTTTTGTTTTCCAGGGAAAAGTGCCGTTGTTTGTGTTTGGTGGACTGTGGGTGGGAGTGGCCGGCTGGCTCCTTAGAATCCACGATACGCAGGATGGTTCCCAGACCAGAGGTGGCACCAGTTTCAAGTCAGGCTGGTTTGATAGTACCAAGTGGCTCCTGCAATCTGCCATCCAGAAGCGGGGCAGCTTACTTTTGTTTGCCAGGGAAACGGGCCGAGGTTTGTGTCTGGGGGCCTATGGCTGGGAGTGACTGGCTGGCTCATGAAAAGCTACGATAGGCAGGATGGTTACCAGACCCATGGTGGCACCAGTGCCAAGTTGGGCTGATTTGATAGTATCAAGCGGCTCCTGCAATCTGCCATCAAAAAGTTGGCAGGCGAGTTTTGTTTTCCAGGGAAAAGTGCCGTTGATTTTTTTTGGTGGCCTGTGGCTGGGAGTGGCCGGCTGGCTCCTTAGAATCCACGATACGCAGGATGGTTCCCAGACCAGAGGTGGCACCAGTTCCAAGTCGGGCTTGTTTGATAGTACCAAGTGGCTCCTGCAATCTGCCATCCAGAAGCGGGGCAGCTTACTTTTGTTTGCAAGGGAAACGGGCCGAGGTTTTTGTCTGGGGGCCTATGGCTGGGAGTGACTGGCTGGCTCCTGAAAAGCTACGATAGGCAGGATGGTTACCAGACTCATGGTGGCACCAGTGCCACGTTGGGCTGATTTGATAGTACCAAGCGGCTCCTGCAATCTGCCATCAAAAAGTTGGCAGGCGAGTTTTGTTTTCCAGGGGAAAGCGCCGTTGTTTGTGTTTGGGGGCCTATGGCTGGGAGTGGCCGGCTGGCTAATTAGAATCCACGATACGCAGGATGGTTCCCAGACCAGAGGTGGCACCAGTGCCAAGTCGGGCTTGTTTGATGGTGCAAAGTGGCTCCTCCAATCTGCCATCCTGAAGCAGGGTAGCATACTTTTGTTTGCCAGGGAAACCCCCAGTGATTTGTGTCTGGGGCCTATGGCTGGAAGTGACCGGCTGGCTCCTGAAAAGCTACGATAGGCAGGATGGTTACCAGACCCATGGTGGAACCAGTGCCAAGTTGGGCTGGTTTGATAGTACCAAGTGGTTCCTGCAATCTGCCATCAAAAAGTTGGCAGGCCAGTTTTGTTTTCCAGGGAAAAGTGCCGTTGTTTGTGTTTGGTGGACTGTGGCTGGGAGTGGCCGGCTGGCTCCTTAGAATGCACGATACGCAGGATGGTTCCCAGACCAGAGGTGGCACCAGTGCCAAGTCGGGCTGGTTTGATAGTACCAAGTGGCTCCTGCAATCTGCCATCCAGAAGCGGGGCAGCTTACTTTTGTTTGCAAGGGAAACTGGCCGAGGTTTGTGTCTGGGGGCCTATGGCTGGGAGTGACCGGCTGGCTCCTGAAAAGCTACGATAGGCAGGATGGTTACCAGACTCATGGTGGCACCAGTGTCAAGTTGGGCTGATTTGATAGTACCAAGTGGCTCCTGCAATCTGCCATCAAAAACTTGGCAGGCGAGTTTTGTTTTCCAGGGAAAAGCGCCGTTGTTTGTGTTTGGGGGCCTGTGGCTGGGAGTGGCCGGCTGGCTCCTTAGAATCCACGATACGCTGGATGGTTCCCAGACCAGAGGTGGCACCAGTGCCAAGTCGGGCTGATTTGATGGTGCAAAGTGGCTCCTGCAATCTGCCATCAAAATGTTGGCAGGCGAGTTTTGTTTTCCAGGGAAAAGCGCCGTTGTTTGTGTTTGGGGGCCTGTGGCTGGGAGTGGCCGGCTGGCTAATTAGAATCCACGATACGCAGGATGGTTCCCAGACCAGAGGTGGCACCAGTGCCAAGTCGGGCTAGTTTGATGGTGCAAAGTGGCTCCTGCAATCTGCCATTAAAAAGTTCGCATGCCAGTTTTGTTTTCCAGGGAAAAGCGCCGTTGTTTGTGTTTGGGGGCCTGTGGCTGGGAGTGGCCAGCTGGCTCCTTAGAATCCACGATACGCAGGATGGTTCCCAGACCAGAGGTGGCACCAGTGCCAAGTCGGGCTGGTTTGATAGTACCAAGTGGCTCCTGCAATCTGCCATCCAGAAGCGGGGCAGCTTACTTTTGTTTGCAAGGGAAACGGGCCGAGGTTTGTGTCTGGGGGCCTATGGCTGGGAGTGACTGGCTGGCTCCTGAAAAGCTACGATAGGCAGGATGGTTACCAGACTCATGGTGGCAGCAGTGCCACGTTGGGCTGATTTGATAGTACCAAGCGGCTCCTGCAATCTGCCATCAAAAAGTTGGCAGGCGAGTTTTGTTTTCCAGGGGAAAGCGCCGTTGTTTGTGTTTGGGGGCCTATGGCTGGGAGTGGCCGGCTGGCTAATTAGAATCCACGATACGCAGGATGGTTCCCACACCATGGTGGCACCAGTGCCAAGTCAGGCTAGTTTGATGGTGCAAAGTGGCTCCTGCAATCTGCCATGAAAAAGTTGGCAGGCGAGTTTTGTTTTCCAGGGAAAAGTGCCGTTGTTTGTGTTTGGTGGACTGTGGCTGGGAGTGGCCGGCTGGCTCCTTAGAATCCACGATACGCAGGATGGTTCCCAGACCAGAGGTGGCACCAGTTTCAAGTCGGGCTGGTTTGATAGTACCAAGTGGCTCCTGCAATCTGCCATCCAGAAGCGGGGCAGCTTACTTTTGTTTGCCAGGGAAACGGGCCGAGGTTTGTGTCTGGGGGCCTATGGCTGGGAGTGACCAGCTGGCTCCTGAAAAGCTACGATAGGCAGGATGGTTACCAGACCCATGGTGGCACCAGTGCCAAGTTGGGCTGATTTGATAGTATCAAGCCGCTCCTGCAATCTGCCATCAAAAAGTTGGCAGGCGAGTTTTGTTTTCCAGGGAAAAGTGCCGTTGTTTGTGTTTGGTGGACTGTGGCTGGGAGTGGCCGGCTGGCTCCTTAGAATGCACGATACGCAGGATGGTTCCCAGACCAGAGGTGGCACCAGTGCCAAGTCGGGCTGCTTTGATAGTACCAAGTGGCTCCTGCAATCTGCCATCCAGAAGCGGGGCAGCTTACTTTTGTTTGCAAGGGAAACGGGCCGAGGTTTGTGTCTGGGGGCCTATGGCTGGGAGTGACCGGCTGGCTCCTGAAAAGCTACGATAGGCAGGATGGTTACCAGACTCATGGTGGCACCAGTGCCATGTTGGGCTGATTTGATAGTACCAAGCGGCTCCTGCAATCTGCCATCAAAAAGTTGGCAGGCGAGTTTTGTTTTCCAGGGAAAAGTGTCGTTGTTTGTGTTTGGGGGCTTGTGGCTGGGAGTGGCCGGCTGGCTCCTTAGAATCCACGATACGCAGGATGGTTCCCAGACCTGAGGTGGCACCAGTTCCAAGTCAGGCTAGTTTGATGGTGCAAAGTGGCTCCTGCAATCTGCCATCCAGAAGCGGGGCAGCTTACTTTTGTTTGCCAGGGAAACGGGCCGAGGTTTTTGTCTGGGGGCCTATGGGTGGGACTGTCCGGCTGGCTCCTGAAAAGGTACGATAGGCAGGATGGTGACCAGACCCATGGTGGCACCAGTGTCAAGTTGGGCTGATTTGATAGTACCAAGTGGCTCCTGCAATCTGCCATCAAAAACTTGGCAGGCGAGTTTTGTTTTCCAGGGAAAAGCGCCGTTGTTTGTGTTTGGGGGCCGGTGGCTGGGAGTGGCCGGCTGGCTAATTAGAATCCACGATACGCAGGATGGTTCCCAGACCAGAGGTGGCACCAGTGCCAAGTCGGGCTGGTTTGATGGTGCAAAGTGGCTCCTGCAATCTGCCATCAAAATGTTGGCAGGCGAGTTTTGTTTTCCAGGGAAAAGCGCCGTTGTTTGTGTTTGGCGGCCTGTGGCTGGGAGTGGCCGGCTGGCTAATTAGAATCCACGATACGCAGGATGGTTCCCAGACCAGAGGTGGCACCAGTGCCAAGTCGGGCTAGTTTGATGGTGCAAAGTGGCTCCTGCAATCTGCCATTAAAAAGTTGGCATGCCAGTTTTGTTTTCCAGGGAAAAGCGCCGTTGTTTGTGTTTGGGGGCCTGTGGCTGGGAGTGGCCAGCTGGCTCCTTAGAATCCACGATACGCAGGATGGTTCCCAGACCAGAGGTGGCACCAGTGCCAAGTCGGGCTGGTTTGATGGTGCAAAGTGGCTCCTCCAATCTGCCATCCTGAAGCAGGGTAGCATACTTTTGTTTGCCAGGGAAACCCCCAGTGCTTTGTGTCTGGGGCCTATGGCTGGAAGTGACCGGCTGGCTCCTGAAAAGCTACGACAGGCAGGATGGTTACCAGACCCATGGTGGAACCAGTGCCAAATTGGGCTGGTTTGATAGTACCAAGTGGTTCCTGCAATCTGCCATCAAAAAGTTGGCAGGCCAGTTTTGTTTTCCAGGGAAAAGCGCCGTTGTTTGTGTTTGGGGTCCTGTGGCTGGGAGTGGCCGGCTGGCTCCTTAGAATCCACGATACGCAGGATGGTTCCCAGACCAGAGGTGGCACCAGTGCCAAGTTGGGCTGGTTGGATACCACAAAGTGGCTCCTGCAATCTGCCATCCAGAAGCGGGGCAGCTTACTTTTGTTTGCCAGGGAAACGGGCCGAGGTTTGTGTCTGGGGGCCTATGGCTGGGAGTGACTGGCTGGCTCCTGAAAAGCTACGATAGGCAGGATGGTTAGAACACTCATGGTGGCACCAGTGCCACGTTGGGCTGATTTGATAGTATCAAGCGGCTCCTGCAATCTGCCATCAAAAAGTTGGCAGGCGAGTTTTGTTTTCCAGGGGAAAGCGCCGTTGTTTGTGTTTGGGGGCCTATGGCTGGGAGTGGCCGGCTGGCTAATTAGAATCCACGATACGCAGGATGGTTCCCAGACCATGGTGGCACCAGTGCCAAATCGGGCTAGTTTGATGGTGCAAAGTGGCTCCTGCAATCTGCCATGAAAAAGTTGGCAGGCGAGTTTTGTTTTCCAGGGAAAAGTGCCGTTGTTTGTGTTTGGTGGACTGTGGCTGGGAGTGGCCGGCTGGCTCCTTCGAATCCACGATACGCAGGATGGTTCCCAGACCTGAGGTGGCACCAGTGCCAAGTCGGGCTGGTTTGATAGTACCAAGTGGCTCCTGCAATCTGCCATCCAGAAGCGGGGCAGCTTACTTTTGTTTGCCAGGGAAACGGGCCGAGGTTTGTGTCTGGGGGCCTATGGCTGGGAGTGACCGGCTGGCTCCTGAAAAGCTACGATAGGCAGGATGGTTACCAGACTCATGGTGGCACCAGTGCCAAGTTGGGCTGATTTGATAGTATCAAGCGGCTCCTGCAATGTGTCATCAAAAAGTTGGCAGGCGAGTTTTGTTTTCCAGGGAAAAGTGCCGTTGATATTTTTGGTGGCCTGTGGCTGGGAGTGGCCAGCTGGCTCCTTATAATCCACGATACGCAGGATGGTTCCCAGACCAGAGGTGGCACCAGTGCCAAGTCGGGCTGGTTTGATGGTGCAAAGTGGCTCCTGCAATCTGCCATCCAGAAGCGGGGCAGCTGAGTGTTGTTTGCCAGAGAAAAGGGCCGTGGTTTTTTTTTGGGGTCATATGGCTGGGAGTGGCCGGCTGGCTTCTTAAAATGCTCGATACGCAGGATGGTGACCAGACCCAAGGTGGCACCAGTGCCAAGTTCTGCTGTTTTTGTAGTACCAAGTGCGTCCTGCAATTTGCCATCCAGAAGAGGGGCAGTTGAGTTTTGTTTGCCAGAGAAAAGGGCCGTGGTTTGTGTTTGAGGGCATATGGCTGAGAGTTGCCGGCTGACCCCTGAAAATAAACAATAGGCAGGATGGATCCCAGACCCAAGGTGGCACCAGTGCCAAGTCGGGCTGGTTTGATAGTACTAAATAGCTCCTGCAATCTGCCATCCAGAAGCGGGGCAGCTTAATTTTGTTTGCCAGGGAAACGGGCTGAGGTTTGTGTCTGGGGGCCTATGGCTGGGAGTGACCGGCTGGCTCCTGAAAAGCTACGATAGGCAGGATGGTTCCCAGACCAGAGGTGGCACCAGTGCCAAGTCTGGCTAGTTTGATGGTGAAAAGTGGCTCCTGCAATCTGCCATCAAAAAGTTGGCAGGCGAGTTTTGTTTTCCAGGGAAAAGTGCCGTTGATTTTGTTTGGTGGCCTGTGGCGGGGAGTGGCTGGCTGGCTCCTTAGAATCCACGATACACAGGATGGTTCCCAGACCAGAGGTGGTACCAGTTCCAACTCGGGCTTGTTTGATAGTACCAAGTGGCTCCTGCAATCTGCCATCCAGAAGCGGGGCAGCTTACTTTTGTTTGCCAGGGAAACGGGCCGAGGTTTGTGTCTGGGGGCCTATGGCTGGGAGTGACCGGCTGGCTCCTGAAAAGCTACGATAGGCAGGATGGTTACCAGACTCATGGTGGCACCAGGGCCACGTTGGGCTGATTTGATAGTACCAAGCAGCTCCTGCAATCTGCCATCAAAAAGTTGGCAGGCGAGTTTTGTTTTCCAGGGAAAAGCGCCGTTGTTTGTGTTTGGGGGCCGGTGGCTGGGAGTGGCCGGCTGGCTCCTTAGAATCCACGATACGCTGGATGGTTCCCAGACCAGAGGTGGCACCAGTGCCAAGTCGGGCTGGTTTGATGGTGCAAAGTGGCTCCTGCAATCTGCCATCAAAATGTTGGCAGGCGAGTTTTGTTTTCCAGGGAAAAGCGCCGTTGTTTGTGTTTGGGGGCCTTTGGCTGGGAGTGGCCGGCTGGCTCCTTAGAATCCACGATACGCAGGATGGTTCCCAGACCAGAGGTGGCACCAGTGCCAAGTCGGGCTAGTTTGATGGTGCAAAGTGGCTCCTGCAATCTGCCATTAAAAAGTTGGCATGCCAGTTTTGTTTTCCAGGGAAAAGCGCCGTTGTTTGTGTTTGGGGGCCTGTGGCTGGGAGTGGCCAGCTGGCTCCTTAGAATCCACGATACGCAGGATGGTTCCCAGACCAGAGGTGGCACCAGTGCCAAGTCGGGCTGGTTTGATGGTGCAAAGTGGCTCCTCCAATCTGCCATCCTGAAGCAGGGTAGCATACTTTTGTTTGCCAGGGAAACCCCCAGTGCTTTGTGTCTGGGGCCTATGGCTGGAAGTGACCGGCTGGCTCCTGAAAAGCTACGACAGGCAGGATGGTTACCAGACCCATGGTGGAACCAGTGCCAAATTGGGCTGGTTTGATAGTACCAAGTGGTTCCTGCAATCTGCCATCAAAAAGTTGGCAGGCCAGTTTTGTTTTCCAGGGAAAAGCGCCGTTGTTTGTGTTTGGGGTCCTGTGGCTGGGAGTGGCCGGCTGGCTCCTTAGAATCCACGATACGCAGGATGGTTCCCAGACCAGAGGTGGCACCAGTGCCAAGTTGGGCTGGTTGGATACCACAAAGTGGCTCCTGCAATCTGCCATCCAGAAGCGGGGCAGCTTACTTTTGTTTGCCAGGGAAACGGGCCGAGGTTTGTGTCTGGGGGCCTATGGCTGGGAGTGACTGGCTGGCTCCTGAAAAGCTACGATAGGCAGGATGGTTAGAAGACTCATGGTGGCACCAGTGCCACGTTGGGCTGATTTGATAGTATCAAGCGGCTCCTGCAATCTGCCATCAAAAAGTTGGCAGGCGAGTTTTGTTTTCCAGGGGAAAGCGCCGTTGTTTGTGTTTGGGGGCCTATGGCTGGGAGTGACCGGCTGGCTAATTAGAATCCACGATACGCAGGATGGTTCCCAGACCATGGTGGCACCAGTGCCAAGTCGGGCTAGTTTGATGGTGCAAAGTGGCTCCTGCAATCTGCCATGAAAATGTTGGCAGGCGAGTTTTGTTTTCCAGGGAAAAGTGCCGTTGTTTGTGTTTGGTGGACTGTGGCTGGGAGTGGCCGGCTGGCTCCTTCGAATCCACGATACGCAGGATGGTTCCCAGACCTGAGGTGGCACCAGTGCCAAGTCGGGCTGGTTTGATAGTACCAAGTGGCTCCTGCAATCTGCCATCCAGAAGCGGGGCAGCTTACTTTTGTTTGCCAGGGAAACGGGCCGAGGTTTGTGTCTGGGGGCCTATGGCTGGGAGTGACCGGCTGGCTCCTGAAAAGCTACGATAGGCAGGATGGTTACCAGACTCATGGTGGCACCAGTGCCAAGTTGGGCTGATTTGATAGTATCAAGCGGCTCCTGCAATGTGTCATCAAAAAGTTGGCAGGCGAGTTTTGTTTTCCAGGGAAAAGTGCCGTTGATATTTTTGGTGGCCTGTGGCTGGGAGTGGCCAGCTGGCTCCTTATAATCCACGATACGCAGGATGGTTCCCAGACCAGAGGTGGCACCAGTGCCAAGTCGGGCTGGTTTGATGGTGCAAAGTGGCTCCTGCAATCTGCCATCCAGAAGCGGGGCAGCTGAGTTTTGTTTGCCAGAGAATACGGCCGTGGTTTTTTTTTGGGGGCATATGGCTGGGAGTGGCCGGCTGGCTTCTTAAAATGCTCGATACGCAGGATGGTGACCAGACCCAAGGTGGCACCAGTGCCAAGTTCTGCTGTTTTTGTAGTACCAAGTGCGTCCTGCAATTTGCCATCCAGAAGAGGGGCAGTTGAGTTTTGTTTGCCAGAGAAAAGGGCCGTGGTTTGTGTTTGAGGGCATATGGCTGAGAGTGGCCGGCTGACCCCTGAAAATAAACAATAGGCAGGATGGATCCCAGACCCAAGGTGGCACCAGTGCCAAGTCGGGCTGGTTTGATAGTACTAAATAGCTCCTGCAATCTGCCATCCAGAAGCGGGGCAGCTTAATTTTGTTTGCCAGGGAAACGGGCCGAGGTTTGTGTCTGGGGGCCTATGGCTGGGAGTGACCGGCTGGCTCCTGAAAAGCTACGATAGGCAGGATGGTTCCCAGACCAGAGGTGGCACCAGTGCCAAGTCTGGCTAGTTTGATGGTGAAAAGTGGCTCCTGCAATCTGCCATCAAAAAGTTGGCAGGCGAGTTTTGTTTTCCAGGGAAAAGTGCCGTTGATTTTGTTTGGTGGCCTGTGGCGGGGAGTGGCTGGCTGGCTCCTTAGAATGCACGATACACAGGATGGTTCCCAGACCAGAGGTGGTACCAGTTCCAAGTCGGGCTTGTTTGATAGTACCAAGTGGCTCCTGCAATCTGCCATCCAGAAGCGGGGCAGCTTACTTTTGTTTGCCAGGGAAACGGGCCGAGGTTTGTGTCTGGGGGCCTATGGCTGGGAGTGACCGGCTGGCTCCTGAAAAGCTACGATAGGCAGGATGGTTACCAGACTCATTGTGGCACCAGGGCCACGTTGGGCTGATTTGATAGTACCAAGCAGCTCCTGCAATCTGCCATCAAAAAGTTGGCAGGCGAGTTTTGTTTTCCAGGGAAAAGCGCCGTTGTTTGTGTTTGGGGGCCTATGGCTGGGAGTGGCCGGCTGGCTAATTAGAATCCACGATACGCAGGATGGTTCCCACACCAGAGGTGGCACCAGTGCCATGTCGGGCTAGTTTGATGGTGCAAAGTGGCTCCTGCAATCTGCCATGAAAATGTTTGCAGGCGAGTTTTGTTTTCCAGGGAAAAGCGCCGTTGTTTGTGTTTGGGGGCCTGTGGCTGGGAGTGGCCGGCAGGCTCCTTAGAATCCACGATACGCAGGATGGTTCCCAGACCAGAGGTGGCACCAGTTCCAAGTCGGGCTGGTTTGATAGTACCAAGTGGCTCCTGCAATCTGCCATCCAGAAGCGGGGTAGCTTACTTTTGTTTGCAAGGGAAACGGGCCGAGGTTTTTGTCTGGGGGCCTATGGCTGGAAGTGACCGGCTGGCTCCTGAAAAGCTACGATAGGCAGGATGGTTACCAGACCCATGGTGGCACCAGTGCCAAGTTGGGCTGATTTGATAGTATCAAGCGGCTCCTGCAATCTGCCATCAAAAAGTTGGCAGGCGAGTTTTGTTTTCCAGGGAAAAGTGCTGTTGATTTTTTTTGTTGGCCTGTGGCTGGGAGTGGCCGGCTGGCTCCTTAGAATCCACGATACGCAGGATGGTTCCCAGACCAGAGGTGGCACCAGTTCCAAGTCGGGCTTGTTTGATAGTACCAAGTGGCTCCTGCAATCTGCCATCCAGAAGCGGGGCAGCTTACTTTTGTTTGCAAGGGAAACGGGCCGAGGTTTTTGTCTGGGGGACTATGGCTGGGAGTGACTGGCTGGCTCCTGAAAAGCTACGATAGGCAGGATGGTTACCAGACTCATGGTGGCACCAGTGCCACGTTGGGCTGATTTGAAAGTACCAAGCGGCTCCTGCAATCTGCCATCAAAAAGTTGGCAGGCCAGTTTTGTTTTCCAGGGTAAAGCGCCGTTGTTTGTGTTTGGGGTCCTGTGGCTGGGAGTGGCCGGCTGGCTCCTTAGAATCCACGATACGCAGGATGGTTCCCAGACCAGAGGTGGCACCAGTGCCAAGTTGGGCTGGTTGGATACCACAAAGTAGCTCCTGCAATCTGCCATCCAGAAGCGGGGCAGCTTACTTTTGTTTGCCAGGGAAACGGGCCGAGGTTTGTGTCTGGGGGCCTATGGCTGGGAGTGATTTGCTGGCTCCTGAAAAGCTACGATAGGCAGGATGGTGACCAGACTCATGGTGGCACCAGTGCCACGTTGGGCTGATTTGATAGTACCAAGCGGCTCCTGCAATCTGCCATCAAAAATTTGGCAGGCGAGTTTTGTTTTCCAGGGGAAAGCGCCGTTGTTTGTGTTTGGGGGCCTATGGCTGGGAGTGGCCGGCTGGCTAATTAGAATCCACGATACGCAGGATGGTTCCCAGACCATGGTGGCACCAGTGCCAAGTCGGGCTAGTTTGATGGTGCAAAGTGGCTCCTGCAATCTGCCATGAAATAGTTGGCAGGCGAGTTCGGTTTTCCAGGGAAAAGTGCCGTTGTTTGTGTTTGGTGGACTGTGGCTGGGAGTGGCCGGCTGGCTCCTTAGAATCCACGATACGCAGGATGGTTCCCAGACCAGAGGTGGCACCAGTGCCAAGTCGGGCTGCTTTGATAGTACCAAGTGGCTCCTGCAATCTGCCATCCAGAAGCGGGGCAGCTTACTTTTCTTTGCCAGGGAAACGGGCCGAGGTTTGTGTCTGGGGGCCTAAGGCTGGGAGTGACTGGCTGGCTCCTGAAAAGCTACGATAGGCAGGATGGTTACCAGACTCATGGTGGCACCAGTGCCAAGTTGGGCTGATTTGATAGTACCAAGCGGCTCCTGCAATCTGCCATCAAAAAGTTGGCAGGCGAGTTTTGTTTTCCAGGGAAAAGTGTCGTTGTTTGTGTTTGGGGGCTTGTGGCTGGGAGTGGCCGGCTGGCTCCTTAGAATCCACGATACGCAGGATGGTTCCCAGACCAGAGGTGGCACCAGTGCCAAGTCGGGCTAGTTTGATGGTGCAAAGTGGCTCCTGCAATCTGCCATCCAGAAGCGGGGTCGCTTACTATTGTTTGCCAGGGAAACGGGCCGAGGTTTTTTATGGGGGCCTATGGGTGGGACTGACCGGCTGGCTCCTGAAAAGCTGCGATAGGCAGGATGGTGACCAGACCCATGGTGGCAGCAGTGCCAAGTTGGGCTGGTTGGATAGTACCAAGTGGCTCCTGCAATCTGCCATCACAAAGTTGGCAGGCGAGTTTTGTTTTCCAGGGAAAAGCGCCGTTGTTTGTGTTTGGGGGCCTATGGCTGGGAGTGGCCCGCTGGCTAATTAGAATTCACGATACGCAGGATGGTTCCCAGAGCAGAGGTGGCACCAGTGCCAAGTCGGGCTAGTTTGATGGTGCAAAGTGGCTCCTGCAATCTGCCATCCAGAAGCGGGGTAGCTTACTTTTGTTTGCCAGGGAAACGGGCCGAGGTTTTTCTGGGGGCCTATGGGTGGGACTGACCGGCTGGCTCCTGAAAAGCTACGATAGGCAGGATGGTTACCAGACCCATGGTGGCACCAGTGCCAAGTTGGGCTGATTTGATAGTACCAAGTGGCTCCTGCAATCTGCCATCAAAAAGTTGGCAGGCGAGTTTTGTTTTCCAGGGAAAAGCGCCGTTGTTTGTGTTTGGGGGCCTATGGCTGGGAGTGGCCGGCTGGCTCCTTAGAATCCACGATACGCTGGATGGTTCCCAGACCAGAGGTGGCACCAGTGCCAAGTCGGGCTGGTTTGATGGTGCAAAGTGGCTCCTGCAATCTGCCACCAAAATGTTGGCAGGCGAGTTTTGTTTTCCAGGGAAAAGCGCCGTTGTTTGTGTTTGGGGGTCTGTGGCTGGGAGGGGACCGCTGGCTAATTAGAATCCACGATACGCAGGATGGTTCCCAGACCAGAGGTGGCACCAGTGCCAAGTCGGGCTAGTTTGATGGTGCAAAGTGGCTCCTGCAATCTGCCATTAAAAAGTTGGCATGCCAGTTTTGTTTTCCAGGGAAAAGCGCCGTTGTTTGTGTTTGGGGTCCTGTGGCTGGGAGTGGCCGGCTGGCTCCTTAGAATCCACGATACGCAGGATGGTTCCCAGACCAGAGGTGGCACCAGTGCCAAGTTGGGCTGGTTGGATACCACAAAGTGGCTCCTGCAATCTGCCATCCAGAAGCGGGGCAGCTTACGTTTGTTTGCCAGGGAAACGGGCCGAGGTTTGTGTCTGGGGGCCTATGGCTGGGAGTGACTGGCTGGCTCCTGAAAAGCTACGATAGGCAGGATGGTTAGAAGACTCATGGTGGCACCAGTGCCACGTTGGGCTGATTTGATAGTATCAAGCGGCTCCTGCAATCTGCCATCAAAAAGTTGGCAGGCGAGTTTTGTTTTCCAGGGGAAAGCGCCGTTGTTTGTGTTTGGGGGCCTGTGGCTGGGAGTGGCCGGCTGGCTAATTAGAATCCACGATACGCAGGATGGTTCCCAGACCATGGTGGCACCAGTGCCAAGTCGGGCTAGTTTGATGGTGCAAAGTGGCTCCTGCAATCTGCCATGAAAAAGTTGGCAGGCGAGTTTTGTTTTCCAGGGAAAAGTGCCTTTGTTTGTGTTTGGTGGACTGTGGCTGGGAGTGGCCGGCTGGCTCCTTCGAATCCACGATACGCAGGATGGTTCCCAGACCTGAGGTGGCACCAGTGCCAAGTCGGGCTGGTTTGATAGTACCAAGTGGCTCCTGCAATCTGCCATCCAGAAGCGGGGCAGCTTACTTTTGTTTGCCAGGGAAACGGGCCGAGGTTTGTGTCTGGGGGCCTATGGCTGGGAGTGACCGGCTGGCTCCTGAAAAGCTACGATAGGCAGGATGGTTACCAGACTCATGGTGGCACCAGTGCCAAGTTGGCCTGATTTGAAAGTATCAAGCGGCTCCTGCAATGTGTCATCAAAAAGTTGGCAGGCGAGTTTTGTTTTCCAGGGAAAAGTGCCGTTGATATATTGGTGGCCTGTGGCTGGGAGTGGCCAGCTGGCTCCTTATAATCCACGATACGCAGGATGGTTCCCAGACCAGAGGTGGCACCAGTGCCAAGTCGGGCTGGTTTGATGGTGCAAAGTGGCTCCTGCAATCTGCCATCCAGAAGCGGGGCAGCTGAGTTTTGTTTGCCAGAGAAAAGGGCCGTGGTTTTTTTTTGGGGGCATATGGCTGGGAGTGGCCGGCTGGCTTCTTAAAATGCACGATACGCAGGATGGTGACCAGACCCAAGGTGGCACCAGTGCCAAGTTCTGCTGTTTTTGTAGTACCAAGTGCGTCCTGCAATTTGCCATCCAGAAGAGGGGCAGTTGAGTTTTTTTGCCAGAGAAAAGGGCCGTGGTTTGTGTTTGAGGGCATATGGCTGAGAGTGGCCGGCTGACCCCTGAAAATAAACAATAGGCAGGATGGATCCCAGACCCAAGGTGGCACCAGTGCCAAGTCGGGCTTGTTTGATAGTACTAAATAGCTCCTGCAATCTGCCATCCAGAAGCGGGGCAGCTTAATTTTGTTTGCCAGGGAAACGGGCCGAGGTTTGTGTCTGGGGGCCTATGGCTGGGAGTGACCGGCTGGCTCCTGAAAAGCTACGATAGGCAGGATGGTTCCCAGACCAGAGGTGGAACCAGTGCCAAGTCTGGCTAGTTTGGTGGTGAAAAGTGGCTCCTGCAATCTGCCATCAAAAAGTTGGCAGGCGAGTTTTGTTTTCCAGGGAAAAGTGCCGTTGATTTTGTTTGGTGGCCTGTGGCGGGGAGTGGCCGGCTGGCTCCTTAGAATCCACGATACACAGGATGGTTCCCAGACCAGAGGTGGTACCAGTTCCAAGTCGGGCTTGTTTGATAGTACCAAGTGGCTCCTGCAATCTGCCATCCAGAAGCGGGGCAGCTTACTTTTGTTTGCCAGGGAAACGGGCCGAGGTTTGTGTCTGGGGGCCTATGGCTGGGAGTGACCGGCTGGCTCCTGAAAAGCTACGATAGGCAGGATGGTTACCAGACTCATGGTGGCACCAGGGCCACGTTGGGCTGATTTGATAGTACCAAGCAGCTCCTGCAATCTGCCATCAAAATTTGGCAGGCGAGTTTTGTTTTCCAGGGAAAAGCGCCGTTGTTTGTGTTTGGGGGCCTATGGCTGGGAGTGGCCGGCTGGCTAATTAGAATCCACGATACGCAGGATGGTTCCCACACCAGAGGTGGCACCAGTGCCATGTCGGGCTAGTTTGATGGTGCAAAGTGGCTCCTGCAATCTGCCATGAAAATGTTTGCAGGCGAGTTTTGTTTTCCAGGGAAAAGTGCCGTTGTTTGTGTTTGGGGGCCTGTGGCTGGGAGTGGCCGGCAGGCTCCTTAGAATCCACGATACGCAGGATGGTTCCCAGACCAGAGGTGGCACCAGTGCCAAGTCGGGCTGGTTTGATGGTGCAAAGTGGCTCCTGCAATCTGCCATCCAGAAGCGGGGTCGCTTACTTTTGTTTGCCAGGGAAACGGGCCGAGGTTTTTTCTGGGGGCCTATGGGTGGGACTGACCGGCTGGCTCCTGAAAAGCTACCATAGGCAGGATGGTGACCAGACCCATGGTGGCACCAGTGCCAAGTTGGGCTGGTTTGATAGTACCAAGTGGCTCCTGCAATCTGCCATCAAAAAGTTGGCAGGCGAGTTTTGTTTTCCAGGGAAAAGCGCCGTTGTTTGTGTTTGGGGGCCTATGGCTGGGAGTGGCCCGCTGGCTAATTAGAATCCACGATACGCAGGATGGTTCCCAGAGCAGAGGTGGCACCAGTGCCAAGTCGGGCTGGTTTGATGGTGCAAAGTGGCTCCTCCAATCTGCAATCCTGAAGCGGGGTAGCTTACTTTTGTTTGCCAGGGAAACGGGCCGAGGTTTTTTCTGGGGGCCTATGGGTGGGACTGACCGGCTGGCTCCTGAAAAGCTACGATAGGCAGGATGGTTACCAGACCCATGGTGGCACCAGTGCCAAGTTGGGCTGATTTGATAGTACCAAGTGGCTCCTGCAATCTGCCATCAAAAAGTTGGCAGGCGAGTTTTGTTTTCCAGGGAAAAGCGCCGTTGTTTGTGTTTGGGGGCCTATGGCTGGGAGTGGCCGGCTGGCTCCTTAGAATCCACGATACGCTGGATGGTTCCCAGACCAGAGGTGGCACCAGTGCCAAGTCGGGCTGGTTTGATGGTGCAAAGTGGCTCCTGCAATCTGCCATCAAAATGTTGGCAGGCGAGTTTTGTTTTCCAGGGAAAAGCGCCGTTGTTTGTGTTTGGGGGTCTGTGGCTGGGAGGGGACCGCTGGCTAATTAGAATCCACGATACGCAGGATGGTTCCCAGACCAGAGGTGGCACCAGTGCCAAGTCGGGCTAGTTTGATGGTGCAAAGTGGCTCCTGCAATCTGCCATTAAAAAGTTGGCATGCCAGTTTTGTTTTCCAGGGAAAAGCGCCGTTGTTTGTGTTTGGGGGCCTGTGGCTGGGAGTGGCCAGCTGGCTCCTTAGAATCCACGATACGCAGGATGGTTCCCAGACCAGAGGTGGCACCAGTTCCAAGTCGGGCTGGTTTGATGGTGCAAAGTGGCTCCTCCAATCTGCAATCCTGAAGCAGGCTAGCATACTTTTGTTTGCCAGGGAAACCCCCAGTGGTTTGTGTCTGGGGCCTATGGCTGGAAGTGACCGGCTGGCTCCTGAAAAGCTACGATAGGCAGGATGGTTACCGGACCCATGGTGGCACCAGTGCCAAGTTGGGCTGGTTTGATAGTACCAAGTGGTTCCTGCAATCTGCCATCAAAAGTTGGCAGGCCAGTTTTGTTTTCCAGGGAAAAGCGCCGTTGTTTGTGTTTGGGGTCCTGTGGCTGGGAGTGGCCGGCTGGCTCCTTAGAATCCACGATACGCAGGATGGTTCCCAGACCAGAGGTGGCACCAGTGCCAGGTTGGGCTGGTTGGATACCACAAAGTGGCTCCTGCAATCTGCCATCCAGAAGCGGGGCAGCTTACTTTTGTTTGCCAGGGAAACGGGCCGAGGTTTGTGTCTGGGGGCCTATGGCTGGGAGTGATTTGCTGGCTCCTGAAAAGCTACGATAGGCAGGATGGTGACCAGACTCATGGTGGCACCAGTGCCACGTTGGGCTGATTTGATAGTACCAAGCGGCTCCTGCAATCTGCCATCCAAAAGTTGGCAGGCGAGTTTTGTTTTCCAGGGGAAAGCGCCGTTGTTTGTGTTTGGGGGCCTATGGCTGGGAGTGGCCGGCTGGCTAATTAGAATCCACGATACGCAGGATGGTTCCCAGACCATGGTGGCACCAGTGCCAAGTCGGGCTAGTTTCATGGTGCAAAGTGGCTCCTGCAATCTGCCATGAAAAAGTTGGCAGGCGAGTTCTGTTTTCCAGGGAAAAGTGCCGTTGTTTGTGTTTGGTGGACTGTGGCTGGGAGTGGCCCGCTGGCTCCTTAGAATCCACGATACGCAGGATGGTTCCCAGACCAGAGGTGGCACCAGTGCCAAGTCGGGCTGGTTTGATGGTGCAAAGTGGCTCCTGCAATCTCCCATCAAAATGTTGGCAGGCGAGTTTTGTTTTCCCGGGAAAAGCGCCGTTGTTTGTGTTTGGGGGCCTATGGCTGGGAGTGGCCCGCTGGCTAATTAGAATCCACGATACGCAGGATGGTTCCCAGAGCAGAGGTGGCACCAGTGCCAAGTCGGGCTAGTTTGATGGTGCAAAGTGGCTCCTGCAATCTGCCATGAAAATGTTTGCAGGCGAGTTTTGTTTTCCAGGGAAAAGTGCCGTTGTTTGTGTTTGGGGGCCTGTGGCTGGGAGTGGCCAGCTGGCTCCTTAGAATCCACGATACGCAGGATGGTTCCCAGACCAGAGGTGGCACCAGTTCCAAGTCGGGCTGCTTTGATAGTACCAAGTGGCTCCTGCAATCTGCCATCCAGAAGCGGGGCAGCTTACTTTTGTTTGCCAGGGAAACAGGCCGAGGTTTGTGTCTGGGGGCCTATGGTTGGGAGTGACCGGCTGGCTCCTGAAAAGCTACGATAGGCAGGATGGTTACCAGACCAGAGGTGGCACCAGTGCCAAGTTGGGCTGATTTGATAGGACCAAGCGGCTCCTGCAATCTGCCATCACAAAGTTGGCAGGCGAGTTTTGTTTTCCAGGGAAAAGCGCCGTTGTTTGTGTTTGGGGGCATATGGCTGGGAGTGGCCGGCTGGCTCCTTAGAATCCACGATATGCAGGATGGTTCCCAGACCAGAGGTGGCACCAGTGCCATGTCGGGCTAGTTTGATGGTGCAAAGTGGCTCCTGCAATCTGCCATCCAGAAGCGGGGTAGCTTACTTTTGTTTGCCAGGGAAACGGGCCGAGGTTTGTGTCTGGGGGCCTATGGGTGGGACTGACCGGCTGGCTCCTGAAAAGCTACGATAGGCAGGATGGTGACCAGACCCATGGTGGCACCAGTGCCAAGTTGGGCTGGTTTGATAGTACCAAGTGGCTCCTGCAATCTGCCATCACAAAGTTGGCAGGCGAGTTTTGTTTTCCAGGGATAAGCGCCGTTGTTTGTGTTTGGGGGCTTGTGGCTGGGAGTGGCCGGCTGGCTCCTTAGAATCCACGATACGCAGGATGGTTCCCAGACCAGAGGTGGCACCAGTGCCAAGTCGGGCTGGTTTGATGGTGCAAAGTGGCTCCTGCAATCTCCCATCAAAATGTTGGCAGGCGAGTTTTGTTTTCCCGGGAAAAGTGCCGTTGTTTGTGTTTGGGTGCCTATGGCTGGGAGTGGCCGGCTGGCTAATTAGAATCCACGATACGCAGGATGGTTCCCAGACCATGGTGGCAGCAGTGCCAAGTCGGCCTAGTTTGATGGTGCAAAGTGGCTCCTGCAATCTGCCATGAAAAAGTTGGCAGGCGAGTTTTGTTTTCCAGGGAAAAGCGCCGTTGTTTGTGTTTGGGGGCCTGTGGCTGGGAGTGGCCGGCTGGCTCCCTAGAATCCACGATACGCTGGATGGTTCCCAGACCAGAGGTGGCACCAGTGCCAAGTCGGGCTGGTTTGATGGTGCAAAGTGGCTCCTGCAATCTGCCATCACAATGTTGGCAGGCGAGTTTTGTTTTCCAGGGAAAAGCGCCGTTGTTTGTGTTTGGGGGTCTGTGGCTGGGAGTGGCCGGCTGGCTAATTAGAATCCACGATACGCAGGATGGTTCCCAGACCAGAGGTGGCACCAGTGCCAAGTCGGGCTAGTTTGATGGTGCAAAGTGGCTCCTGCAATCTGCCATTAAAAAGTTGGCATGCCAGTTTTGTTTTCCAGGGAAAAGCGCCGTTGTTTGTGTTTGGGGGCCTGTGGCTGGGAGTGGCCAGCTGGCTCCTTAGAATCCACGATACGCAGGATGGTTCCCAGACCAGAGGTGGCACCAGTGCCAAGTCGGGCTGGTTTGATGGTGCAAAGTGGCTCCTCCAATCTGCCATCCTGAAGCAGGGTAGCATACTTTTGTTTGCCAGGGAAACCCCCAGTGCTTTGTGTCTGGGGCCTATGGCTGGAAGTGACCGGCTGGCTCCTGAAAAGCTACGATAGGCAGGATGGTTACCAGACCCATGGTGGAACCAGTGCCAAGTTGGGCTGGTTTGATAGTACCAAGTGGTTCCTGCAATCTGCCATCAAAAAGTTGGCAGGCGAGTTTTGTTTTCCAGGGGAAAGCGCCGTTGTTTGTGTTTGGGGGCCTATGGCTGGGAGTGGCCGGCTGGCTAATTAGAATCCACGATACGCAGGATGGTTCCCAGACCATGGTGGCACCAGTGCCAAGTCGGGCTAGTTTCATGGTGCAAAGTGGCTCCTGCAATCTGCCATGAAAAAGTTGGCAGGCGAGTTCTGTTTTCCAGGGAAAAGTGCCGTTGTTTGTGTTTGGGGGCCTATGGCTGGGAGTGGCCAGCTGGCTCCTTAGAATCCACGATACGCAGGATGGTTCCCAGACCAGAGGTGGCACCAGTTCCAAGTCGGGCTTGTTTGATAGTACCAAGTGGCTCCTGCAATCTGCCATCCAGAAGCGGGGCAGCTTACTTTTGTTTGCCAGGGAAACAGGCCGAGGTTTGTGTCTGGGGGCCGATGGCTGGGAGTGACCGGCTGGCTCCTGAAAAGCTACGATAGGCAGGATGGTTACCAGACCAGAGGTGGCACCAGTGCCAAGTTGGGCTGATTTGATAGTACCAAGCGGCTCCTGCAATCTGCCATCAAAAATTTGGCAGGCGAGTTTTGTTTTCCAGGGAAAAGCGCCGTTGTTTGTGTTTGGGGGCCTATGGCTGGGAGTGGCCGGCTGGCTCCTTAGAATCCACGATACGCAGGATGGTTCCCAGACCAGAGGTGGCACCAGTGCCAAGTCGGGCTAGTTTGATTGTGCAAAGTCGCTCCTGCAATCTGCCATCCAGAAGCGGGGTAGCTTACTTTTGTTTGCCAGGGAAACGGGGCGAGGTTTTTTCTGGGGGCCTATGGGTGGGACTGACCGGCTGGCTCCTGAAAAGCTACGATAGGCAGGATGGTGACCAGACCCATGGTGGCACCAGTGCCAAGTTGGGCTGGTTTGATAGTACCAAGTGGCTCCTGCAATCTGCCATCACAAAGTTGGCAGGCGAGTTTTGTTTTCCAGGGATAAGCGCCGTTGTTTGTGTTTGGGGGCTTGTGGCTGGGAGTGGCCGGCTGGCTCCTTAGAATCCACGATACGCAGGATGGTTCCCAGACCAGAGGTGGCACCAGTGCCAAGTCGGGCTGGTTTGATGGTGCAAAGTGGCTCCTGCAATCTCCCATCAAAATGTTGGCAGGCGAGTTTTGTTTTCCCGGGAAAAGCGCCGTTGTTTGTGCTTGGGGGCCTATGGCTGGGAGTGGCCCGCTGGCTAATTAGAATCCACGATACGCAGGATGGTTCCCAGAGCAGAGGTGGCACCAGTGCCAAGTCGGGCTAGTTTGATGGTGCAAAGTGGCTCCTGCAATCTGCCATGAAAATGTTGGCAGGCGAGTTCTGTTTTCCAGGGAAAAGTGCCGTTGTTTGTGTTTGGTGGACTGTGGCTGGGAGTGGCCGGCTGGCTCCTTAGAATGCACGATACGCAGGATGGTTCCCAGACCAGAGGTGGCACCAGTGCCAAGTCGGGCTGGTTTGATAGTACCAAGTGGCTCCTGCAATCTGCCATCCAGAAGCGGGGCAGCTTACTTTTGTTTGCCAGGGAAACGGGCCGAGGTTTGTGTCTGGGGGCCTATGGCTGGGAGTGACCGGCTGGCTCCTGAAAAGCTACGATAGGCAGGATGGTTACCAGACTCATGGTGGCACCAGTGCCAAGTTGGGCTGATGTGATAGTACCAAGCGGCTCCTGCAATCTGCCATCAAAAAGTTGGCAGGCCAGTTTTGTTTTCCAGGGAAAAGTGTCGTTGTTTGTGTTTGGGGGCTTGTGGCTGGGAGTGGCCGGCTGGCTCCTTAGAATCCACGATACGCAGGATGGTTCCCAGACCAGAGGTGGCACCAGTGCCAAGTCGGGCTAGTTTGATGGTGCAAAGTGGCTCCTGCAATCTGCCTTCCAGAAGCGGGGTAGCTTACTTTTGTTTGCCAGGGAAACGGGCCGAGGTTTTTTCTGGGGGCCTATGGGTGGGACTGACCGGCTGGCTCCTGAAAAGCTACGATAGGCAGGATGGTGACCAGACCCATGGTGGCACCAGTGCCAAGTTGGGCTGGTTTGATAGTACCAAGTGGCTCCTGCAATCTGCCATCACAAAGTTGGCAGGCGAGTTTTGTTTTCCAGGGAAAAGCGCCGTGGTTTGTGTTTGGGGGCCTATGGCTGGGAGTGGCCCGCTGGCTAATTAGAATCCACGATACGCAGGATGGTTCCCAGAGCAGAGGTGGCACCAGTGCCAAGTCGGGCTAGTTTGATGGTGCAAAGTGGCTCCTGCAATCTGCCATGAAATAGTTTGCAGGCGAGTTTTGTTTTCCAGGGGAAAGCGCCGTTGTTTGTGTTTGGGGGCCTGTGGCTGGGAGTGGCCAGCTGGCTCCTTAGAATCCACGATACGCAGGATGGTTCCCAGACCAGAGGTGGCACCAGTTCCAAGTCGGGCTGGTTTGATAGTACCAAGTGGCTCCTGCAATCTGCCATCCAGAAGCGGGGCAGCTTACTTTTGTTTGCCAGGGAAACGGGCCGAGGTTTGTGTCTGGGGGCCTATGGCTGGGAGTGACCGGCTGGCTCCTGAAAACCTACGATAGGCAGGATGGTTACCAGACCAGAGGTGGCACCAGTGCCAAGTTGGGCTGATTTGATAGTACCAAGCGGCTCCTGCAATCTGCCATCAAAATGTTGGCAGGCGAGTTTTGTTTTCCAGGGAAAAGCGCCGTTGTTTTTGTTTGGGGGCATATGGCTGGGAGTGGCCGGCTGGCTCCTTAGAATCCACGATACGCAGGATGGTTCCCAGACCAGAGGTGGCACCAGTGCCACGTCGGGCTAGTTTGATGGTGCAAAGTGGCTCCTGCAATCTGCCATCCAGAAGCGGGGTAGCTTACTTTTGTTTGCCAGGGAAACGGGCCGAGGTTTTTTCTGGGGGCCTATGGGTGGGACTGACCGGCTGGCTCCTGAAAAGCTACGATAGGCAGGATGGTGACCAGACCCATGGTGGCACCAGTGCCAAGTTGGGCTGGTTTGATAGTACCAAGTGGCTCCTGCAATCTGCCATCACAAAGTTGGCAGGCGAGTTTTGTTTTCCAGGGAAAAGCGCCGTTGTTTGTGTTTGGGGGCCTGTGGCTGGGAGTGGCCGGGTGGCTCCTTAGAATCCACGATACGCAGGATTGTTCCCAGACCAGAGGTGGCACCAGTGCCAAGTCGGGCTGGTTTGATGGTGCAAAGTGGCTCCTGCAATCTCCCATCAAAATGTTGGCAGGCGAGTTTTGTTTTCCCGGGAAAAGCGCCGTTGTTTGTGTTTGGGGGCCTATGGCTGGGAGTGGCCCGCTGGCTAATTAGAATCCACGATACGCAGGATGGTTCCCAGACCAGAGGTGGCACCAGTGCCAAGTCGGGCTAGTTTGATGGTGCAAAGTGGCTCCTGCAATCTGCCATCAAATAGTTTGCAGGCGAGTTTTGTTTTCCAGGGAAAAGTGCCGTTGTTTGTGTTTGGGGGCCTGTGGCTGGGAGTGGCCAGCTGGCTCCTTAGAATCCACGATACGCAGGATGGTTCCCAGACCAGAGGTGGCACCAGTTCCAAGTCGGGCTGCTTTGATAGTACCAAGTGGCTCCTGCAATCTGCCATCCAGAAGCGGGGAAGCTTACTTTTGTTTGCCAGGGAAATGGGCCGAGGTTTGTGTCTGGGGGCCTATGGCTGGGAGTGACCGGCTGGCTCCTGAAAAGCTACGATAGGCAGGATGGTTACCAGACCCATGGTGGCACCAGTGCCAAGTTGGGCTGATTTGATAGTATCAAGCGGCTCCTGCAATCTGCCATCAAAAAGTTGGCAGGCCAGTTTTGTTTTCCAGGGGAAAGCGCCATTGTTTTTGTTTGGGTGCCTATGGCTGGGAGTGGCCAGCTGGCTAATTAGAATCCATGATACGCAGGATGGTTCCTAGACCATGGTGGCAACAGTGCCAAGTCGGCCTAGTTTGATGGTGCAAAGTGGCTCCTGCAATCTGCCATCACAAAGTTGGCAGGCGAGTTTTGTTTTCCAGGGAAAAGTGCCGTTGTTTGTGTTTGGTGGACTGTGGCTGGGAGTGGCCGGCTGGCTCCTTAGAATCCACGATACGCAGGATGGTTCCCAGACCAGAGGTGGCACCAGTGCCAAGTCGGGCTAGTTTGATGGTGCAAAGTGGCTCCTGCAATCTGCCATCCAGAAGCGGGGTAGCTTACTTTTGTTTGCCAGGGAAACGGGCCGAGGTTTGTGTCTCGGGGCCTATGGCTGGGACTGACCGGCTGGCTCCTGAAAAGCTACGATAGGCAGGATGGTGACCAGACCCATGGTGGCACCAGTGCCAAGTTGGGCTGGTTTGATAGTACCAAGTGGCTCCTGCAATCTGCCATCAAAAAGTTGGCAGGCGAGTTTTGTTTTCCAGGGAAAAGCGCCGTTGTTTGTGTTTGGGGGCCTATGGCTGGGAGTGGCCCGCTGGCTAATTAGAATCCACGATACGCAGGATGGTTCCCAGAGCAGAGGTGGCACCAGTGCCAAGTCGGGCTAGTTTGATGGTGCAAAGTGGCTCCTGCAATCTGCCATTAAAAAGTGTGCAGGCCTGTTTTGTTTTCCAGGGAAAAGCGCCGTTGTTTGTGTTTGGGGGCCTGTGGCTGGGAGTGGCCAGCTGTCTCCTTATAATCCACGATACGCAGGATGGTTCCCAGACCAGAGGTGGCACCAGTGCCAAGTCGGGCTGGTTTGATGGTGCAAAGTGGCTCCTGCCATCTGCCATCCAGAAGCGGGGCAGCTGAGTTTTTTTTGCCAGAGAAAAGGGCCGTGGTTTTTTTTGGGGGGCACATGGCTGGGAGTGGCCGGCTGGCTCCTTAAAATGCTCGATACGCAGGATGGTGACCAGACCCAAGGTGGCACCAGTGCCAAGTTGTACTGTTTTTGTAGTACCAAGTGCGTCCTGCAATTTGCCATCCAGAAGAGGGGCAGTTGAGTTTTGTTTGCCAGAGAAAAGGGCCGTGGTTTGTGTTTCAGGGCATATGGCTGAGAGTGGCCGGCTGACCCCTGAAAATCCACAATAGGCAGGATGGTTCCCAGAGCCAAGGTGGCGCCAGTGCCAAGTCGGGCTGGTTTGATAGTACTAAATAGCTCCTGCAATCTGCCATCCCGGAGCGGGGCAGCTTAATTTTGTTTGCCAGGGAAACGGGCCGAGGTTTGTGTCTGGGGGCCTATGGCTGGGAGTGACCGGCTGGCTCCTTAGAATCCACGATACGCAGGATGGTTCCCAGACCAGAGGTGGCACCAGTTCCAAGTTGGGCTTTTTTGATAGTACCAAGTGGCTCCTGCAATCTGCCATCCAGAAGCGGGGTAGCTTACTTTTGTTTGCCAGGGAAACGGGCCAAGGATTTTGTCTGGGGGCCTATGGGTGGGACTGTCCGGCTGGCTCCTGAAAAGCTACGATAGGCAGGATGGTGACCAGACCCATGATGGCACCAGTGTCAAGTTGGGCTGGTTTGATAGTACCAAGTGGCTCCTGCAATCTGCCATCAAAAAGTTGGCAGGCGAGTTTTGTTTTCCAGGGAAAAGCGCCGTTGTTTGTGTTTGGGGGCCTGTGGCTGGGAGTGGCCGGCTGGCTCCCTAGAATCCACGATACGCAGGATGGTTCCCAGACCAGAGGTGGCACCAGTGCCAAGTCGGGCTGGTTTGATGGTGCAAAGTGGCTCCTCCAATCTGCCATCCTGAAGCAGGGTAGCATACTTTTTTTTGCCAGGGAAACCCCCAGTGCTTTGTGTCTGGGGCCTATGGCTGGAAGTGACCGGCTGGCTCCTGAAAAGCTACGATAGGCAGGATGGTTACCAGACCCATGGTGGAACCAGTGCCAAGTTGGGCTGGTTTGATGGTAACAAGTGGTTCCTGCAATCTGCCATCAAAAAGTTGGCAGGCCAGTTTTGTTTTCCAGGGAAAAGCGCCGTTGTTTGTGTTTGGGGTCCTGTGGCTGGGAGTGGCCGGCTGGCTCCTTAGAATCCACGATACGCAGGATGGTTCCCAGACCAGAGGTGGCACCAGTGCCAAGTTGGGCTGGTTGGATACCACAAAGTGGCTCCTGCAATCTGCCATCCAGAAGCGGGGCAGCTTACTTTTGTTTGCCAGGGAAACGGGCCGAGGTTTGTGTCTGGGGGCCGATGGCTGGGAGTGACCGGCTGGCTCCTGAAAAGCTACGATAGGCAGGATGGTGACCAGACTCATGGTGGCACCAGTGCCACGTTGGGCTGATTTGATAGTACCAAGCGGCTCCTGCAATCTGCCATCAAAAAGTTGGCAGGCGAGTTTTGTTTTCCAGGGGAAAGCGCCGTTGTTTGTGTTTGGGGGCCTATGGCTGGGAGTGGCCGGCTGGCTAATTAGAATCCACGATACGCAGGATGGTTCCCAGACCATGGTGGCACCAGTGCCAAGTCGGGCTAGTTTGATAGTACCAAGTGGCTCCTGCAATCTGCCATCCCGAAGCGGGGCAGCTTACTTTTGTTTGCCAGGGAAACGGGCCGAGGTTTGTGTCTGGGGGCCTATGGCTGGGAGTGACCGGCTGGCTCCTGAAAAGCTACGATAGGCAGGATGGTTACCAGACTCATGGTGGCACCAGTGCCACGTTGGGCTGATTTGATAGTACCAAGCGGCTCCTGCAATCTGCCATCAAAAAGTTGGCAGGCGAGTTTTGTTTTCCAGGGAAAATTGTCGTTGTTTGTGTTTGGGGGCTTGTGGCTGGGAGTGGCCGGCTGGCTCCTTAGAATCCACGATACGCAGGATGGTTCCCAGACCAGAGGTGGCACCAGTGCCAAGTCGGGCTAGTTTGATGGTGCAAAGTGGCTCCTGCAATCTGCCATGAAAAAGTTTGCAGGCGAGTTTTGTTTTCCAGGGAAAAGTGCCGTTGTTTGTGTTTGGGGGCCTGTGGCTGGGAGTGGCCAGCTGGCTCCTTAGAATCCACGATACGCAGGATGGTTCCCAGACCAGAGGTGGCACCAGTTCCAAGTCGGGCTGGTTTGATAGTACCAAGTGGCTCCTGCAATCTGCCATCCAGAAGCGGGGCAGCTTACTTTTGTTTGCCAGGGAAACGGGCCGAGGTTTGTGTCTGGGGGCCTATGGCTGGGAGTGACCGGCTGGCTCCTGAAAAGCTACGATAGGCAGGATGGTTACCAGACCCATGGTGGCACCAGTGCCAAGTTGGGCTGATTTGATAGTATCAAGCGGCTCCTGCAATCTGCCATCAAAAAGTTGGTAGGCCAGTTTTGTTTTCCAGGGAAAAGTGCCGTTGAATTTTTTTGGTGGCCTGTGGCTGGGAGTGGCCGGCTGGCTCCTTAGAATCCACGATACGCAGGATGGTTCCCAGACCAGAGGTGGCACCAGTTCCAAGTCGGGCTTGTTTGATAGTACCAAGTGGCTCCTGCAATCTGCCATCCAGAAGCGGGGCAGCTTACTTTTGTTTGCAAGGGAAACGGGCCGAGGTTTTTGTCTGGGGGCCTATGGCTGGGAGTGACTGTCTGGCTCCTGAAAAGCTACGATAGGCAGGATGGTTACCAGACTCATGGTGGCACCAGTGCCACGTTGGGCTGATTTGAAAGTACCAAGCGGCTCCTGCACTCTGCCATCCAAAAGTTGGCAGGCGAGTTTTGTTTTCCAGGGAAAAGCGCCATTGTTTGTGTTTGGGTGCCTATGGCTGGGAGTAGCCGGCTGGCTAATTAGAATCCACGATACGCAGGATGGTTCCCAGACCATGGTGGCAGCAGTGCCAAGTCGGCCTAGTTTGATGGTGCAAAGTGGCTCCTGCAATCTGCCATGAAAAAGTTGGCAGGCGAGTTTTGTTTTCCAGGGAAAAGCGCCGTTGTTTGTGTTTGGGGGCCTGTGGCTGGGAGTGGCCGGCTGGCTCCCTAGAATCCACGATACGCTGGATGATTCCCAGACCAGAGGTGGCACCAGTGCCAAGTCGGGCTGGTTTGATGGTGCAAAGTGGCTCCTGCAATCTGCCATCACAATGTTGGCAGGCGAGTTTTGTTTTCCAGGGAAAAGCGCCGTTGTTTGTGTTTGGGGGTCTGTGGCTGGGAGTGGCCGGCTGGCTAATTAGAATCCACGATACGCAGGATGGTTCCCAGAGCAGAGGTGGCACCAGTGCCAAGTCGGGCTAGTTTGATGGTGCAAAGTGGCTCCTGCAATCTGCCATTAAAAAGTTGGCATGCCAGTTTTGTTTTCCAGGGAAAAGCGCCGTTGTTTGTGTTTGGGGGCCTGTGGCTGGGAGTGGCCAGCTGGCTCCTTAGAATCCACGATACGCAGGATGGTTCCCAGACCAGAGGTGGCACCAGTGCCAAGTCGGGCTGGTTTGATGGTGCAAAGTGGCTCCTGCAATCTGCCATCCTGAAGCAGGGTAGCATACTTTTGTTTGCCAGGGAAACCCCCAGTGCTTTGTGTCTGGGGCCTATGGCTGGAAGTGACCGGCTGGCTCCTGAAAAGCTACGATAGGCATGATGGTTACCAGACCCATGGTGGAACCAGTGCCAAGTTGGGCTGGTTTGATAGTACCAAGTGGTTCCTGCAATCTGCCATCAAAAAGTTGGCAGGCGAGTTTTGTTTTCCAGGGAAAAGCGCCGTTGTTTGTGTTTGGGGTCCTGTGGCTGGGAGTGGCCGGCTGGCTCCTTAGAATCCACGATACGCAGGATGGTTCCCAGACCAGAGGTGGCACCAGTGCCAAGTTGGGCTGGTTGGATACCACAAAGTGGCTCCTGCAATCTGCCATCCAGAAGCGGGGCAGCTGAGTTTTGTTTGCCAGGGAAACGGGCCGAGGTTTGTGTCTGGGGGCCTATGGCTGGGAGTGATTTGCTGGCTCCTGATAAGCTACGATAGGCAGGATGGTGACCAGACTCATGGTGGCACCAGTGCCACGTTGGGCTGATTTGATAGTACCAAGCGGCTCCTGCAATCTGCCATCAAAAAGTTGGCAGGCGAGCTTTGTTTTCCAGGGGAAAGCGCCGTTGTTTGTGTTTGGGGGCCTATGGCTGGGAGTGGCCGGCTGGCTAATTAGAATCCACGATACGCAGGATGGTTCCCAGACCATGGTGGCACCAGTGCCAAGTCGGGCTAGTTTGATGGGGAAAAGTGGCTCCTGCAATCTGCCATGAAAAAGTTGGCAGGCGAGTTTTGTTTTCCAGGGAAAAGTGCCGTTGTTTGTGTTTGGTGGACTGTGGCTGGGAGTGGCCGGCTGGCTCCTTAGAATGCACGATACGCAGGATGGTTCCCAGACCAGAGGTGGCACCAGTGCCAAGTTTGGCTGGTTTGATAGTACCAAGTGGCTCCTGCAATCTGCCATCCAGAAGCGGGGCAGCTTACTTTTATTTGCCAGGGAAACGGTCCGAGGTTTGTGTCTGGGGGCCTATGGCTGGGAGTGACCGGCTGGCTCCTGAAAAGCTACGATAGGCAGGAAGGTTACCAGACTCATGGTGGCACCAGTGCCAAGTTGGGCTGATTTGATAGTACCAAGCGGCTCCTGCAATCTGCCATCAAAAAGTTGGCAGGCGAGTTTTGTTTTCCAGGGAAAAGTGTCGTTGTTTGTGTTTGGGGGCTTGTGGCTGGGAGTGACCGGCTGGCTCCTTAGAATCCACGATACGCAGGATGGTTCCCAGACCAGAGGTGGCACCAGTGCCAAGTCGGGCTAGTTTGATGGTGCAAAGTGGCTCCTGCAATCTGCCATGATAAAGTTTGCAGGCGAGTTTTGTTTTCCAGGGAAAAGTGCCGTTGTTTGTGTTTGGTGGACTGTGGCTGGGAGTGGCCGGCTGGCTCCTTGGAATCCACGATATGCAGGATGGTTCCCAGACCAGAGGTGGCACCAGTTCCAAGTCGAGCTGCTTTGATAGTACCAAGTGGCTCCTGCAATCTGCCATCCAGAAGCGGGGCAGCTTACTTTTGTTTGCAAGGGAAACGGGCCGAGGTTTGTGTCTGGGGGCCTATGGCTGGGAGTGACTGGCTGGCTCCTGAAAAGCTACGATAGGCAGGATGGTTACCAGACTCATGGTGGCACCAGTGCCACGTTGGGCTGATTTGAAAGTACCAAGCGGCTCCTGCAATCTGCCATCCAAAAGTTGGCAGGCGAGTTTTGTTTTCCAGGGGAAAGCGCCATTGTTTGTGTTTGGGTGCCTATGGCTGGGAGTGGCCGGCTGGCTAATTAGAATCCACGATACACAGGATGGTTCCCAGACCATGGTGGCAACAGTGCCAAGTCGGCCTAGTTTGATGGTGCAAAGTGGCTCCTGCAATCTGCCATGAAAAAGTTGGCAGGCGAGTTTGTTTTCCAGGGAAAAGTGCCGTTGTTTGTGTTTGGTGGACTGTGGCTGGGAGTGGCCGGCTGGCTCCTTAGAATCCACGATACGCAGGATGGTTCCCAGACCAGAGGTGGCACCAGTGCCAAGTCGGGCTGGTTTGATAGTACCAAGTGGCTCCTGCAATCTGCCATCCAGAAGCGGGGCAGCTTACTTTTGTTTGCCAGGGAAACGGGCCGAGGTTTGTGTCTGGGGGCCTATGGCTGGGAGGGACCGGCTGGCTCCTGAAAAGCTACGATAGGCAGGATGGTTACCAGACCAGAGGTGGCACCAGTGCCAAGTTAGGCTGATTTGATAGTACCAAGCGGCTCCTGCAATCTGCCATCAAAAAGTTGGCAGGCGAGTTTTGTTTTCCAGGGAAAAGCGCCGTTGTTTGTGTTTGGGGGCCTGTGGCTGGGAGTGGCCGGGTGGCTCCTTAGAATCCACGATACGCAGGATGGTTCCCAGACCAGAGGTGGCACCAGTGCCAAGTAGGGCTGGTTTGATGGTGCAAAGTGGCTCCTGCAATCTGCCATGAAAAAGTTGGCAGGCGAGTTTTGTTTTCCAGGGAAAAGCGCCGTTGTTTGTGTTTGGGGGCGTATGGCTGGGAGTGGCCCGCTGGCTAATTAGAATCCGCGATACGCAGGATGGTTCCCAGAGCAGAGGTGGCACCAGTGCCAAGTCGGGCTGGTTTGATAGTACCAAGTGGCTCCTGCAATCTGCCATCCAGAAGCGGGGCAGCTGAGTTTTGTTTGCCAGAGAAAAGGGCCGTGGTTTTTTTTTGGGGGCATATGGCTGGGAGTGGCCGGCTGGCTCCTTAAAATGCTCGATACGCAGGATGGTGACCAGACCCAAGGTGGCACCAGTGCCAAGTTGTGCTGTTTTTGTAGTACCAAGTGCGTCCTGCAATTTTCCATCCAGAAGAGGGGCAGTTGAGTTTTGTTTGCCAGACAAAAGGGCCGTGGTTTGTGTTTCAGGGCATATGGCTGAGAGTGGCCGGCTGACCCCTGAAAATCCACAATAGGCAGGATGGTTCCCAGAGCCAAGGTGGCGCCAGTGCCAAGTCGGGCTGGTTTGATAGTACTAAACAGCTCCTGCAATCTGCCATCCAGGAGCGGGGCAGCTTAATTTTGTTTGCCAGGGAAACGGGCCGAGGTTTGTGTCTGGGGGCCTATGGCTGGGAGTGACCGGCTGGCTCCTGAAAAGCTACCATAGGCAGGATGGTTCCAGAACAGAGGTGGCACCAGTGCCAAGTCGGGCTAGTTTGATGGGGAAAAGTGGCTCCTGCAATCTGCCATCAAAAAGTTGGCAGGCGGGTTTTGTTTTCCAGGGAAAATTGCCGTTGATTTTGTTTGGTGGCCTGTGGCTGGGAGTGGCCGGCTGGCTCCTTAGAATCCACGATACGCAGGATGGTTCCCAGACCAGAGGTGGCACCAGTTCCAAGTTGGGCTTGTTTGATAGTACCAAGTAGCTCCTGCAATCTGCCATCCAGAAGCGGGGTAGCTTACTTTTGTTTGCCAGGGAAACGGGCCGAGGTTTTTGTCTGGGGGCCTATGGGTGGGACTGTCCGGCTGGCTCCTGAAAAGCTACGATAGGCAGGATGGTTACCAGACCCATGATGGCACCAGTGTCAAGTTGTGCTGGTTTGATAGTACCAAGTGGCTCCTGCAATCTGCCATCAAAAAGTTGGCAGGCGAGTTTTGTTTTCCAGGGAAAAGCGCCGTTGTTTGTGTTTGGGGGCCTGTGGCTGGGAGTGGCCGGCTGGCTAATTAGAATCCACGATACGCAGGATGGTTCCCAGACCAGAGGTGGCACCAGTGCCAAGTCGGGCTAGATTGATGGTGCAAAGTGGCTCCTGCAATCTGCCATTAAAAAGTTGGCATGCCAGTTTTGTTTTCCAGGGAAAAGCGCCGTTGTTTGTGTTTGGGGGCCTGTGGCTGGGAGTGGCCAGCTGGCTCCTTAGAATCCACGATACGCAGGATGGTTCCCAGACCAGAGGTGGCACCAGTGCCAAGTCGGGCTGGTTTGATGGGCAAAGCGGCTCCTCCAATCTGCCATCCTGAAGCAGGGTAGCATACTTTTTTTTGCCAGGGAAACCCCCAGTGCTTTGTGTCTGGGGCCTATGGCTGGAAGTGTCCGGCTGGCTCCTGAAAAGCTACGATAGGCAGGATGGTTACCAGACCCATGGTGGAACCAGTGCCAAGTTGGGCTGGTTTGATAGTACCAAGTGGTTCCTGCAATCTGCCATCCAAAAGTTGGCAGGCGAGTTTTGTTTTCCAGGGAAAAGCGCCGTTGTTTGTGTTTGGGGTCCTGTGGCTGGGAGTGGCCGGCTGGCTCCTTAGAATCCACGATACGCAGGATGGTTCCCAGACCAGAGGTGGCACCAGTTCCAAGTCGGGCTGGTTTGATAGTACCAAGTGGCTCCTGAAATCTGCCATCCAGAAGCGGGGCAGCTTACTTTTGTTTGCCAGGGAAACGGGCCGAGGTTTGTGTCTGGGGGCCTATGGCTGGGAGTGACCGGCTGGCTCCTGAAAAGCTACGATAGGCAGGATGGTTACCAGACCCATGGTGGCACCAGTGCCAAGTTGGGCTGATTTGATAGTATCAAGCGGCTCCAGCAATCTGTCATCAAAAAGTTGGCAGGCGAGTTTTGTTTTCCAGGGAAAAGTGCCGTTAATTTTTTTTGGTGGCCTGTGGCTGGGTGTGGCCAGCTGGCTCCTTAGAATCCACGATACGCAGGATGGTTCCCAGACCAGAGGTGGCACCAGTGCCAAGTCAGGCTGGTTTGATGGTGCAAAGTGGCTCCTGCAATCTGCCATCCAGAAGCGGGGCAGCTGAGTTTTGTTTGCCAGAGAAAAGGGCCGTGGTTTTTTTTTGGGGGCATATGGCTGGGAGTGGCCGGCTGGCTTATTAAAATGCTCGATACGCAGGATGGTGACCAGACCCATGTGGCACCAGTGCCAAATTGTGCTGTTTTTGTAGTACCAAGTGCGTCCTGCAATTTGCCATCCAGAAGAGGGGCAGTTGAGTTTTGTTTGCCAGAGAAAAGGGCCGTGGTTTGTGTTTGAGGGCAAATGGCTGAGAGTGGCCGGCTGACCCCTGAAAATAAACAATAGGCAGGATGGTTCCCAGAGCCAAGGTGGCACCAGTGCCAAGTCGGGCTGCTTTGATAGTAATAAATAGCTCCTGCAATCTGCCATCCAGGATCGGGGCAGCTTAATTTTGTTTGCCAGGGAAACGGGCCGAGGATTGTGTCTGGGGGCCTATGGCTGGGAGTGACTGGCTGGCTCCTGAAAAGCTACGATAGGCAGGATGGTTACCAGACTCATGGTGGCACCAGGGCCACGTTGGGCTGATTTGATAGTACCAAGCGGCTCCTGCAATTTGCCATCAAAAAGTTGGCAGGCGAGTTTTGTTTTCCAGGGAAAAGCGCCGTTGTTTGTGTTTGGGGGCCTATGGCTGGGAGTGGCCGGCTGGCTAATTAGAATCCACGATACGCAGGATGGTTCCCAGACCAGAGGTGGCACCAGTGCCATGTCGGGCTAGTTTGATGGTGCAAAGTGGCTCCTGCAATCTGCCATGAAAAAGTTTGCAGGCGAGTTTGGTTTTCCAGGGAAAAGTGCCGTTGTTTGTGTTTGGGGGCCTGTGGCTGGGAGTGGCCGGCTGGCTCCTTAGAATCCACGATACGCAGGATGGTTCCCAGAGCAGAGGTGGCACCAGTTCCAAGTCGGGCTGGTTTGATAGTACCAAGTGGCTCCTGCAATCTGCCATCCAGAAGCGGGGCAGCTTACTTTTGTTTGCAAGGGAAACGGGCCTAGGTTTGTGTCTGGGGGCCTATGGCTGGGAGTGACCGGCTGGCTCCTGAAAAGCTACGATAGGCAGGATGGTTTCCAGACCCATGGTGGCACCAGTGCCATGTAGCGCTGATTTGATAGTATCAAGCGGCTCCTGCAATCTGCCATCAAAATTTGGCAGGCGAGTTTTGTTTTCCAGGGAAAAGTGCCGTTGATTATTTTGGTGGCCTGTGGCTGGGAGTGGCCGGATGGCTCCTTAGAATCTACGATACGCAGGATGGTTCCCAGACCTGAGGTGGCACCAGTTCCAAGTCGGGCTTGTTTGATAGTACCAAGTGGCTCCTGCAATCTGCCATCCAGAAGCGGGGCAGCTTACTTTTGTTGGCAAGGGAAACGGGCCGAGGTTTTTGTCTGGGGGCCTATGGCTGGGAGTGACTGGCTGGCTCCTGAAAAGCTACGATAGGCAGGATGGTTACCAGACTCATGGTGGCACCAGTGCCACGTTGGGCTGATTTGATAGTACCAAGCGGCTCCTGCAATCTGCCATCAAAAAGTTGGCAGGCGAGTTTTGTTTTCCAGGGGAAAGCGCCATTGTTTGTGTTTGGGGTCCTGTGGCTGGGAGTGGCCGGCTGGCTAATTAGAATCCACGATATGCAGGATGGTTCCCAGACCATGGTGGCACCAGTGCCAAGTCGGGCTAGTTTGATGGTGCAAAGTGGCTCCTGCAATCTGCCATCCAGATGCGGGGTAGCTTACTTTTGTTTGCCAGGGAAACGGGCCGAGGTTTGTGTCTGGGGGCCTATGGCTGGGAGTGACCGGCTGGCTCCTGTAAAGCTACGATAGGCAGGACGGTTACCAGACCCATGGTGGCACCAGTGCCAAGTCGGGCTGGTTTGATGGTGCAAAGTGGCTCCTGCAATCTGCCATGAAAATGTTGGCAGGCGAGTTTTGTTTTCCAGGGAAAAGCGCCGTTGTTTGTGTTTGGGGGCCTGTGGCTGGGAGTGGCCGGCTGGCTAATTAGAATCCACGATACGCAGGATGGTTCCCAGACCAGAGGTGGCACCAGTGCCAAGTCGGGCTAGTTTGATGGTGCAAAGTGGCTCCTGCAATCTGCCATTAAAAAGTTGGCAGGCCAGTTTTGTTTTCCAGGGAAAAGCGCCGTTGTTTTTGTTTGGGGGCCTGTGGCTGGGAGTGGCTGGCTGTCTCCTTATAATCCACGATACGCAGGATGGTTCCCAGACCAGAGGTGGCACCAGTGCCAAGTCGGGCTGGTTTGATAGTACCAAGTGGCTCCTGCAATCTGCCATCCAGAAGCGGGGCAGCTGAGTTTTGTTTGCCAGAGAAAAAGGGCCGTGGTTTGTTTTTGGTGACATATGGCTGGGAGTGGCCGACTGGCTCCTTAAAATGCTCGATACGAAGGATGGTGACCAGACCCAAGGTGGCACCAGTGCCAAGTTGTGCTGTTTGTGTAGTACCAAGTGCGTCCTGCAATTTGCCATCCAGAAGAGGGGCAGTTGAGTTTTGTTTGCCAGACAAAAGGGCCGTGGTTTGTGTTTGAGGGCATATGGCTGAGAGTGGCCGGCTGACCCCTGAAAATCCACAATAGGCAGGATGGTTCCCAGACCAGAGGTGGCACCAGTGCCAAGTCGGGCTGGTTTGATGGTGCAAAGTGGCTCCTGCAATCTGCCATCCTGAAGCGGGGTAGCATACTTTTGTTTGCCAGGGAAACCCCCAGTGCTTTGTGTCTGGGGCCTATGGCTGGAAGTGACCGGCTGGCTCCTGAAAAGCTACGATAGGCAGGATGATTAACAGACCCATGGTGGAACCAGTGCCAAGTTGGGCTGGTTTGATAGTACCAAGTGGCTCCTGCAATCTGCCATCAAAAAGTTGGCAGGCGAGTTTTGTTTTCCAGGGAAAAGTGCCGTTGATTTTGTTTGGTGGACTGTGGCTGGGAGTGGACGGCTGGCTCCTTAGAATCCACGATACGCAGGATGGTTCCCAGACCAGAGGTGGCACCAATTCCAAGTCGGGCTTGTTTGATAGTACCAAGTGGCTCCTGCAATCTGCCATCCAGAAGCGGGGCAGCTTACTTTTTTTTGCCAGGAAAACGGGCCGAGGTTTTTGTCTGGGGGCCTATGGCTGGGAGTGACTGGCTGGCTCCTGAAAAGCTACGATAGGCAGGATGGTTACCAGACTCATGGTGGAACCAGTGCCAAATTGGGCTGATTTGATAGTACCAAGCAGCTCCTGCAATCTGCCATCAAAAAGTTGGCAGGCGAGTTTTCTTTTCCAGGGAAAAGCGCCGTTGTTTGTGTTTGGGGGCCTATGGCTGGGAGTGGCCGGCTGGCTAATTAGAATCCACGATACGCAGGATGGTTCCCAGACCAGAGGTGGCACCAGTGCCATGTCGGGCTAGTTTGATGGTGCAAAGTGGCTCCTGCAATCTGCCATGAAAATGTTTGCAGGCGAGTTTGGTTTTCCAGGGAAAAGTGCCGTTGTTTGTGTTTGGGGGCCTGTGGCTGGGAGTGGCCGGCTGGCTCCTTAGAATCCACGATACGCAGGATGGTTCCCAGAGCAGAGGTGGCACCAGTTCCAAGTCGGGCTGGTTTGATAGTACCAAGCGGCTCCTGCAATCTGCCATCCAGAAGCGGGGCAGCTTACTTTTGTTTGCAAGGGAAACGGGCCTAGGTTTGTGTCTGGGGGCCTATGGCTGGGAGTGACCGGCTGGCTCCTGAAAAGCTACGATAGGCAGGATGGTTTCCAGACCCATGGTGGCACCAGTGCCAAGTTGGGCTGATTTGATAGTATCAAGCGGCTCCTGCAATCTGCCATCAAAATTTGGCAGGCGAGTTTTGTTTTCCAGGGAAAAGTGCCGTTGATTATTTTGGTGGCCTGTGGCTGGGAGTGGCCGGATGGCTCCTTAGAATCTACGATACGCAGGATGGTTCCCAGACCTGAGGTGGCACCAGTTCCAAGTCGGGCTTGTTTGATAGTACCAACTGGCTCCTGCAATCTGCCATCCAGAAGCGGGGCAGCTTACTTTTGTTGGCAAGGGAAACGGGCCGAGGTTTTTGTCTGGGGGCCTATGGCTGGGAGTGACTGGCTGGCTCCTGAAAAGCTACGATAGGCAGGATGGTTACCAGACTCATGGTGGCACCAGTGCCACGTTGGGCTGATTTGATAGTACCAAGCGGCTCCTGCAATCTGCCATCAAAAAGTTGGCAGGCGAGTTTTGTTTTCCAGGGGAAAGCGCCATTGTTTGTGTTTGGGTGCCTATGGCTGGGAGTGGCCGGCTGGCTAATTAGAATCCACGATATGCAGGATGGTTCCCAGACCAGAGGTGGCACCAGTGCCAAGTCGGGCTAGTTTGATGGTGCATAGTGGCTCCTGCAATCTGCCATCCAGATGCGGGGTAGCTTACTTTTGTTTGCCAGGGAAACGGGCCGAGGTTTGTGTCTGGGGGCCTATGGCTGGAAGTGACCGGCTGGCTCCTGTAAAGCTACGATAGGCAGGACGGTTACCAGACCCATGGTGGCACCAGTGCCAAGTCGGGTTGGTTTGATGGTGCAAAGTGGCTCCTGCAATCTGCCATGAAAATGTTGGCAGGCGAGTTTTGTTTTCCAGGGAAAAGCGCCGTTGTTTGTGTTTGGGGGCCTGTGGCTGGGAGTGGCCGGCTGGCTAATTAGAATCCACGATACGCAGGATGGTTCCCAGACCAGAGGTGGCAGCAGTGCCAAGTCGGTCTAGTTTGATGATGCAAAATGGCTCCTGCAATCTGCCATTAAAAAGTTGGCAGGCCAGTTTTGTTTTCCAGGGAAAAGCGCCGTTGTTTGTGTTTGGGGGCCTGTGGCTGGGAGTGGCCGGCTGTCTCCTTATAATCCACGATACGCAGGATGGTTCCCAGAGCAGAGGTGGCACCAGTGCCAAGTCAGGCTGGTTTGATGGTGCAAAGTGGCTCCTGCAATCTGCCATCCAGAAGCGGGGCAGCTGAGTTTTGTTTGCCAGGGAAACGGGCCGAGGTTTGTGTCTGGGGGCCTATGGCTGGGAGGGACCGGCTGGCTCCTGAAAAGCTACGATAGGCAGGATGGTTACCAGACCAGAGGTGGCACCAGTGCCAAGTTAGGCTGATTTGATAGTACCAAGCGGCTCCTGCAATCTGCCATCAAAAAGTTGGCAGGCGAGTTTTGTTTTCCAGGGAAAAGCGCCGTTGTTTGTGTTTGGGGGCCTGTGGCTGGGAGTGGCCGGGTGGCTCCTTAGAATCCACGATACGCAGGATGGTTCCCAGACCAGAGGTGGCACCAGTGCCAAGTAGGGCTGGTTTGATGGTGCAAAGTGGCTCCTGCAATCTGCCATGAAAAAGTTGGCAGGCGAGTTTTGTTTTCCAGGGAAAAGCGCCGTTGTTTGTGTTTGGGGGCCTATGGCTGGGAGTGGCCCGCTGGCTAATTAGAATCCGCGATACGCAGGATGGTTCCCAGAGCAGAGGTGGCACCAGTGCCAAGTCGGGCTGGTTTGATAGTACCAAGTGGCTCCTGCAATCTGCCATCCAGAAGCGGGGCAGCTGAGTTTTGTTTGCCAGAGAAAAGGGCCGTGGTTTTTTTTTGGGGGCATATGGCTGGGAGTGGCCGGCTGGCTCCTTAAAATGCTCGATACGCAGGATGGTGACCAGACCCAAGGTGGCACCAGTGCCAAGTTGTGCTGTTTTTGTAGTACCAAGTGCGTCCTGCAATTTTCCATCCAGAAGAGGGGCAGTTGAGTTTTGTTTGCCAGAGAAAAGGGCCGTGGTTTGTGTTTCAGGGCATATGGCTGAGAGTGGCCGGCTGACCCCTGAAAATCCACAATAGGCAGGATGGTTCCCAGAGCCAAGGTGGCGCCAGTGCCAAGTCGGGCTGGTTTGATAGTACTAAATAGCTCCTGCAATCTGCCATCCAGGAGCGGGGCAGCTTAATTTTGTTTGCCAGGGAAACGGGCCGAGGTTTGTGTCTGGGGGCCTATGGCTGGGAGTGACCGGCTGGCTCCTGAAAAGCTACCATAGGCAGGATGGTTCCAGAACAGAGGTGGCACCAGTGCCAAGTCGGGCTAGTTTGATGGGGAAAAGTGGCTCCTGCAATCTGCCATCAAAAAGTTGGCAGGCGGGTTTTTTTTTCCAGGGAAAATTGCCGTTGATTTTGTTTGGTGGCCTGTGGCTGGGAGTGGCCGGCTGGCTCCTTAGAATCCACGATACGCAGGATGGTTCCCAGACCAGAGGTGGCACCAGTTCCAAGTTGGGCTTGTTTGATAGTACCAAGTAGCTCCTGCAATCTGCCATCCAGAAGCGGGGTAGCTTACTTTTGTTTGCCAGGGAAACGGGCCGAGGTTTTTGTCTGGGGGCCTATGGGTGGGACTGTCCGGCTGGCTCCTGAAAAGCTACGATAGGCAGGATGGTTACCAGACCCATGATGGCACCAGTGTCAAGTTGTGCTGGTTTGATAGTACCAAGTGGCTCCTGCAATCTGCCATCAAAAAGTTGGCAGGCGAGTTTTGTTTTCCAGGGAAAAGCGCCGTTGTTTGTGTTTGGGGGCCTGTGGCTGGGAGTGGCCGGCTGGCTCCTTAGAATCCACGATACGCTGGATGATTCCCAGACCAGAGGTGGCACCAGTGCCAAGTCGGGCTGGTTTGATGGTGCAAAGTGGCTCCTGCAATCTGCCATCAAAATGTTGGCAGGCGAGTTTTGTTTTCCAGGGAAAAGTGCCGTTGTTTGTGTTTGGGGGCCTGTGGCTGGGAGTGGCCGGCTGGCTAATTAGAATCCACGATACGCAGGATGGTTCCCAGACCAGAGGTGGCACCAGTGCCAAGTCGGGCTAGATTGATGGTGCAAAGTGGCTCCTGCAATCTGCCATTAAAAAGTTGGCATGCCAGTTTTGTTTTCCAGGGAAAAGCGCCGTTGTTTGTGTTTGGGGGCCTGTGGCTGGGAGTGGCCAGCTGGCTCCTTAGAATCCACGATACGCAGGATGGTTCCCAGACCAGAGGTGGCACCAGTGCCAAGTCGGGCTGGTTTGATGGGCAAAGCGGCTCCTCCAATCTGCCATCCTGAAGCAGGGTAGCATACTTTTTTTTGCCAGGGAAACCCCCAGTGCTTTGTGTCTGGGGCCTATGGCTGGAAGTGTCCGGCTGGCTCCTGAAAAGCTACGATAGGCAGGATGGTTACCAGACCCATGGTGGAACCAGTGCCAAGTTGGGCTGGTTTGATAGTACCAAGTGGTTCCTGCAATCTGCCATCCAAAAGTTGGCAGGCGAGTTTTGTTTTCCAGGGAAAAGCGCCGTTGTTTGTGTTTGGGGTCCTGTGGCTGGGAGTGGCCGGCTGGCTCCTTAGAATCCACGATACGCAGGATGGTTCCCAGACCAGAGGTGGCACCAGTTCCAAGTCGGGCTGGTTTCATAGTACCAAGTGGCTCCTGAAATCTGCCATCCAGAAGCGGGGCAGCTTACTTTTGTTTGCCAGGGAAACGGGCCGAGGTTTGTGTCTGGGGGCCTATGGCTGGGAGTGACCGGCTGGCTCCTGAAAAGCTACGATAGGCAGGATGGTTACCAGACCCATGGTGGCACCAGTGCCAAGTTGGGCTGATTTGATAGTATCAAGCGGCTCCAGCAATCTGTCATCAAAAAGTTGGCAGGCGAGTTTTGTTTTCCAGGGAAAAGTGCCGTTAATTTTTTTTGGTGGCCTGTGGCTGGGTGTGGCCAGCTGGCTCCTTAGAATCCACGATACGCAGGATGGTTCCCAGACCAGAGGTGGCACCAGTGCCAAGTCAGGCTGGTTTGATGGTGCAAAGTGGCTCCTGCAATCTGCCATCCAGAAGCGGGGCAGCTGAGTTTTGTTTGCCAGAGAAAAGGGCCGTGGTTTTTTTTTGGGGGCATATGGCTGGGAGTGGCCGGCTGGCTTATTAAAATGCTCGATACGCAGGATGGTGACCAGACCCATGTGGCACCAGTGCCAAATTGTGCTGTTTTTGTAGTACCAAGTGCGTCCTGCAATTTGCCATCCAGAAGAGGGGCAGTTGAGTTTTGTTTGCCAGAGAAAAGGGCCGTGGTTTGTGTTTGAGGGCAAATGGCTGAGAGTGGCCGGCTGACCCCTGAAAATAAACAATAGGCAGGATGGTTCCCAGAGCCAAGGTGGCACCAGTGCCAAGTCGGGCTGCTTTGATAGTAATAAATAGCTCCTGCAATCTGCCATCCAGGATCGGGGCAGCTTAATTTTGTTTGCCAGGGAAACGGGCCGAGGATTGTGTCTGGGGGCCTATGGCTGGGAGTGACTGGCTGGCTCCTGAAAAGCTACGATAGGCAGGATGGTTACCAGACTCATGGTGGCACCAGGGCCACGTTGGGCTGATTTGATAGTACCAAGCGGCTCCTGCAATTTGCCATCAAAAAGTTGGCAGGCGAGTTTTGTTTTCCAGGGAAAAGCGCCGTTGTTTGTGTTTGGGGGCCTATGGCTGGGAGTGGCCGGCTGGCTAATTAGAATCCACGATACGCAGGATGGTTCCCAGACCAGAGGTGGCACCAGTGCCATGTCGGGCTAGTTTGATGGTGCAAAGTGGCTCCTGCAATCTGCCATGAAAAAGTTTGCAGGCGAGTTTGGTTTTCCAGGGAAAAGTGCCGTTGTTTGTGTTTGGGGGCCTGTGGCTGGGAGTGGCCGGCTGGCTCCTTAGAATCCACGATACGCAGGATGGTTCCCAGAGCAGAGGTGGCACCAGTTCCAAGTCGGGCTGGTTTGATAGTACCAAGTGGCTCCTGCAATCTGCCATCCAGAAGCGGGGCAGCTTACTTTTGTTTGCAAGGGAAACGGGCCTAGGTTTGTGTCTGGGGGCCTATGGCTGGGAGTGACCGGCTGGCTCCTGAAAAGCTACGATAGGCAGGATGGTTTCCAGACCCATGGTGGCACCAGTGCCATGTAGGGCTGATTTGATAGTATCAAGCGGCTCCTGCAATCTGCCATCAAAATTTGGCAGGCGAGTTTTGTTTTCCAGGGAAAAGTGCCGTTGATTATTTTGGTGGCCTGTGGCTGGGAGTGGCCGGATGGCTCCTTAGAATCTACGATACGCAGGATGGTTCCCAGACCTGAGGTGGCACCAGTTCCAAGTCGGGCTTGTTTGATAGTACCAAGTGGCTCCTGCAATCTGCCATCCAGAAGCGGGGCAGCTTACTTTTGTTTGCCAGGGAAACGTGCTGAGGTTTGTGTCTGGGGGCCTATGGCTGGGAGTGACCGGCTGGCTCCTGAAAAGCTACGATAGGCAGGATGGTTACCAGACCCATGGTGGCACCAGTGCCACGTTGGGCTGATTTGATAGTACCAAGCGGCTCCTGCAATCTGCCATCAAAATTTGGCAGGCGAGTTTTGTTTTCCAGGGAAAAGTGCCGTTGATTTTTTTTGGTGGCCTGTGGCTGGGAGTGGCCGGCTGGCTCCTTAGAATCCACGATACGCAGGATGGTTCCCAGACCAGAGGTTGCACCAGTGCCAAGTCAGGCTAGTTTGATGGTGCAAAGTGGCTCCTGCAATCTGCCATCAAAATGTTGGCAGGCGAGTTTTGTTTTCCAGGGAAAAGCGCCGTTGTTTATGTTTGGGGGTCTGTGGCTGGGAGTGGCCGGCTGGCTAATTAGAATCCACGATACGCAGGATGGTTCCCAGAGCAGAGGTGGCACCAGTGCCAAGTCGGGCTAGTTTGATGGTGCAAAGTGGCTCCTGCAGTCTGCCATTAAAAAGTTGGCATGCCAGTTTTGTTTTCCAGGGAAAAGCGCCGTTGTTTGTGTTTGGGGGCCTGTGGCTGGGAGTGGCCGGCTGGCTCCTTAGAATCCACGATACGCAGGATGGTTCCCAGACCAGAGGTGGCACCAGTGCCAAGTCGGGCTGGTTTGATGGTGCAAAGTGGCTCCTCCAATCTGCCATCCTGAAGCGGGGTAGCATACTTTTGTTTGCCAGGGAAACCCCCAGTGGTTTGTGTCTGGGGCCTATGGCTGGAAGTGACCGGCTGGCTCCTGAAAAGCTACGATAGGCAGGATGGTTACCAGACCCATGGTGGCACCAGTGCCATGTAGGGCTAGTTTGATGGTGCAAAGTGGCTCCTGCAATCTGCCATGAAAAAGTTAGCAGGCGAGTTTTGTTTTCCAGGAAACGTGCCGTTGTTTGTGTTTGGTGGACTGTGGCTGGGAGTGGCCGGCTGGCTCCTTAGAATCCACGATACGCAGGATGGTTCCCAGACCAGAGGTGGCACCAGTTCCAAGTCGGGCTGGTTTGATAGTACCAAGTGGCTCCTGCAATCTGCCATCCAGAAGCGGGGCAGCTTACTTTTGTTTGCCAGGGAAACGGGCCGAGGTTTGTGTCTGGGGGCCTATGGCTGGGAGTGACCGGCTGGCTCCTGAAAAGCTACGATAGGCAGGATGGTTACCAGACCCATGGTGGCACCAGTGCCAAGTTGGGCTGATTTGATAGTACCAAGCGGCTCCTGCAATCTGCCATCAAAAAGTTGGCAGGCGAGTTTTGTTTTCCAGGGAAAAGTGCCGTTGATTTTTTTTGGTGGCCTGTGGCTGGGAGTGGCCGGCTGGCTCCTTAGAATCCACGATACGCAGGATGGTTCCCAGACCAGAGGTGGCACCAGTTCCAAGTCGGGCTTGTTTGATAGTACCAAGTGGCTCCTGCAATCTGCCATCCAGAAGCGGGGCCGCTTACTTTTGTTTGCAAGGGAAACGGGCCGAGGTTTTTGTCTGGGGGCCTATGGCTGGGAGTGACTGGCTGGCTCCTGAAAAGCTACGATAGGCAGGATGGTTACCAGACTCATGGTGGCACCAGTGCCACGTTGGGCTGATTTCATAGTACCAAGCGGCTCCTGCAATCTGCCATCAAAAAGTTGGCAGGTGAATTTTGTTTTCCTGGGGAAAGCGCCGTTGTTTGTGTTTGGGGGCCTATGGCTGGGAGTGGCCGGCTGGCTAATTAGAATCCACGATACGCAGGATGGTTCCCAGACCATGGTGGCACCAGTGCCAAGTCGGCCTAGTTTGATGGTGCAAAGTGGCTCCTGCAATCTGCCATGAATAAGTTGGCAGGCGAGTTTTGTTTTCCAGGGAAAAGTGCCGTTGGTTGTGTTTGGTGGACTGTGGCTGGGAGTGGCCGGCTGGCTCCTTAGAATCCACGATACGCAGGATGGTTCCCAGACCAGAGGTGGCACCAGTTCCAAGTCGGGCTGGTTTGATAGTACCAAGTGGCTCCTGCAATCTGCCATCCAGAAGCGGGGCAGCTTACTTTTGTTTGCCAGGGAAACGTGCTGAGGTTTGTGTCTGGGGGCCTATGGCTGGGAGTGACCGGCTGGCTCCTGAAAAGCTACGATAGGCAGGATGGTTACCAGACTCATGGTGGCACCAGTGCCAAGTTGGGCTGATTTGATAGTACCAAGCGGCTCCTGCAATCTGCCATCAAAATTTGGCAGGCGAGTTTTGTTTTCCAGGGAAAAGTGCCGTTGATTTTTTTTGGTGGCCTGTGGCTGGGAGTGGCCGGCTGGCTCCTTAGAATCCACGATACGCAGGATGGTTCCCAGACCAGAGGTTGCACCAGTGCCAAGTCAGGCTAGTTTGATGGTGCAAAGTGGCTCCTGCAATCTGCCATCAAAATGTTGGCAGGCGAGTTTTGTTTTCCAGGGAAAAGCGCCGTTGTTTATGTTTGGGGGTCTGTGGCTGGGAGTGGCAGGCTGGCTAATTAGAATCCACGATACGCAGGATGGTTCCCAGAGCAGAGGTGGCACCAGTGCCAAGTCGGGCTAGTTTGATGGTGCAAAGTGGCTCCTGCAGTCTGCCATTAAAAAGTTGGCATGCCAGTTTTGTTTTCCAGGGAAAAGCGCCGTTGGTTGTGTTTGGTGGACTGTGGCTGGGAGTGGCCGGCTGGCTCCTTAGAATCCACGATACGCAGGATGGTTCCCAGACCAGAGGTGGCACCAGTGCCAAGTCGGGCTGGTTTGATGGTGCAAAGTGGCTCCTCCAATCTGCCATCCTGAAGCGGGGTAGCATACTTTTGTTTGCCAGGGAAACCCCCAGTGGTTTGTGTCTGGGGCCTATGGCTGGAAGTGACCGGCTGGCTCCTGAAAAGCTACGATAGGCAGGATGGTTACCAGACCCATGGTGGCACCAGTGCCATGTAGGGCTAGTTTGATGGTGCAAAGTGGCTCCTGCAATCTGCCATGAAAAAGTTAGCAGGCGAGTTTTGTTTTTCAGGGAAAAGTGCCGTTGTTTGTGTTTGGTGGACTGTGGCTTGGAGTGGCCGGCTGGCTCCTTAGAATCCACGATACGCAGGATGGTTCCCAGACCAGAGGTGGCACCAGTTCCAAGTCGGGCTTGTTTGATAGTACCAAGTGGCTCCTGCAATCTGCCATCCAGAAGCGGGGCAGCTTACTTTTGTTTGCCAGGAAAACGGGCCGAGGTTTGTGTCTGGGGGCCTATGGCTGGGAGTGACCGGCTGGCTCCTGAAAAGCTACGATAGGCAAGATGGTTACCAGAGCCATGGTGGCACCAGTGCCAAGTTGGGCTGATTTGATAGTACCAAGCGGCTCCTGCAATCTGCCATCAAAATTTGGCAGGCGAGTTTTGTTTTCCAGGGAAAAATGCCGTTGATTTTTTTTGGTGGCCTGTGGCTGGGAGTGGCCGGCTGGCTCCTTAGAATCCACGATACGCAGGATGGTTACCAGACCAGAGGTGGCACCAGTTCCAAGTCGGGCTGGTTTGATAGTACCAAGTGGCTCCTGCAATCTGCCATCCAGTAGCGGGGCAGCTTACTTTTGTTTGCAAGGGAAACGGGCCGAGGTTTTTGTCTGGGGGCCTATGGCTGGGAGTGACTGGCTGGCTCCTGAAAAGCTACGATAGGCAGGATGGTTACCAGACTCATGGTGGCACCAGTGCCACGTTGGTCTGATTTGATAGTATCAAGCGGCTCCTGCAATCTGCCATCAAAAAGTTGGCAGGCGAGTTTTGTTTTCCAGGGGAAAGCGCCGTTGTTTGTGTTTGGGGGCCTATGGCTGGGAGTGGCCGGTCGGCTAATTAGAATCCACGATACGCAGGATGGTTCCCAGACCATGGTGGCACCAGTGCCAAGTCGGGCTAGTTTGATGGTGCAAAGTGGCTCCTGCAATCTGCCATGAAAAATTTGGCAGGCGAGTTTTGTTTTCCAGGGAAAAGTACCGTTGGTTGTGTTTGGTGGACTGTGGCTGGGAGTGGCCGGCTGGCTCCTTAGAATCCACGATACGCAGGATGGTTCCCAGACCAGAGGTGGCACCAGTGCCAAGTCGGGCTGGTTTGATAGTACCAAGTGGCTCCTGCAATCTGCCATCCAGAAGCGGGGCAGCTTACTGTTGTTTGCCAGGGAAAGGGGCCGTGGTTTGTGTCTGGGGGCCTATGGCTGGGAGTGACCGGCTGGCTCCTGAAAAGCTACGATACGCAGGATGGTTACGAGACCCATGGTGGCACCAGTGCCAAGTCGGGCTGATTTGATAATATCAAGCGGCTCCTGCAATCTGCCATCAAAAGTTGGCAGGCGAGTTTTGTTTTCCAGGGAAAAGTGCCGTTGATTTTTTTTGGTGGCCTGTGGCTGGGAGTGGCCGGCTGGCTCCTTAGAATCCACGATACGCAGGATGGTTCCCAGACCAGAGGTGGCACCAGTTCCAAGTCGGGCTGGTTTGATAGTACCAAGTGGCTCCTGCAATCTGCCATCCAGAAGCGGGGCAGCTTACTTTTGTTTGCCAGGGAAACGGGCCGAGGTTTGTGTCTGGGGGCCTATGGCTGGGAGTGACTGGCTGGCTCCTGAAAAGCTACGATAGGCAGGATGGTTACCAGACTCCTGGTGGCACCAGTGCCACGTTGGGCTGATTTGATAGTACCAAGCGGCTCCTGCAATCTGCCATCAAAAAGTTGGCAGGCGAGTTTTGTTTTCCAGGGAAAAGCGCCGTTGTTTGTGTTTGGGGGCCTATGGCTGGGAGTGGCCGGTCGGCTAATTAGAATCCACGATACACAGGATGGTTCCCAGACCATGGTGGCACCAGTGCCAAGTCGGGCTAGTTTGATGGTGCAAAGTGGCTCCTGCAATCTGCCATGAAAAAGTTGGCAGGCGAGTTTTGTTTTCCAGGGAAAAGTGCCGTTGTTTGTGTTTGGTGGACTGCGGCTGGGAGTGGCCGGCTGGCTCCTTAGAATCCACGATACGCAGGATGGTTCCCAGACCAGAGGTGGCACCAGTTCCAAGTCGGGCTGGTTTGATAGTACCAAGTGGCTCCTGCAATCTGCCATCCAGAAGTGGGGCAGCTTACTTTTGTTTGCCAGGGAAACGGGCCGAGGTTTGTGTCTGGGGGCCTATGGCTGGGAGTGACCGGCTGGCTCCTGAAAAGCTACGATAGGCAGGATGGTTACCAGACTCATGGTGGCACCAGTGCCAAGTTGGGCTGATTTGATAGTATCAAGCGGCTCCTGCAATCTGCCATCAAAATTTGGCAGGCGAGTTTTGTTTTCCAGGGAAAAGTGCCGTTGATTATTTTGGTGGCCTGTGGCTGGGAGTGGCCGGATGGCTCCTTAGAATCTACGATACGCAGGATGGTTCCCAGACCTGAGGTGGCACCAGTTCCAAGTCGGGCTTGTTTGATAGTACCAACTGGCTCCTGCAATCTGCCATCCAGAAGCGGGGCAGCTTACTTTTGTTGGCAAGGGAAACGGGCCGAGGTTTTTGTCTGGGGGCCTATGGCTGGGAGTGACTGGCTGGCTCCTGAAAAGCTACGATAGGCAGGATGGTTACCAGACTCATGGTGGCACCAGTGCCACGTTGGGCTGATTTGATAGTACCAAGCGGCTCCTGCAATCTGCCATCAAAAAGTTGGCAGGCGAGTTTTGTTTTCCAGGGGAAAGCGCCATTGTTTGTGTTTGGGTGCCTATGGCTGGGAGTGGCCGGCTGGCTAATTAGAATCCACGATATGCAGGATGGTTCCCAGACCAGAGGTGGCACCAGTGCCAAGTCGGGCTAGTTTGATGGTGCATAGTGGCTCCTGCAATCTGCCATCCAGATGCGGGGTAGCTTACTTTTGTTTGCCAGGGAAACGGGCCGAGGTTTGTGTCTGGGGGCCTATGGCTGGAAGTGACCGGCTGGCTCCTGTAAAGCTACGATAGGCAGGACGGTTACCAGACCCATGGTGGCACCAGTGCCAAGTCGGGCTGGTTTGATGGTGCAAAGTGGCTCCTGCAATCTGCCATGAAAATGTTGGCAGGCGAGTTTTGTTTTCCAGGGAAAAGCGCCGTTGTTTGTGTTTGGGGGCCTGTGGCTGGGAATGGCCGGCTGGCTAATTAGAATCCACGATACGCAGGATGGTTCCCAGACCAGAGGTGGCACCAGTGCCAAGTCGGTCTAGTTTGATGATGCAAAGTGGCTCCTGCAATCTGCCATTAAAAAGTTGGCAGGCCAGTTTTGTTTTCCAGGGAAAAGCGCCGTTGTTTGTGTTTGGGGGCCTGTGGCTGGGAGTGGCCGGCTGTCTCCTTATAATCCACGATACGCAGGATGGTTCCCAGAGCAGAGGTGGCACCAGTGCCAAGTCGGGCTGGTTTGATGGTGCAAAGTGGCTCCTGCAATCTGCCATCCAGAAGCGGGGCAGCTGAGTTTTGTTTGCCAGGGAAACGGGCCGAGGTTTGTGTCTGGGGGCCTATGGCTGGGAGGGACCGGCTGGCTCCTGAAAAGCTACGATAGGCAGGATGGTTACCAGACCAGAGGTGGCACCAGTGCCAAGTTAGGCTGATTTGATAGTACCAAGCGGCTCCTGCAATCTGCCATCAAAAAGTTGGCAGGCGAGTTTTGTTTTCCAGGGAAAAGCGCCGTTGTTTGTGTTTGGGGGCCTGTGGCTGGGAGTGGCCGGGTGGCTCCTTAGAATCCACGATACGCAGGATGGTTCCCAGACCAGAGGTGGCACCAGTGCCAAGTAGGGCTGGTTTGATGGTGCAAAGTGGCTCCTGCAATCTGCCATGAAAAAGTTGGCAGGCGAGTTTTGTTTTCCAGGGAAAAGCGCCGTTGTTTGTGTTTGGGGGCCTATGGCTGGGAGTGGCCCGCTGGCTAAATAGAATCCGCGATACGCAGGATGGTTCCCAGAGCAGAGGTGGCACCAGTGCCAAGTCGGGCTGGTTTGATAGTACCAAGTGGCTCCTGCAATCTGCCATCCAGAAGCGGGGCAGCTGAGTTTTGTTTGCCAGAGAAAAGGGCCGTGGTTTTTTTTTGGGGGCATATGGCTGGGAGTGGCCGGCTGGCTCCTTAAAATGCTCGATACGCAGGATGGTGACCAGACCCAAGGTGGCACCAGTGCCAAGTTGTGCTGTTTTTGTAGTACCAAGTGCGTCCTGCAATTTTCCATCCAGAAGAGGGGCAGTTGAGTTTTGTTTGCCAGAGAAAAGGGCCGTGGTTTGTGTTTCAGGGCATATGGCTGAGAGTGGCCGGCTGACCCCTGAAAATCCACAATAGGCAGGATGGTTCCCAGAGCCAAGGTGGCGCCAGTGCCAAGTCGGGCTGGTTTGATAGTACTAAATAGCTCCTGCAATCTGCCATCCAGGAGCGGGGCAGCTTAATTTTGTTTGCCAGGGAAACGGGCCGAGGTTTGTGTCTGGGGGCCTATGGCTGGGAGTGACCGGCTGGCTCCTGAAAAGCTACCATAGGCAGGATGGTTCCAGAACAGAGGTGGCACCAGTGCCAAGTCGGGCTAGTTTGATGGGGAAAAGTGGCTCCTGCAATCTGCCATCAAAAAGTTGGCAGGCGGGTTTTGTTTTCCAGGGAAAATTGCCGTTGATTTTGTTTGGTGGCCTGTGGCTGGGAGTGGCCGGCTGGCTCCTTAGAATCCACGATACGCAGGATGGTTCCCAGACCAGAGGTGGCACCAGTTCCAAGTTGGGCTTGTTTGATAGTACCAAGTAGCTCCTGCAATCTGCCATCCAGAAGCGGGGTAGCTTACTTTTGTTTGCCAGGGAAACGGGCCGAGGTTTTTGTCTGGGGGCCTATGGGTGGGACTGTCCGGCTGGCTCCTGAAAAGCTACGATAGGCAGGATGGTTACCAGACCCATGATGGCACCAGTGTCAAGTTGTGCTGGTTTGATAGTACCAAGTGGCTCCTGCAATCTGCCATCAAAAAGTTGGCAGGCGAGTTTTGTTTTCCAGGGAAAAGCGCCGTTGTTTGTGTTTGGGGGCCTGTGGCTGGGAGTGGCCGGCTGGCTCCTTAGAATCCACGATACGCTGGATGATTCCCAGACCAGAGGTGGCACCAGTGCCAAGTCGGGCTGGTTTGATGGTGCAAAGTGGCTCCTGCAATCTGCCATCAAAATGTTGGCAGGCGAGTTTTGTTTTCCAGGGAAAAGTGCCGTTGTTTGTGTTTGGGGGCCTGTGGCTGGGAGTGGCCGGCTGGCTAATTAGAATCCACGATACGCAGGATGGTTCCCAGACCAGAGGTGGCACCAGTGCCAAGTCGGGCTAGATTGATGGTGCAAAGTGGCTCCTGCAATCTGCCATTAAAAAGTTGGCATGCCAGTTTTGTTTTCCAGGGAAAAGCGCCGTTGTTTGTGTTTGGGGGCCTGTGGCTGGGAGTGGCCAGCTGGCTCCTTAGAATCCACGATACGCAGGATGGTTCCCAGACCAGAGGTGGCACCAGTGCCAAGTCGGGCTGGTTTGATGGGCAAAGCGGCTCCTCCAATCTGCCATCCTGAAGCAGGGTAGCATACTTTTTTTTGCCAGGGAAACCCCCAGTGCTTTGTGTCTGGGGCCTATGGCTGGAAGTGTCCGGCTGGCTCCTGAAAAGCTACGATAGGCAGGATGGTTACCAGACCCATGGTGGAACCAGTGCCAAGTTGGGCTGGTTTGATAGTACCAAGTGGTTCCTGCAATCTGCCATCCAAAAGTTGGCAGGCGAGTTTTGTTTTCCAGGGAAAAGCGCCGTTGTTTGTGTTTGGGGTCCTGTGGCTGGGAGTGGCCGGCTGGCTCCTTAGAATCCACGATACGCAGGATGGTTCCCAGACCAGAGGTCGCACCAGTTCCAAGTCGGGCTGGTTTGATAGTACCAAGTGGCTCCTGAAATCTGCCATCCAGAAGCGGGGCAGCTTACTTTTGTTTGCCAGGGAAACGGGCCGAGGTTTGTGTCTGGGGGCCTATGGCTGGGAGTGACCGGCTGGCTCCTGAAAAGCTACGATTGGCAGGATGGTTACCAGACCCATGGTGGCACCAGTGCCAAGTTGGGCTGATTTGATAGTATCAAGCGGCTCCAGCAATCTGTCATCAAAAAGTTGGCAGGCGAGTTTTGTTTTCCAGGGAAAAGTGCCGTTAATTTTTTTTGGTGGCCTGTGGCTGGGTGTGGCCAGCTGGCTCCTTAGAATCCACGATACGCAGGATGGTTCCCAGACCAGAGGTGGCACCAGTGCCAAGTCAGGCTGGTTTGATGGTGCAAAGTGGCTCCTGCAATCTGCCATCCAGAAGCGGGGCAGCTGAGTTTTGTTTGCCAGAGAAAAGGGCCGTGGTTTTTTTTTGGGGGCATATGGCTGGGAGTGGCCGGCTGGCTTATTAAAATGCTCGATACGCAGGATGGTGACCAGACCCATGTGGCACCAGTGCCAAATTGTGCTGTTTTTGTAGTACCAAGTGCGTCCTGCAATTTGCCATCCAGAAGAGGGGCAGTTGAGTTTTGTTTGCCAGAGAAAAGGGCCGTGGTTTGTGTTTGAGGGCAAATGGCTGAGAGTGGCCGGCTGACCCCTGAAAATAAACAATAGGCAGGATGGTTCCCAGAGCCAAGGTGGCACCAGTGCCAAGTCGGGCTGCTTTGATAGTAATAAATAGCTCCTGCAATCTGCCATCCAGGATCGGGGCAGCTTAATTTTGTTTGCCAGGGAAACGGGCCGAGGATTGTGTCTGGGGGCCTATGGCTGGGAGTGACTGGCTGGCTCCTGAAAAGCTACGATAGGCAGGATGGTTACCAGACTCATGGTGGCACCAGGGCCACGTTGGGCTGATTTGATAGTACCAAGCGGCTCCTGCAATTTGCCATCAAAAAGTTGGCAGGCGAGTTTTGTTTTCCAGGGAAAAGCGCCGTTGTTTTTGTTTGGGGGCCTATGGCTGGGAGTGGCCGGCTGGCTAATTAGAATCCACGATACGCAGGATGGTTCCCAGACCAGAGGTGGCACCAGTGCCATGTCGGGCTAGTTTGATGGTGCAAAGTGGCTCCTGCAATCTGCCATGAAAAAGTTTGCAGGCGAGTTTGGTTTTCCAGGGAAAAGTGCCGTTGTTTGTGTTTGGGGGCCTGTGGCTGGGAGTGGCCGGCTGGCTCCTTAGAATCCACGATACGCAGGATGGTTCCCAGAGCAGAGGTGGCACCAGTTCCAAGTCGGGCTGGTTTGATAGTACCAAGTGGCTCCTGCAATCTGCCATCCAGAAGCGGGGCAGCTTACTTTTGTTTGCAAGGGAAACGGGCCTAGGTTTGTGTCTGGGGGCCTATGGCTGGGAGTGACCGGCTGGCTCCTGAAAAGCTACGATAGGCAGGATGGTTTCCAGACCCATGGTGGCACCAGTGCCATGTAGGGCTGATTTGATAGTATCAAGCGGCTCCTGCAATCTGCCATCAAAATTTGGCAGGCGAGTTTTGTTTTCCAGGGAAAAGTGCCGTTGATTATTTTGGTGGCCTGTGGCTGGGAGTGGCCGGATGGCTCCTTAGAATCTACGATACGCAGGATGGTTCCCAGACCTGAGGTGGCACCAGTTCCAAGTCGGGCTTGTTTGATAGTACCAAGTGGCTCCTGCAATCTGCCATCCAGAAGCGGGGCAGCTTACTTTTGTTTGCCAGGGAAACGTGCTGAGGTTTGTGTCTGGGGGCCTATGGCTGGGAGTGACCGGCTGGCTCCTGAAAAGCTACGATAGGCAGGATGGTTACCAGACCCATGGTGGCACCAGTGCCACGTTGGGCTGATTTGATAGTACCAAGCGGCTCCTGCAATCTGCCATCAAAATTTGGCAGGCGAGTTTTGTTTTCCAGGGAAAAGCGCCGTTGATTTTTTTTGGTGGCCTGTGGCTGGGAGTGGCCGGCTGGCTCCTTAGAATCCACGATACGCAGGATGGTTCCCAGACCAGAGGTTGCACCAGTGCCAAGTCAGGCTAGTTTGATGGTGCAAAGTGGCTCCTGCAAGCTGCCATCAAAATGTTGGCAGGCGAGTTTTGTTTTCCAGGGAAAAGCGCCGTTGTTTATGTTTGGGGGTCTGTGGCTGGGAGTGGCCGGCTGGCTAATTAGAATCCACGATACGCAGGATGGTTCCCAGAGCAGAGGTGGCACCAGTGCCAAGTCGGGCTAGTTTGATGGTGCAAAGTGGCTCCTGCAGTCTGCCATTAAAAAGTTGGCATGCCAGTTTTGTTTTCCAGGGAAAAGCGCCGTTGTTTGTGTTTGGGGGCCTGTGGCTGGGAGTGGCCGGCTGGCTCCTTAGAATCCACGATACGCAGGATGGTTCCCAGACCAGAGGTGGCACCAGTGCCAAGTCGGGCTGGTTTGATGGTGCAAAGTGGCTCCTCCAATCTGCCATCCTGAAGCGGGGTAGCATACTTTTGTTTGCCAGGGAAACCCCCAGTGGTTTGTGTCTGGGGGCCTATGGCTGGAAGTGACCGGCTGGCTCCTGAAAAGCTACGATAGGCAGGATGGTTACCAGACCCATGGTGGCACCAGTGCCATGTAGGGCTAGTTTGATGGTGCAAAGTGGCTCCTGCAATCTGCCATGAAAAAGTTAGCAGGCGAGTTTTGTTTTCCAGGAAACGTGCCGTTGTTTGTGTTTGGTGGACTGTGGCTGGGAGTGGCCGGCTGGCTCCTTAGAATCCACGATACGCAGGATGGTTCCCAGACCAGAGGTGGCACCAGTTCCAAGTCGGGCTGGTTTGATAGTACCAAGTGGCTCCTGCAATCTGCCATCCAGAAGCGGGGCAGCTTACTTTTGTTTGCCAGGGAAACGGGCCGAGGTTTGTGTCTGGGGGCCTATGGCTGGGAGTGACCGGCTGGCTCATTAAAAGCTACGATAGGCAGGATGGTTACCAGACCCATGGTGGCACCAGTGCCAAGTTGGGCTGATTTGATAGTACCAAGCGGCTCCTGCAATCTGCCATCAAAAAGTTGGCAGGCGAGTTTTGTTTTCCAGGGAAAAGTGCCGTTGATTTTTTTTGGTGGCCTGTGGCTGGGAGTGGCCGGCTGGCTCCTTAGAATCCACGATACGCAGGATGGTTCCCAGACCAGAGGTGGCACCAGTTCCAAGTCGGGCTTGTTTGATAGTACCAAGTGGCTCCTGCAATCTGCCATCCAGAAGCGGGGCCGCTTACTTTTGTTTGCAAGGGAAACGGGCCGAGGTTTTTGTCTGGGGGCCTATGGCTGGGAGTGACTGGCTGGCTCCTGAAAAGCTACGATAGGCAGGATGGTTACCAGACTCATGGTGGCACCAGTGCCACGTTGGGCTGATTTCATAGTACCAAGCGGCTCCTGCAATCTGCCATCAAAAAGTTGGCAGGTGAATTTTGTTTTCCTGGGGAAAGCGCCGTTGTTTGTGTTTGGGGGCCTATGGCTGGGAGTGGCCGGCTGGCTAATTAGAATCCACGATACGCAGGATGGTTCCCAGACCATGGTGGCACCAGTGCCAAGTCGGCCTAGTTTGATGGTGCAAAGTGGCTCCTGCAATCTGCCATGAATAAGTTGGCAGGCGAGTTTTGTTTTCCAGGGAAAAGTGCCGTTGGTTGTGTTTGGTGGACTGTGGCTGGGAGTGGCCGGCTGGCTCCTTAGAATCCACGATACGAAGGATGGTTCCCAGACCAGAGGTGGCACCAGTTCCAAGTCGGGCTGGTTTGATAGTACCAAGTGGCTCCTGCAATCTGCCATCCAGAAGCGGGGCAGCTTACTTTTGTTTGCCAGGGAAACGTGCTGAGGTTTGTGTCTGGGGGCCTATGGCTGGGAGTGACCGGCTGGCTCCTGAAAAGCTACGATAGGCAGGATGGTTACCAGACTCATGGTGGCACCAGTGCCAAGTTGGGCTGATTTGATAGTACCAAGCGGCTCCTGCAATCTGCCATCAAAATTTGGCAGGCGAGTTTTGTTTTCCAGGGAAAAGTGCCGTTGAATTTTTTTGGTGGCCTGTGGCTGGGAGTGGCCGGCTGGCTCCTTAGAATCCACGATACGCAGGATGGTTCCCAGACCAGAGGTTGCACCAGTGCCAAGTCAGGCTAGTTTGATGGTGCAAAGTGGCTCCTGCAATCTGCCATCAAAATGTTGGCAGGCGAGTTTTGTTTTCCAGGGAAAAGCGTCGTTGTTTATGTTTGGCGGTCTGTGGCTGGGAGTGGCAGGCTGGCTAATTAGAATCCACGATACGCAGGATGGTTCCCAGAGCAGAGGTGGCACCAGTGCCAAGTCGGGCTAGTTTGATGGTGCAAAGTGGCTCCTGCAGTCTGCCATTAAAAAGTTGGCATGCCAGTTTTGTTTTCCAGGGAAAAGCGCCGTTGGTTGTGTTTGGTGGACTGTGGCTGGGAGTGGCCGGCTGGCTCCTTAGAATCCACGATACGCAGGATGGTTCCCAGACCAGAGGTGGCACCAGTGCCAAGTCGGGCTGGTTTGATGGTGCAAAGTGGCTCCTCCAATCTGCCATCCTGAAGCGGGGTAGCATACTTTTGTTTGCCAGGGAAACCCCCAGTGGTTTGTGTCTGGGGCCTATGGCTGGAAGTGACCGGCTGGCTCCTGAAAAGCTACGATAGGCAGGATGGTTACCAGACCCATGGTGGCACCAGTGCCATGTAGGGCTAGTTTGATGGTGCAAAGTGGCTCCTGCAATCTGCCATGAAAAAGTTAGCAGGCGAGTTTTGTTTTTCAGGGAAAAGTGCCGTTGTTTGTGTTTGGTGGACTGTGGCTGGGAGTGGCCGGCTGGCTCCTTAGAATCCACGATACGCAGGATGGTTCCCAGACCAGAGGTGGCACCAGTTCCAAGTCGGGCTTGTTTGATAGTACCAAGTGGCTCCTGCAATCTGCCATCCAGAAGCGGGGCAGCTTACTTTTGTTTGCCAGGAAAACGGGCCGAGGTTTGTGTCTGGGGGCCTATGGCTGGGACTGACCGGCTGGCTCCTGAAAAGCTACGATAGGCAAGATGGTTACCAGAGCCATGGTGGCACCAGTGCCAAGTTGGGCTGATTTGATAGTACCAAGCGGCTCCTGCAATCTGCCATCAAAATTTGGCAGGCGAGTTTTGTTTTCCAGGGAAAAGCGCCGTTGTTTGTGTTTGGGGGCCTGTGGCTGGGAGTGGCCGGCTGGCTCCTTAGAATCCACGATACGCAGGATGGTTACCAGACCAGAGGTGGCACCAGTTCCAAGTCGGGCTGGTTTGATAGTACCAAGTGGCTCCTGCAATCTGCCATCCAGTAGCGGGGCAGCTTACTTTTGTTTGCAAGGGAAACGGGCCGAGGTTTTTGTCTGGGGGCCTATGGCTGGGAGTGACTGGCTGGCTCCTGAAAAGCTACGATAGGCAGGATGGTTACCAGACTCATGGTGGCACCAGTGCCACGTTGGTCTGATTTGATAGTATCAAGCGGCTCCTGCAATCTGCCATCAAAAAGTTGGCAGGCGAGTTTTGTTTTCCAGGGGAAAGCGCCGTTGTTTGTGTTTGGGGGCCTATGGCTGGGAGTGGCCGGTCGGCTAATTAGAATCCACGATACGCAGGATGGTTCCCAGACCATGGTGGCACTAGTGCCAAGTCGGGCTAGTTTGATGGTGCAAAGTGGCTCCTGCAATCTGCCATGAAAAAGTTGGCAGGCGAGTTTTGTTTTCCAGGGAAAAGTACCGTTGGTTGTGTTTGGTGGACTGTGGCTGGGAGTGGCCGGCTGGCTCCTTAGAATCCACGATACGCAGGATGGTTCCCAGACCAGAGGTGGCACCAGTGCCAAGTCGGGCTGGTTTGATAGTACCAAGTGGCTCCTGCAATCTGCCATCCAGAAGCGGGGCAGCTTACTGTTGTTTGCCAGGGAAAGGGGCCGTGGTTTGTGTCTGGGGGCCTATGGCTGGGAGTGACCGGCTGGCTCCTGAAAAGCTACGATACGCAGGATGGTTACGAGACCCATGGTGGCACCAGTGCCAAGTCGGGCTGATTTGATAATATCAAGCGGCTCCTGCAATCTGCCATCAAAAGTTGGCAGGCGAGTTTTGTTTTCCAGGGAAAAGTGCCGTTGATTTTTTTTGGTGGCCTGTGGCTGGGAGTGGCCGGCTGGCTCCTTAGAATCCACGATACGCAGGATGGTTCCCAGACCAGAGGTGGCACCAGTTCCAAGTCGGGCTGGTTTGATAGTACCAAGTGGCTCCTGCAATCTGCCATCCAGAAGCGGGGCAGCTTACTTTTGTTTGCCAGGGAAACGGGCCGAGGTTTGTGTCTGGGGGCCTATGGCTGGGAGTGACTGGCTGGCTCCTGAAAAGCTACGATAGGCAGGATGGTTACCAGACTCCTGGTGGCACCAGTGCCACGTTGGGCTGATTTGATAGTACCAAGCGGCTCCTGCAATCTGCCATCAAAAAGTTGGCAGGTGAGTTTTGTTTTCCAGGGAAAAGCGCCGTTGTTTGTGTTTGGGGGCCTATGGCTGGGAGTGGCCGGTCGGCTAATTAGAATCCACGATACACAGGATGGTTCCCAGACCATGGTGGCACCAGTGCCAAGTCGGGCTAGTTTGATGGTGCAAAGTGGCTCCTGCAATCTGCCATGAAAAAGTTGGCAGGCGAGTTTTGTTTTCCAGGGAAAAGTGCCGTTGTTTGTGTTTGGTGGACTGCGGCTGGGAGTGGCCGGCTGGCTCCTTAGAATCCACGATACGCAGGATGGTTCCCAGACCAGAGGTGGCACCAGTTCCAAGTCGGGCTGGTTTGATAGTACCAAGTGGCTCCTGCAATCTGCCATCCAGAAGTGGGGCAGCTTACTTTTGTTTGCCAGGGAAACGGGCCGAGGTTTGTGTCTGGGGGCCTATGGCTGGGAGTGACCGGCTGGCTCCTGAAAAGCTACGATAGGCAGGATGGTTACCAGACTCATGGTGGCACCAGTGCCAAGTTGGGCTGATTTGATAGTATCAAGCGGCTCCTGCAATCTGCCATCAAAAAGTTGGCAGGCCAGTTTTGTTTTCCAGGGAAAAGTGCCGTTGATTTTTTTTCGTGGAGTGTGGCTGGGAGTGGCCGGCTGGCTCCTTAGAATCCACGATACGCAGGATGGTTCCCAGACCAGAGGTGGCACCAGTTCCAAGTCGGGCTTGTTTGATAGTACCAAGTGGCTCCTGCAATCTGCCATCCAGAAGCGGGGTAGCTTACTTTTGTTTGCCAGGGAAACGGGCCGAGGTTTTTGTCTGGGGGCCTATGGGTGGGACTGCCCGGCTGGCTCCTGAAAAGCTACGACAGGCAGGATGGTGACCAGACCCATGATGGCACCAGTGCCAATTTGGGCTGGTTTCATAGTTCCAAGTTGCTCCTGCAATCTGCCATCAAAAAGTTGGCAGGCGAGTTTTGTTTGCCAGGGAAAAGCGCCGTTGTTTGTGTTTGGGGGCCTGTGGCTGGGAGTGGCCGGCTGGCTCCTTAGAATCCACGATACGCAGGATGTTTCCCAGACCAGAGGTGGCACCAGTGCCAAGTCGGGCTGGTTTGATGGTGCAAAGTGGCTCCTGCAATCTGCCATCAAAAAGTTGGCAGGCGAGTTTTGTTTTCCAGGGAAAAGCACCGTTGTTTGTGTTTGGGGGCCTGTGGCTGGGAGTGGCCGGCTGGCTAATTAGAATCCACGATACGCAGGATGGTTCCCAGACCAGAGGTGGCACCAGTGCCAAGTCGGGCTAGTTTGATGGTGCAAAGTGGCTCCTGCAATCTGCCATTAAAAAGGTGGCATGCCAGTTTTGTTTTCCAGGGAAAAGCGCCGTTGTTTGTGTTTGGGGGCCTGTGGCTGGGAGTGGCCAGCTGGCTCCTTAGAATCCACGATACGCAGGATGGTTCCCAGACCAGAGGTGGCACCAGTGCCAAGTCGGGCTGGTTTGATGGTGCAAAGTGGCTCCTGCAATCTGCCATCCTGAAGCGGGGTAGCATACTTTTGTTTGCCAGGGAAACCCCCAGTACTTTGTTTCTGGGGCCTATGGCTGGAAGTGACCGGCTGGCTCCTGAAAAGCTACGATAGGCAGGATGATTACCAGACCCATGGTGGAACCAGTGCCAGGTTGGGCTGGTTTGATAGTACCAAGTGGTTCCTGCAATCTGCCATCAAAAAGTTGGCAGGCCAGTTTTGTTTTCCAGGGAAAAGCGCCGTTGTTTGTGTTTGGGGACCTGTGGCTGGGAGTGGCCGGCTGGCTCCTTAGAATCCACGATACGCAGGATGGTTCCCAGACCAGAGGTGGCACCAGTGCCAAGTTGGGCTGGTTTGATACCAAAAAGTGGCTCCTGCAATCTGCCATCCAGAAGCGGGGCAGCTTACTTTTGTTTGCCAGGGAAACGGGCTGAGGTTTGTGTCTGGGGGCCTATGGCTGGGAGTGACTGGCTGGCTCCTGAAAAGCTACGATAGGCAGGATGGGTACCAGACTCATGGTGGCACCAGTGCCACGTTGGGCTGATTTGATAATACCAAGCGGCTCCTGCAATCTGCCATCAAAAAGTTGGCAGGCGAGTTTTGTTTTCCAGGGAAAAGTGCCGTTGTTTGTGTTTGGTGGCCTGTGGCTGGGAGTGGCCGGCTGGCTCCTTAGAATCCACGATACGCAGGATGATTCCCAGACCAGAGGTGGCACCAGTTCCAAGTCGGGCTGGTTTGATAGTACCAAGTGGCTCCTGCAATTAGCCATCCAGAAGCGGGGCAGCTTACTTTTGTTGGCAAGGGAAACGGGCCGAGGTTTTTGTCTGGGGGCCTATGGCTGGGAGTGACTGGCTGGCTCCTGAAAAGCTACGATAGGCAGGATGGTTACCAGACTCATGGTGGCACCAGTGCCACGTTGGGCTGATTTGATAGTACCAAGCGGCTCCTGCAATCTGCCATCAAAAAGTTGGCAGGCGAGTTTTGTTTTCCAGGGGAAAGCGCCGTTGTTTGTGTTTGGGGGCCTATGGCTAGGAGTCGCCGGCTGGCTAATTAGAATCCACGATACGCAGGATGGTTCCCAGACCATGGTGGCACCAGTGCCAAGTCGGGCTAGTTTGATGGTGCAAAGTGGCTCCTGCAGTCTGCCATGAAAAAGTTGGCAGGCCAGTTTTGCTTTCCAGGGAAAAGTGCCGTTGGTTGTGTTTGGTGGACTGTGGCTGGGAGTGGCCGGCTGGCTCCTTAGAATCCACGATACGCAGGATGGTTTCCAGACCAGAGGTGGCACCAGTTCCAAGTCGGGCTGGTTTGATAGTACCAAGTGGCTCCTGCAATCTGCCATCCAGAAGTGGGGCAGCTTACTTTTGTTTGCCAGGGAAACGGGCCGAGGTTTGTGTCTGGGGGCCTATGGCTGGGAGTGACCGGCTGGCTCCTGAAAAGCTACGATACGCAGGATGGTTACGAGACCCATGGTGGCACCAGTGCAAAGTCGGGCTGATTTGATAATATCAAGCGGCTCCTGCAATCTGCCATCAAAAAGTTGGCAGGCGAGTTTTGTTTTCCAGGGAAAAGTGCCGTTGATTTTTTTTGGTGGCCTGTGGCTGGGAGTGGCCGGCTGGCTCCTTAGAATCCACGATACGCAGGATGGTTACCAGACCAGAGGTGGCACCAGTTCCAAGTCGGGCTGGTTTGATAGTACCAAGTGGCTCCTGCAATCTGCCATCCAGAAGCGGGGCAGCTTACTTTTGTTTGCCAGGGAAACGGGCCGAGGTTTGTGTCTGGGGGCCTATGGCTGGGAGTGACTGGCTGGCTCCTGAAAAGCTACGATAGGCAGGATGGTTACCAGACTCATGGTGGCACCAGTGCCACGTTGGGCTGATTTGATAGTACCAAGCGGCTCCTGCAATCTGCCATCAAAATGTTGGCAGGCGAGTTTGTTTTGCAGGGAAATTCGCCGTTGTTTGTGTTTGGGGGCCTATGGCTGGGAGTGGCCGGCTGGCTAATTAGAATCCACGATACACAGGATGGTTCCCAGACCAGAGGTGGCACCAGTGCCAAGTCGGGCTAGTTTGATGGTGCAAAGTGGCTCCTGCAATCTGCCATGAAAAAGTCAGCAGGCGAGTTTTGTTTTCCAGGGAAAAGTGCCGTTGTTTGTGTTTGGTGGACTGTGGCTGGGAGTGGCCGGCTGGCTCCTTAGAATCCACGATACGCAGGATGGTTCCCAGACCAGAGGTGGCACCAGTTCCAAGTCGGGCTGGTTTGATAGTACCAAGTGGCTCCTGCAATCTGCCATCCAGAAGCGGGGCAGCTTACTTTTGTTTGCCAGGGAAACGGGCCGAGGTTTGTGTCTGGGGGCCTATGGCTGGGACTGACCGGCTGGCTCCTGAAAAGCTACGATAGGCAAGATGGTTACCAGACCCATGGTGGCACCAGTGCCAAGTTGGGCTGATTTGATAGTACCAAGCGGCTCCTGCAATCTGCCATCAAAAAGTTGGCAGGCGAGTTTTGTTTTCCAGGGAAAAATGCCGTTGTTTTTTTTTGGTGGCCTGTGGCTGGGAGTGGCCGGCTGGCTCCTTAGAATCCACGATACGCAGGATGGTTCCCAGACCAGAGGTGGCACCAGTTCCAAGTCGGGCTTGTTTTATAGTACCAAGTGGCTCCTGCAATCTGCCATCCAGAAGCGGGGCAGCTTACTTTTGTTTGCAAGGGAAACGGGCCGGGGTTTTTGTCTGGGGGCCTATGGCTGGGAGTGACTGGCTGGCTCCTGAAAAGATACGATAGGCAGGATGGTTACCAGACTCATGGTGGCACCAGTGCCACGTTGGGCTGATTTGATAGTACCAAGCGGCTCCTGCAATCTGCCATCAAAAAGTTGGCAGGTGAGTTTTGTTTTCCAGGGGAAAGCGCCGTTGTTTGTGTTTGGGGGCCTATGGCTGGGAGTGGCCGGCTGGCTAATTAGAATCCACGATACGCAGGATGGTTCCCAGACCATGGTGGCACCAGTGCCAAGTCGGGCTAGTTTGATGGTGCAAAGTGGCTCCTGCAATCTGCCATGAAAAAGTTGGCAGGCGAGTTTTGTTTTCCAGGGAAAAGTGCCGTTGTTTGTGTTTGGTGGACTGTGGCTGGGAGTGGCCGGCTGGCTCCTTAGAATCCACGATACGCAGGATGGTTCCCAGACCAGAGGTGGCACCAGTTCCAAGTCGGGCTGGTTTGATAGTACCAAGTGGCTCCTGCAATCTGCCATCCAGAAGCGGGGCAGCTTACTTTTGTTTGCCAGGGAAACGGGCCGAGGTTTGTGTCTGGGGGCCTATGGCTGGGAGTGACCGGCTGGCTCCTGAAAAGCTACGATAGGCAGGATGGTTACCAGACTCATGGTGGCACCAGTGCCAAGTTGGGCTGATTTGATAGTACCAAGCGGCTCCTGCAATCTGCCATCAAAAAGTTGGCAGGCGAGTTTTGTTTTCCAGGGAAAAGTGTCGTTGTTTGTGTTTGGGGGCCTGTGGCTGGGAGTGGCCGGCTGGCTCCTTAGAATCCACGATACGCAGGATGGTTCCCAGACCAGAGGTGGCACCAGTGCCAAGTCAGGCTAGTTTGATGGTGCAAAGTGGCTCCTGCAATCTGCCATCCAGAAGCGGGGCAGCTTACTTTTGTTTGCCAGGGATACGGGCCGAGGTTTGTGTCTGGGGGCCTATGGGTGGGACTGCCCGGCTGGCTCCTGAAAAGCTACGATAGGCAGGATGGTGACCAGACCCATGATGGAACCAGTGCCAAGTTGGGCTGGTTGTATAGTACCAAGTGGCTCCTTCAATCTGCCATCACAAAGTTGGCAGGCGAGTTTTTTTTTCCAGGGAAAAGCGCCGTTGTTTGTGTATGGGGGCCTATGGCTGGGAGTGGCCGGCTGGCTCCTTAGAATCCACGATACGCAGGATGGTTCCCAGACCAGAGGTGGCACCAGTGCCAAGTCGGGCTGGTTTGATGGTGCAAAGTGGCTCCTGCAATCTGCCATCAAAAAGTTGGCAGGCGAGTTTTGTTTTCCAGGGAAAAGCGCCGTTGTTTGTGTTTGGGGGCCTGTGGCTGGGAGTGGCCGGCTGGCTAATTAGAATCCACGATACGCAGGATGGTTCCCAGACCAGAGGTGGCACCAGTGCCAAGTCGGGCTAGTTTGATGGTGCAAAGTGGCTCCTGCAATCTGCCATTAAAAAGTTGGCATGCCAGTTTTGTTTTCCAGGGAAAAGCGCCGTTGTTTGTGTTTGGTGGACTGTGGCTGGGAGTGGCCAGCTGGCTCCTTAGAATCCACTATACGCAGGATGGTTCCCAGACCAGAGGTGGCACCAGTGCCAAGTCGGGCTGGTTTGATGGTGCAAAGTGGCTCCTGCAATCTGCCATCCTGAAGCGGGGTAGCATACTTTTTTTTGCCAGGGAAACCCCCAGTGCTTTGTGTCTGGGGCCTATGGCTGAAAGTGACTGGCTGGCTCCTGAAAAGCTACGATAGGCAGGATGATTACCAGACCCATGGTGGAACCAGTGCCAAGTTGGGCTGGTTTGATTGTACCAAGTGGTTCCTCCAATCTGCCATCCAAAAGTTGGCAGGCGAGTTTTGTTTTCCAGGGAAAAGCGCCGTTGTTTGTGTTTGGGGGCCTGTGGCTGGGAGTGGCCGGCTGGCTAATTAGAATCCACGATACGCAGGATGGTTCCCAGACCAGAGGTGGCACCAGTGCCAAGTCGGGCTAGTTTGATGGTGCAAAGTGGCTCCTGCAATCTGCCATTAAAAAGTTGGCATGCCAGTTTTGTTTTCCAGGGAAAAGCGCCGTTGTTTTTGTTTGGTGGACTGTGGCTGGGAGTGGCCAGCTGGCTCCTTAGAATCCACTATACGCAGGATGGTTCCCAGACCAGAGGTGGCACCAGTGCCAAGTCGGGCTGGTTTGATGGTGCAAAGTGGCTCCTGCAATCTGCCATCCTGAAGCGGGGTAGCATACTTTGGTTTGCCAGGGAAACCCCCAGTGCTTTGTGTCTGGGGCCTATGGCTGGAAGTGACCGGCTGGCTCCTGAAAAGCTACGATAGGCAGGATGATTACCAGACCCATGGTGGAACCAGTGCCAAGTTGGGCTGGTTTGATAGTACCAAGTGGTTCCTGCAATCTGCCATCAAAAAGTTGGCAGGCCAGTTTTGTTTTCCAGGGAAAAGCGCCGTTGTTTGTGTTTGGGGTCCTGTGGCTGGGAGTGGCCGGCTGGCTCCTTAGAATCCACGATACGCAGGATGGTTCCCAGACCAGAGGTGGCACCAGTGCCAAGTTGGGCTGGTTTGATACCACAAAGTGGCTCCTGCAATCTGCCATCCAGAAGCGGGGCAGCTTACTTTTGTTTGCCAGGGAAACGGGCCGAGGTTTGTGTCTGGGGGCCTATGGCTGGGAGTGACCGGCTGGCTCCTGAAAAGCTACGATAGGCAGGATGGTTAGCAGACTCATGGTGGCACCAGTGCCAAGTTGGGCTGATTTGATAGTACCAAGCGGCTCCTGCAATCTGCCATCAAAAAGTTGGCAGGCGAGTTTTGTTTTCCAGGGAAAAGTGCCATTGATTTTTTTTGGTGGCCTGTGGCTGGGAGTGGCCAGCTGGCTCCTTAGAATCCACGATACGCAGGATGGTTCCCAGACCAGAGGTGGCACCAGTTCCAAGTCGGGCTGGTTTGATAGTACCAAGTGGCTCCTGCAATCTGCCATCCAGAAGCGGGGCAGCTTACTTTTGTTTGCAAGGGAAACGGGCCGAGGTTTTTGTCTTGGGGCCTATGGCTGGGAGTGACTGGCTGGCTCCTGAAAAGCTACAATAGGCAGGATGGTTACCAGACTCATGGTGGCACCAGTGCCACGTTGGGCTGATTTGATAGTACCAAGCGGCTCCTGCAATCTGCCATCAAAAAGTTGGCAGGCGAGTTTTGTTTTCCAGGGAAAAGCGCCGTTGTTTGTGTTTGGGGGCCTATGGCTGGGAGTGGCCGGCTGGCTAATTAGAATCCACGATACGCAGGATGGTTCCCAGACCATGGTGGCACCAGTGCCAAGTTGGGCTAGTTTGATGGTGCAAAGTGGCTCCTGCAATCTGCCATGAAATAGTTGGCAGGCGAGTTTTGTTTTCCAGGGAAAAGTGCCGTTGGTTGTGTTTGGTGGACTGTGGCTGGGATTGGCCGGCTGGCTCCTTAGAATCCACGATACGCAGGATGGTTCCCAGACCAGAGGTGGCACCAGTGCCAAGTCGGGCTGCTTTGATAGTACCAAGTGGCTCCTGCAATCTGCCATCCAGAAGCGGGGCAGCTTACTTTTGTTTGCCAGGGAAATGGGCCGAGGTTTGTGTCTGGGGGCCTATGGCTGGGAGTGACCGGCTGGCTCCTGAAAAGCTACGATAGGCAGGATGGTGACCAGACCCATGGTGGCACCAGTGCCAAGTTGGGCTGATTTGATAGTATCAAGCGGCTCCTGCAATCTGCCATCAAAAAGTTGGCAGGCGAGTTTTGTTTTCCAGGGAAAAGTGCCGTTGATTTTTTTTGGTGGCCTGTGGCTGGGAGTGGCCGGCTGGCTCCTTAGAATCCACGATACGCAGGATGGTTCCCAGACCAGAGTTTGCACCAGTTCCAAGTCGGGCTTGTTTGATAGTACCAAGTGGCTCCTGCAATCTGCCATCCAGAAGCGGGGCAGCTTACTTTTGTTTGCAAGGGAAACGGGCCGATGTTTGTGTCTGGGGGCCTATGGCTGGGAGTGACTGGCTGGCTCCTGAAAAGCTACGATAGGCAGGATGGTTACCAGACTCATGGTGGCACCAGTGCCACGTTGGGCTGATTTGATAGTACCAAGCGGCTCCTGCAATCTGCCATCAAAAAGTTGGCAGGCGAGTTTTGTTTTCCAGGGGAAAGCGCCGTTGTTTGTGTTTGGGGGCCTATGGCTGGGAGTAGCCGGCTGGCTAATTAGAATCCACGATACGCATGATGGTTCCCAGACCATGGTGGCACCAGTGCCAAGTCGGGCTAGTTTGATGGTGCAAAGTGGCTCCTGCAATCTGCCATCACAAAGTTGGCAGGCGAGTTTTGTTTTCCAGGGAAAAGTGCCGTTGTTTGTGTTTGGTGGACTGTGGCTGGGAGTGGCCGGCTGGCTCCTTAGAATCCACGATACGCAGGATGGTTCCCAGACCAGAGGTGGCACCAGTGCCAAGTCGGGCTTGTTTGATAGTACCAAGTGGCTCCTGCAATCTGCCATCCAGAAGCGGGGCAGCTTACTTCTGTTTGCCAGGGAAACGGGCCGAGGTTTGTGTCTGGGGGCCTATGGCTGGGAGTGACCGGCTGGCTCCTGAAAAGCTACGATACGCAGGATGGTTACGAGACCCTTGGTGGCACCAGTGCCAAGTCGGGCTGATTTGATCATATCAAGCGGCTCCTGCAATCTGCCATGAAAAAGTTGGCAGGCGAGTTTTGTTTTCCAGGGAAAAGTGCCGTTGATTTTTTTTGGTGGCCTGTGGCTGGGAGTGGCCGGCTGGCTCCTTAGAATCCACGATACGCAGGATGGTTCCCAGACCAGAGGTGGCACCAGTTCCAAGTCGGGCTGGTTTGATAGTACCAAGTGGCTCCTGCAATCTGCCATCCAGAAGCGGGGCAGCTTACTTTTGTTTGCAAGGGAAACGGGCCGGGGTTTTTGTCTGGGGGCCTATGGCTGGGAGTGACTGGCTGGCTCCTGAAAAGATACGATAGGCAGGATGGTTACCAGACTCATGGTGGCACCAGTGCCACGTTGGGCTGATTTGATAGTACCAAGCGGCTCCTGCAATCTGCCATCAAAAAGTTGGCAGGTGAGTTTTGTTTTCCAGGGGAAAGCGCCGTTGTTTGTGTTTGGGGGCCTATGGCTGGGAGTGGCCGGCTGGCTAATTAGAATCCACGATACGCAGGATGGTTCCCAGACCATGGTGGCACCAGTGCCAAGTCGGGCTAGTTTGATGGTGCAAAGTGGCTCCTGCAATCTGCCATGAAAAAGTTGGCAGGCGAGTTTTGTTTTCCAGGGAAAAGTGCCGTTGTTTGTGTTTGGTGGACTGTGGCTGGGAGTGGCCGGCTGGCTCCTTAGAATCCACGATACGCAGGATGGTTCCCAGACCAGAGGTGGCACCAGTTCCAAGTCGGGCTGGTTTGATAGTACCAAGTGGCTCCTGCAATCTGCCATCCAGAAGCGGGGCAGCTTACTTTTGTTTGCCAGGGAAACGGGCCGAGGTTTGTGTCTGGGGGCCTATGGCTGGGAGTGACCGGCTGGCTCCTGAAAAGCTACGATAGGCAGGATGGTTACCAGACTCATGGTGGCACCAGTGCCAAGTTGGGCTGATTTGATAGTACCAAGCGGCTCCTGCAATCTGCCATCAAAAAGTTGGCAGGCGAGTTTTGTTTTCCAGGGAAAAGTGTCGTTGTTTGTGTTTGGGGGCCTGTGGCTGGGAGTGGCCGGCTGGCTCCTTAGAATCCACGATACGCAGGATGGTTCCCAGACCAGAGGTGGCACCAGTGCCAAGTCAGGCTAGTGTGATGGTGCAAAGTGGCTCCTGCAATCTGCCATCCAGAAGCGGGGCAGCTTACTTTTGTTTGCCAGGGATACGGGCCGAGGTTTGTGTCTGGGGGCCTATGGGTGGGACTGCCCGGCTGGCTCCTGAAAAGCTACGATAGGCAGGATGGTGACCAGACCCATGATGGAACCAGTGCCAAGTTGGGCTGGTTGTATAGTACCAAGTGGCTCCTTCAATCTGCCATCACAAAGTTGGCAGGCGAGTTTTTTTTTCCAGGGAAAAGCGCCGTTGTTTGTGTATGGGGGCCTATGGCTGGGAGTGGCCGGCTGGCTAATTAGAATCCACGATACGCAGGATGGTTCCCAGACCAGAGGTGGCACCAGTGCCAAGTCGGGCTGGTTTGATGGTGCAAAGTGGCTCCTGCAATCTGCCATCAAAAAGTTGGCAGGCGAGTTTTGTTTTCCAGGGAAAAGCGCCGTTGTTTGTGTTTGGGGGCCTGTGGCTGGGAGTGGCCGGCTGGCTAATTAGAATCCACGATACGCAGGATGGTTCCCAGACCAGAGGTGGCACCAGTGCCAAGTCGGGCTAGTTTGATGGTGCAAAGTGGCTCCTGCAATCTGCCATTAAAAAGTTGGCATGCCAGTTTTTTTTTCCAGGGAAAAGCGCCGTTGTTTGTGTTTGGTGGACTGTGGCTGGGAGTGGCCAGCTGGCTCCTTAGAATCCACTATACGCAGGATGGTTCCCAGACCAGAGGTGGCACCAGTGCCAAGTCGGGCTGGTTTGATGGTGCAAAGTGGCTCCTGCAATCTGCCATCCTGAAGCGGGGTAGCATACTTTTTTTTGCCAGGGAAACCCCCAGTGCTTTGTGTCTGGGGCCTATGGCTGAAAGTGACTGGCTGGCTCCTGAAAAGCTACGATAGGCAGGATGATTACCAGACCCATGGTGGAACCAGTGCCAAGTTGGGCTGGTTTGATTGTACCAAGTGGTTCCTCCAATCTGCCATCCAAAAGTTGGCAGGCGAGTTTTGTTTTCCAGGGAAAAGCGCCGTTGTTTGTGTTTGGGGGCCTGTGGCTGGGAGTGGCCGGCTGGCTAATTAGAATCCACGATACGCAGGATGGTTCCCAGACCAGAGGTGGCACCAGTGCCAAGTCGGGCTAGTTTGATGGTGCAAAGTGGCTCCTGCAATCTGCCATTAAAAAGTTGGCATGCCAGTTTTGTTTTCCAGGGAAAAGCGCCGTTGTTTTTGTTTGGTGGACTGTGGCTGGGAGTGGCCAGCTGGCTCCTTAGAATCCACTATACGCAGGATGGTTCCCAGACCAGAGGTGGCACCAGTGCCAAGTCGGGCTGGTTTGATGGTGCAAAGTGGCTCCTGCAATCTGCCATCCTGAAGCGGGGTAGCATACTTTGGTTTGCCAGGGAAACCCCCAGTGCTTTGTGTCTGGGGCCTATGGCTGGAAGTGACCGGCTGGCTCCTGAAAAGCTACGATAGGCAGGATGATTACCAGACCCATGGTGGAACCAGTGCCAAGTTGGGCTGGTTTGATAGTACCAAGTGGTTCCTGCAATCTGCCATCAAAAAGTTGGCAGGCCAGTTTTGTTTTCCAGGGAAAAGCGCCGTTGTTTGTGTTTGGGGTCCTGTGGCTGGGAGTGGCCGGCTGGCTCCTTAGAATCCACGATACGCAGGATGGTTCCCAGACCAGAGGTGGCACCAGTGCCAAGTTGGGCTGGTTTGATACCACAAAGTGGCTCCTGCAATCTGCCATCCAGAAGCGGGGCAGCTTACTTTTGTTTGCCAGGGAAACGGGCCGAGGTTTGTGTCTGGGGGCCTATGGCTGGGAGTGACCGGCTGGCTCCTGAAAAGCTACGATAGGCAGGATGGTTAGCAGACTCATGGTGGCACCAGTGCCAAGTTGGGCTGATTTGATAGTACCAAGCGGCTCCTGCAATCTGCCATCAAAAAGTTGGCAGGCGAGTTTTGTTTTCCAGGGAAAAGTGCCATTGATTTTTTTTGGTGGCCTGTGGCTGGGAGTGGCCAGCTGGCTCCTTAGAATCCACGATACGCAGGATGGTTCCCAGACCAGAGGTGGCACCAGTTCCAAGTCGGGCTGGTTTGATAGTACCAAGTGGCTCCTGCAATCTGCCATCCAGAAGCGGGGCAGCTTACTTTTGTTTGCAAGGGAAACGGGCCGAGGTTTTTGTCTTGGGGCCTATGGCTGGGAGTGACTGGCTGGCTCCTGAAAAGCTACAATAGGCAGGATGGTTACCAGACTCATGGTGGCACCAGTGCCACGTTGGGCTGATTTGATAGTACCAAGCGGCTCCTGCAATCTGCCATCAAAAAGTTGGCAGGCGAGTTTTGTTTTCCAGGGAAAAGCGCCGTTGTTTGTGTTTGGGGGCCTATGGCTGGGAGTGGCCGGCTGGCTAATTAGAATCCACGATACGCAGGATGGTTCCCAGACCATGGTGGCACCAGTGCCAAGTTGGGCTAGTTTGATGGTGCAAAGTGGCTCCTGCAATCTGCCATGAAATAGTTGGCAGGCGAGTTTTGTTTTCCAGGGAAAAGTGCCGTTGGTTGTGTTTGGTGGACTGTGGCTGGGATTGGCCGGCTGGCTCCTTAGAATCCACGATACGCAGGATGGTTCCCAGACCAGAGGTGGCACCAGTGCCAAGTCGGGCTGCTTTGATAGTACCAAGTGGCTCCTGCAATCTGCCATCCAGAAGCGGGGCAGCTTACTTTTGTTTGCCAGGGAAATGGGCCGAGGTTTGTGTCTGGGGGCCTATGGCTGGGAGTGACCGGCTGGCTCCTGAAAAGCTACGATAGGCAGGATGGTGACCAGACCCATGGTGGCACCAGTGCCAAGTTGGGCTGATTTGATAGTATCAAGCGGCTCCTGCAATCTGCCATCAAAAAGTTGGCAGGCGAGTTTTGTTTTCCAGGGAAAAGTGCCGTTGATTTTTTTTGGTGGCCTGTGGCTGGGAGTGGCCGGCTGGCTCCTTAGAATCCACGATACGCAGGATGGTTCCCAGACCAGAGTTTGCACCAGTTCCAAGTCGGGCTTGTTTGATAGTACCAAGTGGCTCCTGCAATCTGCCATCCAGAAGCGGGGCAGCTTACTTTTGTTTGCAAGGGAAACGGGCCGATGTTTGTGTCTGGGGGCCTATGGCTGGGAGTGACTGGCTGGCTCCTGAAAAGCTACGATAGGCAGGATGGTTACCAGACTCATGGTGGCACCAGTGCCACGTTGGGCTGATTTGATAGTACCAAGCGGCTCCTGCAATCTGCCATCAAAAAGTTGGCAGGCGAGTTTTGTTTTCCAGGGGAAAGCGCCGTTGTTTGTGTTTGGGGGCCTATGGCTGGGAGTAGCCGGCTGGCTAATTAGAATCCACGATACGCATGATGGTTCCCAGACCATGGTGGCACCAGTGCCAAGTCGGGCTAGTTTGATGGTGCAAAGTGGCTCCTGCAATCTGCCATCACAAAGTTGGCAGGCGAGTTTTGTTTTCCAGGGAAAAGTGCCGTTGTTTGTGTTTGGTGGACTGTGGCTGGGAGTGGCCGGCTGGCTCCTTAGAATCCACGATACGCAGGATGGTTCCCAGACCAGAGGTGGCACCAGTGCCAAGTCGGGCTTGTTTGATAGTACCAAGTGGCTCCTGCAATCTGCCATCCAGAAGCGGGGCAGCTTACTTCTGTTTGCCAGGGAAACGGGCCGAGGTTTGTGTCTGGGGGCCTATGGCTGGGAGTGACCGGCTGGCTCCTGAAAAGCTACGATACGCAGGATGGTTACGAGACCCTTGGTGGCACCAGTGCCAAGTCGGGCTGATTTGATCATATCAAGCGGCTCCTGCAATCTGCCATGAAAAAGTTGGCAGGCGAGTTTTGTTTTCCAGGGAAAAGTGCCGTTGATTTTTTTTGGTGGCCTGTGGCTGGGAGTGGCCGGCTGGCTCCTTAGAATCCACGATACGCAGGATGGTTCCCAGACCAGAGGTGGCACCAGTTCCAAGTCGGGCTGGTTTGATAGTACCAAGTGGCTCCTGCAATCTGCCATCCAGAAGCGGGGCAGCTTACTTTTGTTTGCAAGGGAAACGGGCCGGGGTTTTTGTCTGGGGGCCTATGGCTGGGAGTGACTGGCTGGCTCCTGAAAAGATACGATAGGCAGGATGGTTACCAGACTCATGGTGGCACCAGTGCCACGTTGGGCTGATTTGATAGTACCAAGCGGCTCCTGCAATCTGCCATCAAAAAGTTGGCAGGTGAGTTTTGTTTTCCAGGGGAAAGCGCCGTTGTTTGTGTTTGGGGGCCTATGGCTGGGAGTGGCCGGCTGGCTAATTAGAATCCACGATACGCAGGATGGTTCCCAGACCATGGTGGCACCAGTGCCAAGTCGGGCTAGTTTGATGGTGCAAAGTGGCTCCTGCAATCTGCCATGAAAAAGTTGGCAGGCGAGTTTTGTTTTCCAGGGAAAAGTGCCGTTGTTTGTGTTTGGTGGACTGTGGCTGGGAGTGGCCGGCTGGCTCCTTAGAATCCACGATACGCAGGATGGTTCCCAGACCAGAGGTGGCACCAGTTCCAAGTCGGGCTGGTTTGATAGTACCAAGTGGCTCCTGCAATCTGCCATCCAGAAGCGGGGCAGCTTACTTTTGTTTGCCAGGGAAACGGGCCGAGGTTTGTGTCTGGGGGCCTATGGCTGGGAGTGACCGGCTGGCTCCTGAAAAGCTACGATAGGCAGGATGGTTACCAGACTCATGGTGGCACCAGTGCCAAGTTGGGCTGATTTGATAGTACCAAGCGGCTCCTGCAATCTGCCATCAAAAAGTTGGCAGGCGAGTTTTGTTTTCCAGGGAAAAGTGTCGTTGTTTGTGTTTGGGGGCCTGTGGCTGGGAGTGGCCGGCTGGCTCCTTAGAATCCACGATACGCAGGATGGTTCCCAGACCAGAGGTGGCACCAGTGCCAAGTCAGGCTAGTGTGATGGTGCAAAGTGGCTCCTGCAATCTGCCATCCAGAAGCGGGGCAGCTTACTTTTGTTTGCCAGGGATACGGGCCGAGGTTTGTGTCTGGGGGCCTATGGGTGGGACTGCCCGGCTGGCTCCTGAAAAGCTACGATAGGCAGGATGGTGACCAGACCCATGATGGAACCAGTGCCAAGTTGGGCTGGTTGTATAGTACCAAGTGGCTCCTTCAATCTGCCATCACAAAGTTGGCAGGCGAGTTTTTTTTTCCAGGGAAAAGCGCCGTTGTTTGTGTATGGGGGCCTATGGCTGGGAGTGGCCGGCTGGCTAATTAGAATCCACGATACGCAGGATGGTTCCCAGACCAGAGGTGGCACCAGTGCCAAGTCGGGCTGGTTTGATGGTGCAAAGTGGCTCCTGCAATCTGCCATCAAAAAGTTGGCAGGCGAGTTTTGTTTTCCAGGGAAAAGCGCCGTTGTTTGTGTTTGGGGGCCTGTGGCTGGGAGTGGCCGGCTGGCTAATTAGAATCCACGATACGCAGGATGGTTCCCAGACCAGAGGTGGCACCAGTGCCAAGTCGGGCTAGTTTGATGGTGCAAAGTGGCTCCTGCAATCTGCCATTAAAAAGTTGGCATGCCAGTTTTTTTTTCCAGGGAAAAGCGCCGTTGTTTGTGTTTGGTGGACTGTGGCTGGGAGTGGCCAGCTGGCTCCTTAGAATCCACTATACGCAGGATGGTTCCCAGACCAGAGGTGGCACCAGTGCCAAGTCGGGCTGGTTTGATGGTGCAAAGTGGCTCCTGCAATCTGCCATCCTGAAGCGGGGTAGCATACTTTTTTTTGCCAGGGAAACCCCCAGTGCTTTGTGTCTGGGGCCTATGGCTGAAAGTGACTGGCTGGCTCCTGAAAAGCTACGATAGGCAGGATGATTACCAGACCCATGGTGGAACCAGTGCCAAGTTGGGCTGGTTTGATTGTACCAAGTGGTTCCTCCAATCTGCCATCCAAAAGTTGGCAGGCGAGTTTTGTTTTCCAGGGAAAAGCGCCGTTGTTTGTGTTTGGGGGCCTGTGGCTGGGAGTGGCCGGCTGGCTAATTAGAATCCACGATACGCAGGATGGTTCCCAGACCAGAGGTGGCACCAGTGCCAAGTCGGGCTAGTTTGATGGTGCAAAGTGGCTCCTGCAATCTGCCATTAAAAAGTTGGCATGCCAGTTTTGTTTTCCAGGGAAAAGCGCCGTTGTTTTTGTTTGGTGGACTGTGGCTGGGAGTGGCCAGCTGGCTCCTTAGAATCCACTATACGCAGGATGGTTCCCAGACCAGAGGTGGCACCAGTGCCAAGTCGGGCTGGTTTGATGGTGCAAAGTGGCTCCTGCAATCTGCCATCCTGAAGCGGGGTAGCATACTTTGGTTTGCCAGGGAAACCCCCAGTGCTTTGTGTCTGGGGCCTATGGCTGGAAGTGACCAGCTGGCTCCTGAAAAGCTACGATAGGCAGGATGATTACCAGACCCATGGTGGAACCAGTGCCAAGTTGGGCTGGTTTGATAGTACCAAGTGGTTCCTGCAATCTGCCATCAAAAAGTTGGCAGGCCAGTTTTGTTTTCCAGGGAAAAGCGCCGTTGTTTGTGTTTGGGGTCCTGTGGCTGGGAGTGGCCGGCTGGCTCCTTAGAATCCACGATACGCAGGATGGTTCCCAGACCAGAGGTGGCACCAGTGCCAAGTTGGGCTGGTTTGATACCACAAAGTGGCTCCTGCAATCTGCCATCCAGAAGCGGGGCAGCTTACTTTTGTTTGCCAGGGAAACGGGCCGAGGTTTGTGTCTGGGGGCCTATGGCTGGGAGTGACCGGCTGGCTCCTGAAAAGCTACGATAGGCAGGATGGTTACCAGACTCATGGTGGCACCAGTGCCAAGTTGGGCTGATTTGATAGTACCAAGCGGCTCCTGCAATCTGCCATCAAAAAGTTGGCAGGCGAGTTTTGTTTTCCAGGGAAAAGTGCCATTGATTTTTTTTGGTGGCCTGTGGCTGGGAGTGGCCGGCTGGCTCCTTAGAATCCACGATACGCAGGATGGTTCCCAGACCAGAGGTGGCACCAGTTCCAAGTCGGGCTGGTTTGATAGTACCAAGTGGCTCCTGCAATCTGCCATCCAGAAGCGGGGCAGCTTACTTTTGTTTGCAAGGGAAACGGGCCGAGGTTTTTGTCTTGGGGCCTATGGCTGGGAGTGACTGGCTGGCTCCTGAAAAGCTACAATAGGCAGGATGGTTACCAGACTCATGGTGGCACCAGTGCCACGTTGGGCTGATTTGATAGTACCAAGCGGCTCCTGCAATCTGCCATCAAAAAGTTGGCAGGCGAGTTTTGTTTTCCAGGGAAAAGCGCCGTTGTTTGTGTTTGGGGGCCTATGGCTGGGAGTGGCCGGCTGGCTAATTAGAATCCACGATACGCAGGATGGTTCCCAGACCATGGTGGCACCAGTGCCAAGTTGGGCTAGTTTGATGGTGCAAAGTGGCTCCTGCAATCTGCCATGAAATAGTTGGCAGGCGAGTTTTGTTTTCCAGGGAAAAGTGCCGTTGGTTGTGTTTGGTGGACTGTGGCTGGGATTGGCCGGCTGGCTCCTTAGAATCCACGATACGCAGGATGGTTCCCAGACCAGAGGTGGCACCAGTGCCAAGTCGGGCTGCTTTGATAGTACCAAGTGGCTCCTGCAATCTGCCATCCAGAAGCGGGGCAGCTTACTTTTGTTTGCCAGGGAAATGGGCCGAGGTTTGTGTCTGGGGGCCTATGGCTGGGAGTGACCGGCTGGCTCCTGAAAAGCTACGATAGGCAGGATGGTTACCAGACCCATGGTGGCACCAGTGCCAAGTTGGGCTGATTTGATAGTATCAAGCGGCTCCTGCAATCTGCCATCAAAAAGTTGGCAGGCGAGTTTTGTTTTCCAGAGAAAAGTGCCGTTGATTTTTTTTGGTGGCCTGTGGCTGGGAGTGGCCGGCTGGCTCCTTAGAATCCACGATACGCAGGATGGTTCCCAGACCAGAGTTTGCACCAGTTCCAAGTCGGGCTTGTTTGATAGTACCAAGTGGCTCCTGCAATCTGCCATCCAGAAGCGGGGCAGCTTACTTTTGTTTGCAAGGGAAACGGGCCGATGTTTGTGTCTGGGGGCCTATGGCTGGGAGTGACTGGCTGGCTCCTGAAAAGCTACGATAGGCAGGATGGTTACCAGACTCATGGTGGCACCAGTGCCACGTTGGGCTGATTTGATAGTACCAAGCGGCTCCTGCAATCTGCCATCAAAAAGTTGGCAGGCGAGTTTTGTTTTCCAGGGGAAAGCGCCGTTGTTTGTGTTTGGGGGCCTATGGCTGGGAGTAGCCGGCTGGCTAATTAGAATCCACGATACGCATGATGGTTCCCAGACCATGGTGGCACCAGTGCCAAGTCGGGCTAGTTTGATGGTGCAAAGTGGCTCCTGCAATCTGCCATCACAAAGTTGGCAGGCGAGTTTTGTTTTCCAGGGAAAAGTGCCGTTGTTTGTGTTTGGTGGACTGTGGCTGGGAGTGGCCGGCTGGCTCCTTAGAATCCACGATACGCAGGATGGTTCCCAGACCAGAGGTGGCACCAGTGCCAAGTCGGGCTTGTTTGATAGTACCAAGTGGCTCCTGCAATCTGCCATCCAGAAGCGGGGCAGCTTACTTCTGTTTGCCAGGGAAACGGGCCGAGGTTTGTGTCTGGGGGCCTATGGCTGGGAGTGACCGGCTGGCTCCTGAAAAGCTACGATACGCAGGATGGTTACGAGACCCTTGGTGGCACCAGTGCCAAGTCGGGCTGATTTGATCATATCAAGCGGCTCCTGCAATCTGCCATGAAAAAGTTGGCAGGCGAGTTTTGTTTTCCAGGGAAAAGTGCCGTTGATTTTTTTTGGTGGCCTGTGGCTGGGAGTGGCCGGCTGGCTCCTTAGAATCCACGATACGCAGGATGGTTCCCAGACCAGAGGTGGCACCAGTTCCAAGTCGGGCTGGTTTGATAGTACCAAGTGGCTCCTGCAATCTGCCATCCAGAAGCGGGGCAGCTTACTTTTGTTTGCCAGGGAAACGGGCCGAGGTTTGTGTCTGGGGGCCTATGGCTGGGAGTGACTGGCTGGCTCCTGAAAAGCTACGATAGGCAGGATGGTTACCAGACTCATGGTGGCACCAGTGCCACGTTGGGCTGATTTGATAGTACCAAGCGGCTCCTGCAATCTGCCATCAAAATGTTGGCAGGCGAGTTTTGTTTTCCAGGGAAAAGCGCCGTTGTTTGTGTTTGGGGGCCTATGGCTGGGAGTGGCCGGCTGGCTAATTAGACTCCACGATACACAGGATGGTTCCCAGACCAGAGGTGGCACCAGTGCCAAGTCGGGCTTGTTTGATGGTGCAAAGTGGCTCCTGCAATCTGCCATGAAAAAGTTCGCAGGCGAGTTTTGTTTTCCAGGGAAAAGTGCCGTTGTTTGTGTTTGGTGGACTGTGGCTGGGAGTGGCCGGCTGGCTCCTTAGAATCCACGATACGCAGGATGGTTCCCAGACCAGAGGTGGCACCAGTTTCAAGTCGGGCTGGTTTGATAGTACCAAGTGGCTCCTGCAATCTGCCATCCAGAAGCGGGGCAGCTTACTTCTCCTTGCCAGGGAAACGGGCCGAGGTTTGTGTCTGGGGGCCTATGGCTGGGAGTGACCGGCTGGCTCCTGAAAAGCTACGATAGGCAAGATGGTTACCAGACCCATGGTGGCACCAGTGCCAAGTTGGGCTGATTTGATAGTACCAAGCGGCTCCTGCAATCTGCCATCAAAAAGTTGGCAGGCGAGTTTTGTTTTCCAGGGAAAAGTGCCGTTGAATTTTTTTGGTGGCCTGTGGCTGGGAGTGGCCGGCTGGCTCCTTAGAATCCACGATACGCAGGATGGTTCCCAGACCAGAGGTGGCACCAGTTCCAAGTCGGGCTTGTTTGATAGTACCAAGTGGCTCCTGCAATCTGCCATCCAGAAGCGGGGCAGCTTACTTTTGTTTGCAAGGGAAACGGGCCGAGGTTTTTGTCTGGGGGCCTATGGCTGGGAGTGACTGGCTGGCTCCTGAAAAGCTACGATAGGCAGGATGGTTACCAGACTCCTGGTGGCACCAGTGCCACGTTGGGCTGATTTGATAGTACCAAGCGGCTCCTGCAATCTGCCATCAAAAAGTTGGCAGGCGAGTTTTGTTTTCCAGGGGAAAGCGCCGTTGTTTGTGTTTGGGGGCCTATGGCTGGGAGTGGCCGGCTGGCTAATTAGAATCCACGATACGCAGGATGGTTCCCAGACCATGGTGGCACCAGTGCCAACTCGGGCTAGTTTGATGGTGCAAAGTGGCTCCTGCAATCTGCCATGAAAAAGTTGGCAGGCGAGTTTTGTTTTCCAGGGAAAAGTGCCGTTGTTTGTGTTTGGTGGACTGCGGCTGGGAGTGGCCGGCTGGCTCCTTAGAATCCACGATACGCAGGATGGTTCCCAGACCAGAGGTGGCACCAGTTCCAAGTCGGGCTGGTTTGATAGTACCAAGTGGCTCCTGCAATCTGCCATTCAGAAGTGGGGCAGCTTACTTTTGTTTGCCAGGGAAACGGGCCGAGGTTTGTGTCTGGGGGCCTATGGCTGGGAGTGGCCGGCTGGCTCCTGAAAAGATACGATAGGCAGGATGGTTCCCAGACTCATGGTGGCACCAGTGCCAAGTTGGGCTGATTTGATAGTATCAAGCGGCTCCTGCAATCTGCCATCAAAATGTTGGCAGGCGAGTTTTGTTTTCCAGGGAAAAGTGTCGTTGTTTGTGTTTGGGGGCTTGTGGCTGGGAGTGGCCGGCTGGCTCCTTAGAATCCACGATACGCAGGATGGCTCCCAGACCAGAGGTGGCACCAGTGCCAAGTCAGGCTAGTTTGATGGTGCAAAGTGGCTCCTGCAATCTGCCATCCAGAAGCGGTGAAGCTTACTTTTGTTTGCCAGGGAAACGGGCCGAGGTTTTTGTCTGGGGGCCTATGGGTGGGACTGCCCGGCTGGCTCCTGAAAAGCTACGACAGGCAAGATGGTGACCAGACCCATGGTGGCACCAGTGCCACGTTGGGCTGGTTTGATAGTAGCAAGTGGCTCCTGCAATCTGCCATCAAAAAGTTGGCAGGCCAGTTTTTTTTTCCTGGGAAAAGCGCCGTTGTTTGTGTTCGGGGGCCTGTGGCTGGGAGTGGCCGGCTGGCTCCTTAGAATCCACGATACGCAGGATGGTTCGCAGACCAGAGGTGGCACCAGTGCCAAGTCGGGCTGGTTTGATGGTGCAAAGTGGCTCCTGCAATCTGCCATCAAAAAGTTGGCAGGCGAGTTTCGTTTTCCAGGGAAAAGCGCCGTTGTTTGTGTTTGGGGGCCTGTGGCTGGGAGTGGCCGGCTGGCTAATTAGAATGCTCGATACGCAGGATGGTTCCCAGACCAGAGGTGGCACCAGTGCCATGTCGGGCTGGTTTGATGGTGCAAAGTGGCTCCTGCAATCTGCCATCCTGAAGCGGGGTATCATACTTTTGTTTGCCAGGGAAACCCCCAGTGCTTTGTGTCTGGGGCCTATGGCTGGAAGTGACCGGCTGGCTCCTGAAAAGCTACGATAGGCAGGATGATTACCAGACCCATGGTGGAACCAGTGCCAAGTTGGGCTGGTTTGATAGTACCAAGTGGTTCCTGCAATCTGCCATCAAAAAGTTGGCAGGCCAGTTTTGTTTTCCAGGGAAAAGCGCCGTTGTTTGTGTTTGGGGTCCTGTGGCTGGGAGTGGCCGGCTGGCTCCTTAGAATCCACGATACGCAGGATGGTTCCCAGACCAGAGGTGGCACCAGTGCCAAGTTGGGCTGGTTTGATACCACAAAGTGGCTCCTGCAATCTGCCATCCAGAAGCGGGGCAGCTTACTTTTGTTTGCCAGGGAAACGGGCCGAAGTTTGTGTCTGGGGGCCTATGGCTGGGAGTGACTGGCTGGCTCCTGACAAGCTACGATAGGCAGGATGGTTACCAGACTCATGGTGGCACCAGTGCCAAGTTGGGCTGATTTGATAGTACCAAGCGGCTCCTGCAATCTGCCATCAAAAAGTTGGCAGGCGAGTTTTGTTTTCCAGGGAAAAGTGTCGTTCTTTGTGTTTGGGGGCTTGTGGCTGGGAGTGGCCGGCTGGCTAATTAGAATCCACGATACGCAGGATGGTTCCCAGACCAGAGGTGGCACCAGTGCCAAGTCAGGCTAGTTAGATGGTGCAAAGTGGCTTCTGCAATCTGCCATCCAGAAGCGGGGTAGCTTACTTTTGTTTGCCAGGGAAACGGGCCGAGGTTTTTTCTGGGGGCCTAGGGGTGGGACTGACTGGCTGGCTCCTGTAAAGCTACGATAGGCAGGATGGTGACCAGACCCAAGGTGGCACCAGTGCCAAGTTGGGCTGGTTTGATAGTACCAAGTGGCTCCTGCAATCTGCCATCAAAAAGTTGGCAGGCGAGTTTTTTTTTCCAGGGAAAAGCGCCGTTGTTTGTGTTTGGGGGCCTGTGTCTGGGAGTGGCCGGCTGGCTCCTTAGAATCCACGATACGCAGGATGGTTCCCAGACCAGAGGTGGCACCAGTGCCAAGTCGGGCTGGTTTGATGGTGCAAAGTGGCTCCTGCAATCTGCCATCAAAATGTTGGCAGGCGAGTTTTGTTTTCCAGGGAAAAGCGCCGTTGTTTGTGTTTGGGGGCCTGTGGCTGGGAGTGGCCGGCTGGCTAATTAGAATCCACGATACGCAGGATGGTTCCCAGACCAGAGGTGGCACCAGTGCCAAGTCGGGCTAGTTTGATGGTGCAAAGTGGCTCCTGCAATCTGCCATGAAAAAGTTGGCATGCCAGTTTTGTTTTCCAGGGAAAAGCGCCGTTGTTTGTGTTTGGGGGCCTGTGGCTGGGAGTGGCCAGCTGGCTCCTTAGAATCCACGATACGCAGGATGGTTCCCAGACCAGAGGTGACACCAGTGCCAAGTCGGGCTGGTTTGATGGTGCAAAGTGGCTCCTCCAATCTGCCATCCTGAAGCGGGGTAGCATACTTTTGTTTGCCAGGGAAACCCCCAGTGCTTTGTGTCTGGGGCCTATGGCTGGAAGTGACCGGCTGGCTCCTGAAAAGCTACGATAGGCAGGATGGTTACCAGACCCATGGTGGAACCAGTGCCAAGTTGGGCTGGTTTGATAGTACCAAGTGGTTCCTGCAATCTGCCATCAAAATTTGGCAGGCCAGTTTTGATTTCCAGGGAAAAGCGCCGTTGTTTGTGTTTGGGGTCCTGTGGCTGGGAGTGGCCGGCTGGCTCCTTAGAATCCACGATACGCAGGATGGTTCCCAGACCAGAGGTGGCACCAGTGCAGAGTTGGGCTGGTTTGATACCACAAAGTGGCTCCTGCAATCTGATATCCAGAAGCGGGGCAGCCTACTTTTGTTTGCCAGGCAAACGGGCCGAGGTTTGTGTCTGGGGGCCGATGGCTGGGAGTGACTGGCTGGCTCCTGAAAAGCTACGATAGGCAGGATGGTTACCAGACTCAAGGTGGCACCAGTGCCAAGTCGGGCTGGTTTGATTGTGCAAAGTGGCTCCTGCAATCTGCCATCCAAAAGTTGGCAGGCGAGTTTTGTTTTCCAGGGAAAAGCGCCATGGTTTGTGTTTGGGGGCCTGTGGCTGGGAGTGGCCGGCTGGCTAATTAGAATCCACAATACGCAGGATGGTTCCCAGACCAGAGGTGGCACCAGTGCCATGTCGGGCTGGTTTGATGGTGCAAAGTGGCTCCTGCAATCTGCCATGAAATAGTTGGCAGGCGAGTTTTGTTTTCCAGGGAAAAGTGCCGTTGTTTGTGTTTGGTGGACTGTGGCTGGGAGTGGCCGGCTGGCTCCTTAGAATCCACGATACGCAGGATGGTTCCCAGACCAGAGGTGGCACCAGTTCCAAGTCGGGCTAGTTTGATGGTGCAAAGTGGCTCCTGCAATCTGCCATCCAGAAGCGGGGTAGCTTACTTTTGTTTGCCAGGGAAACGGGCCGAGGTTTTTGTCTGGAGGCCAATGGGTGGGACTGTCCGGCTGGCTCCTGAAAAGCTATGATAGGCAGGATGGTGACCAGACCCATGGTGGCACCAGTGCCAAGTTGGGCTGGTTTGATAGTACCAAGTGGCTCCTGCAATCTGCCATCAAAAAGTTGGCAGGCGAGTTTTGTTTTCCAGGGAAAAGCGCCGTTGTTTGTGTTTGGGGGCCTGTGGCTGGGAGTGGCCGGCTGGCTCCTTAGAATCCACGATACGCAGGATGGTTCCCAGACCAGAGGTGGCACCAGTGCCAAGTCGGGCTGGTTTGATGGTGCAAAGTGGCTCCTGCAATCTGCCATCAAAAAGTTGGCAGGCGAGTTTTGTTTTCCAGGGAAAAGCGCCGTTGTTTGTGTTTGGGGGCCTGTGGCTGGGAGTGGCCGGCTGGCTAATTAGAATCCACGATACGCAGGATGGTTCCCAGACCAGAGGTGGCACCAGTGCCAAGTCGGGCTGGTTTGATGGTGCAAAGTGGCTCCTGCAATCTGCCATCAAAAAGTTGGCAGGCGAGTTTTGTTTTCCAGGGAAAAGCGCCGTTGTTTGTGTTTGGGGGCCTGTGGCTGGGAGTGGCCGGCTGGCTCCTTAGAATCCACGATACGCAGGATGGTTCCCAGACCAGAGGTGGCACCAGTGCCAAGTCGGGCTGGTTTGATAGTACCAAGTGGCTCCTGCACTCTGCCATCCAGAAGCGGGGCAGCTTACTTTTGTTTGCCAGGGAAACGGGCCGATGTTTGTGTCTGGGGGCCTATGGCTGGGAGTGACCGGCTGGCTCCTGAAAAGCTACGATAGGCAGGATGGTTACCAGACTCATGGTGACACCAGTGCCAAGTTGGACTGATTTGATAGTACCAAGCGGCTCCTGCAATCTGCCATCAAAAAGTTGGCAGGCGAGTTTTGTTCTCCAGGGAAAAGTGTCGTTGTTTGTGTTTGGGGGCTTGTGGCTGGGAGTGGCCGGCTGGCTCCTTAGAATCCACGATACGCAGGATGGTTCCCAGACCAGAGGTGGCACCAGTGCCAAGTCGGGCTAGTTTGATGGTGCAAAGTGGCTCCTGCAATCTGCCATCCAGAAGCGGGGCAGCTTACTTTTGTTTGCCAGGGAAACGGGCCGAGGTTTTTTCTGGGGGCCTAGGGGTGGGACTGTCCGGCTGGCTCCTGAAAAGCTACGATAGGCAGGATGGTGACCAGACCCATGGTGGCACCAGTGCCAAGTTGGGCTGGTTTGATAGTACCAAGTGGCTCCTGCAATCTGCCATCAAAAAGTTGGCAGGCGAGTTTTGTTTTCCAGGGAAAAGCGCCGTTGTTTGTGTTTGGGGGCCTGTGGCTGGGAGTGGCCGGCTGGCTCCTTAGAATCCACGATACGCAGGATGGTTCCCAGACCAGAGGTGGCACCAGTGCCAAGTCGGGCTGGTTTGATGGTGCAAAGTGGCTCCTGCAATCTGCCATCAAAATGTTGGCAGGCGAGTTTTGTTTTCCAGGGAAAAGCGCCGTTGTTTTTGTTCGGGGGCCTGTGGCTGGGAGTGGCCGGCTGGCTAATTAGAATCCACGATACGCAGGATGGTTCCCAGACCAGAGGTGGCACCAGTGCCAAGTCGGGCTAGTTTGATGGTGCTAAGTGGCTCCTGCAATCTGCCATTAAAAAGTTGGCATGCCAGTTTTGTTTTCCAGGGAAAAGCGCCGTTGTTTGTGTTTGGGGGCCTGTGGCTGGGAGTGGCCGGGTGGCTCCTTAGAATCCACGATACGCAGGATGGTTCCCAGACCAGAGGTGGCACCAGTTCCAAGTCGGGCTGGTTTGATGGTGCAAAGTGGCTCCTCCAATCTGCCATCCTGAAGCGGGGTAGCATACTTTTGTTTCCCAGGGAAAACCCCAGTGCTTTGTGTCTGGGGCCTATGGCTGGAAGTGACCGGCTGGCTCCTGAAAAGCTACGATAGGCAGGATGGTTACCAGACCCATGGTGGAACCAGTGCCAAGTTGTGCTGGTTTGATAGTACCAAGTGGTTCCTGCAATCTGCCATCAAAAAGTTGGCAGGCCAGTTTTGTTTTCCAGGGAAAAGCGCCGTTGTTTGTGTTTGGGGTCCTGTGTCTGGGAGTGGCCGGCTGGCTCCTTAGAATCCACGATACGCAGGATGGTTCCCAGACCAGAGGTGGCACCAGTGCCAAGTTGGGCAGGTTTGATAGTACCAAGTGGCTCCTGCAATCTGCCATCCAGAAGCGGGGCAGCTTACTTTTGTTTGCCAGGGAAACGGGGCGAGGTTTGTGTCTGGGGGCCTATGGCTGGGAGTGACTGGCTGGCTCCTGAAAAGCTACGATAGGCAGGATGGTTACCAGACTCGTGGTGGCACCAGTGCCACGTTGGGCTGATTTGATAGTACCAAGCGGCTCCTGCAATCTGCCATCAAAAAGTTGGCAGGCGAGTTTTGTTTTACAGGGGAAAGCGCCGTTGTTTGTGTTTGGGGGCCTATGGCTGGGAGTGGCCGGCTGGCTAATTAGAATCCACGATACGCAGGATGGTTCCCAGACCATGGTGGCACCAGTGCCAAGTCGGGTTAGTTTGATGGTGCAAAGTGGCTCCTGCAATCTGCCATCAAAAAGTTGGCAGGCGAGTTTTGTTTTCCAGGGAAAAGTGCCGTTGTTTGTGTTTGGGGGCTTGTGGCTGGGAGTGGCCGGCTGGCTAATTAGAATCCACGATACGCAGGATGGTTCCCAGACCAGAGGTGGCACCAGTGCCAAGTCAGGCTAGTTTGATGGTGCAAAGTGGCTCCTGCAATCTGCCATCCAGAAGCGGGGTAGCTTACTTTTGTTTGCCAGGGAATCGGGCCGAGGTTTTTGTCTGGGGGCCTATGGCTGGGACTGCCCTGCTGGCTCCTGAAAAGCTACGACAGGCAGGATGGTGACCAGACCCATGGTGGCACCAGTGCCAAGTTGGGCTGATTTGATAGTACCAAGTGGCTCCTGCAATCTGCCATCAAAAAGTTGGCAGGCGAGTTTTTTTTTCCAGGGAAAAGCGCCGTTGTTTGTGTTCGGGGGCCTGTGGCTGGGAGTGGCCGGCTGGCTAATTAGAATCCACGATACGCAGGATGGTTCCCAGACCAGAGCTTGCACCAGTGCCAAGTCGGGCTGGTTTGATGGTGCAAAGTGGCTCCTGCAATCTGCCATCAAAAAGTTGGCAGGCGAGTTTTGTTTTCCAGGGAAAAGTGCTGTTGTTTGTGTTTGGGGGCCTGTGGCTGGGAGTGGCCGGCTGGCTCCTTAGAATCCACGATACGCAGGATGGTTCCCAGACCAGAGGTGGCACCAGTGCCATGTCGGGCTGGTTGATAGTACCAAGTGGCTCCTGCAATCTGCCATCCAGAAGGGGGGCAGCTTACTTTTGTTTGCCAGGGAAACGGGCCGAGGTTTGTGTCTGGGGGCCTATGGCTGGGAGTGACCGGCTGGCTCCTGAAAAGCTGCCATAGGCAGGATGGTTACCAGACTCATGGTGGCACCAGTGCCAAGTTGGGCTGATTTGATAGTACCAAGCGGCTCCTGCAATCTGCCATCAAAAAGTTGGCAGGCGAGTTTTGTTTTCCAGGGAAAAGTGTCGTTGTTTGTGTTTGGGGGCTTGTGGCTGGGAGTGGCCGGCTGGCTAATTAGAATCCACGATACGCAGGATGTTTCCCAGACCAGAGGTGGCACCAGTGCCAAGTCGGGCTGGTTTGATGGTGCAAAGTGGCTCCTGCAATCTGCCATCAAAAAGTTGGCATGCCAGTTTTGTTTTCCAGGGAAAAGCGCCGTTGTTTGTGTTTGGTGGACTGTGGCTGGGAGTGGCCAGCTGGCTCCTTAGAATCCACTATACGCAGGATGGTTCCCAGACCAGAGGTGGCACCAGTGCCAAGTCGGGCTAGTTTGATGGTGCAAAGTGGCTCCTGCAATCTGCCATCCTGAAGCGGGGTAGCATACTTTTGTTTGCCAGGGAAACCGCCAGTACTTTGTGTCTGGGGGCTATGGCTGGAAGTGACCGGCTGGCTCCTGAAAAGCTACGATAGGCAGGATGATTACCAGACCCATGGTGGAACCAGTGCCAAGTTGGGCTGGTTTGATAGTACCAAGTGGTTCCTGCAATCTGCCATCAAAAAGTTGACAGGCCAGTTTTGTTTTCCAGGGAAAAGCGCCGTTGTTTGTGTTTGGGGTCCTGTGGCTGGGAGTGGCCGGCTGGCTCCTTAGAATCCACGATACGCAGGATGGTTCCCAGACCAGAGGTGGCACCAGTGCCAAGTTGGGCTGGTTTGATACCACAATGTGGCTCCTGCAATCTGCCATCCAGAAGCGGGGCAGCTTACTTTTGTTTGCCAGGGAAACGGGCCGAGGTTTGTGTCTGGGGGCCTATGGCTGGGAGTGACTGGCTGGCTCCTGAAAAGCTACGATAGGCAGGATGGTTACCAGACTCATGGTGGCACCAGTGCCACGTTGGGCTGATTTGATAGTACCAAGCGGATCCTGCAATATGCCATCAAAAAGTTGGCAGGCGAGTTTTGTTTTCCAGGGAAAAGCGCCGTTGATTTTTTTTGGTGGCCTGTGGCTGGGAGTGGCCGGCTGGCTAATTAGAATCCACGATACGCAGGATGGTTACCAGACCCATGGTGGCACCAGTGCCAAATCGGGCTAGTTTGATGGTGCAAAGTGGCTCCTGCAATCTGCCATGAAAAAGTTAGCAGGCGAGTTTTGTTTTCCAGGGAAAAGTGCTGTTGTTTGTGTTTGGTGGACTGTGGCTGGGAGTGGCCGGCTGGCTCCTTAGAATCCACGATACGCAGGATGGTTCCCAGACCAGAGGTGGCACCAGTTCCAAGTCGGGCTGGTTTGATAGTACCAAGTGGCTCCTGCAATCTGCCATCCAGAAGCGGGGCAGCTTACTTTTGTTTGCCAGGGAAACGGGCCGAGGTTTGTGTCTGGGGACCTATGGCTGGGAGTGACTGGCTGGCGCCTGAAAAGCTACGATAGGCAGGATGGTTACCAGATCCATGGTGGCACCAGTGCCAAGTTGGGCTGATTTGATAGTACCAAGCGGCTCCTGCAATCTGCCATCAAAAAGATGGCAGGCGAGTTTTGTTTTCCAGGGAAAAGTGTCGTTGTTTGTGTTTGGGGGCTTGTGGCTGGGAGTGGCCGGCTGGCTAATTAGAATCCACGATACGCAGGATGGTTACCAGACCCATGGTGGCACCAGTGCCAAATCGGGCTAGTTTGATGGTGCAAAGTGGCTCCTGCAATCTGCCATGAAAAAGTTAGCAGGCGAGTTTTGTTTTCCAGGGAAAAGTGCTGTTGTTTGTGTTTGGTGGACTGTGGCTGGGAGTGGCCGGCTGGCTCCTTAGAATCCACGATACGCAGGATGGTTCCCAGACCATGGTGGCACCAGTGCCAAGTCGGGCTAGTTGGATGGTGCAAAGTGGCTCCTGCAATCTGCCATGAAAAAGTTGGCAGGCCAGTTTTGTTTTCCAGGGAAAAGTGCCGTTGGTTGTGTTTGGTGGACTGTGGCTGGGAGTGGCCGGCTGGCTCCTTAGAATCCACGATACGCAGGATGGTTCCCAGACCAGAGGTGGCACCAGTTCCAAGTCGGGCTGGTTTGATAGTACCAAGTGGCTCCTGCAATCTGCCATCCAGAAGCGGGGCAGCTTACTTTTGTTTGCAAGGGAAACGGGCCGAGGTTTTTGTCTGGGGGCCTATGGCTGGGAGTGACTGGCTGGCTCCTGAAAAGCTACGATAGGCAGGATGGTTACCAGACTCATGGTGGCACCAGTGCCACGTTGGGCTGATTTGATAGTACCAAGCGGCTCCTGCAATATGCCATCAAAATTTGGCAGGCGAGTTTTGTTTTCCAGGGGAAAGCGCCATTGTTTGTGTTTGGGGGCCTATGGCTGGGAGTAGCCGGCTGGCTAATTAGAATCCACGATACGCATGATGGTTCCCAGACCATGGTGGCACCAGTGCCAAGTCGGGCTAGTTTGATGGTGCAAAGTGGCTCCTGCAATCTGCCATGAAAAAGTTGGCAGGCCAGTTTTGTTTTCCAGGGAAAAGTGCCGTTGTTTGTGTTTGGTGGACTGTGGCTGGGAGTGGTCGGCTGGCTCCTTAGAATCCACGATACGCAGGATGGTTCCCAGACCAGAGGTGGCACCAGTGCCATGTCGGGCTGGTTGATAGTACCAAGTGGCTCCTGCAATCTGCCATCCAGAAGCGGGGCAGCTTACTTTTGTTTGCCAGGGAAACGGGCCGAGGTTTGTGTCTGGGGGCCTATGGCTGGGAGTTGCCGGCTGGCTCCTGAAAAGCTACCATAGGCAGGATGGTTACCAGACTCATGGTGGCACCAGTGCCAAGTTGGGCTGATTTGATAGTACCAAGCGGCTCCTGCAATCTGCCATCAAAAAGTTGGCAGGCGAGTTTTGTTTTCCAGGGAAAAGTGTCGTTGTTTGTGTTTGGGGGCTTGTGGCTGGGAGTGGCCGGCTGGCTAATTAGAATCCACGATACGCAGGATGGTTCCCAGACCAGAGGTGGCACCAGTGCCAAGTCGGGCTGGTTTGATGGTGCAAAGTGGCTCCTGCAATCTGCCATCAAAATGTTGGCAGGCGAGTTTTGTTTTCCAGGGAAAAGCGCCGTTGTTTGTGTTTGGGGGCCTGTGGCTGGGAGTGGCCAGCTGGCTCCTTAGAATCCACGATACGCAGGATGGTTCCCAGACCAGAGGTGGCACCAGTGCCAAGTCGGGCTGGTTTGATGGTGCAAAGTGGCTCCTCCAATCTGCCATCCTGAAGCGGGGTAGCATACTTTTGTTTGCCAGGGAAACCCCCAGTGCTTTGTGTCTGGGGCCTATGGCTGGAAGTGACAGGCTGGCTCCTGTAAAGCTACGATAGGCAGGATGGTTACCAGACGCATGGTGGAACCAGTGCCAAGTTGGGCTGGTTTGATAGTACCAAGTGGTTCCTGCAATCTGCCATCAAAAAGTTGGCAGGCCAGTTTTGTTTTCCAGGGAAAAGCGCCGTTGTTTGTGTTTGGGGTCCTGTGGCTGGGAGTGGCCGTCTGGCTCCTTAGAATCCACGATACGCAGGATGGTTCCCAGACCAGAGGTGGCACCAGTGCCAAGTTGGGCTGGTTTGATACCACAAAGTGGCTCCTGCAATCTGCCATCCAGAAGCGGGGCAGCTTACTTTTGTTTGCCAGGGAAACGGGCCGAGGTTTGTGTCTGGGGGCCGATGGCTGGGAGTGACTGGCTGGCTCCTGAAAAGCTACGATAGGCAGGATGGTTACCAGACTCATGGTGGCACCAGTGCCACGTTGGGCTGATTTGATAGTAACAAGCGGCTCCTGCAATCTGCCATCCAAAAGTTGGCAGGCGAGTTTTGTTTTCCAGGGAAAAGCGCCGTTGTTTGTGTTTGGGGGCCTATGGCTGGGAGTGGCCGGCTGGCTAATTAGAATCCACGATACGCAGGATGGTTCCCAGACTAGAGGTGGCACCAGTGCCATGTCGGGCTAGTTTGATGGTGCAAAGTGGCTCCTGCAATCTGCCATGAAAAAGTTGGCAGGCCAGTTTTGTTTTCCAGGGAAAAGTGCCGTTGATTGTGTTTGGTGGACTGTGGCTGGGAGTGGCCGGCTGGCTCCTTAGAATCCACGATACGCAGGATGGTTCCCAGACCAGAGGTGGCACCAGTGCCAAGTCGGGCTAGTTTGATGGTGCAAAGTGGCTCCTGCAATCTGCCATCCAGAAGCGGGGTAGCTTACTTTTGTTTGCCAGGGAAACGGGCCGAGGTTTTTGTCTGGAGGCCAATGGGTGGGACTGTCCGGCTGGCTCCTGAAAAGCTATGATAGGCAGGATGGTGACCAGACCCATGGTGGCACCAGTGCCAAGTTGGGCTGGTTTGATAGTACCAAGTGGCTCCTGCAATCTGCCATCAAAAAGTTGGCAGGCGAGTTTTGTTTTCCAGGGAAAAGCGCCGTTGTTTTTGTTTGGGGCCTGTGGCTGGGAGTGGCCGGCTGGCTCCTTAGAATCCACGATACGCAGGATGGTTCCCAGACCAGAGGTGGCACCAGTGCCAAGTCGGGCTGGTTTGATGGTGCAAAGTGGCTCCTGCAATCTGCCATCAAAAAGTTGGCAGGCGAGTTTTGTTTACCAGGGAAAAGCGCCGTTGTTTGTGTTTGGGGGCCTGTGGCTGGGAGTGGCCGGCTGGCTAATTAGAATCCACGATACGCAGGATGGTTCCCAGACCAGAGGTGGCACCAGTGCCAAGTCGGGCTGGTTTGATGGTGCAAAGTGGCTCCTGCAATCTGCCATCAAAATGTTGGCAGGCGAGTTTTGTTTTCCAGGGAAAAGCGCCGTTGTTTGTGTTTGGGGGCCTGTGGCTGGGAGTGGCCGGCTGGCTCCTTAGAATCCACGATACGCAGGATGGTTCCCAGACCAGAGGTGGCACCAGTGCCAAGTCGGGCTGGTTTGATAGTACCAAGTGGCTCCTGCAATCTGCCATCCAGAAGCGGGGCAGCTTACTTTTGTTTGCCAGGGAAACGGGCCGAGGTTTGTGTCTGGGGGCCTATGGCTGGGAGTGACCGGCTGGCTCCTGAAAAGCTACGATAGGCAGGATGGTTACCAGACTCATGGTGACACCAGTGCCAAGTTGGGCTGATTTGATAGTACCAAGCGGCTCCTGCAATCTGCCATCAAAAAGTTGGCAGGCGAGTTTTGTTTTCCAGGGAAAAGTGTCGTTGTTTGTGTTTGGGGACTTGTGGCTGGGAGTGGCCGGCTGGCTCCTTAGAATCCACGATACGCAGGATGGTTCCCAGACCAGAGGTGGCACCAGTGCCAAGTCGGGCTAGTTTGATGGTGCAAAGTGGCTCCTGCAATCTGCCATCCAGAAGCGGGGTAGCTTACTTTTGTTTGCCAGGGAAACGGGCCGAGGTTTTTTCTGGGGGCCTAGGGGTGGGACTGTCCGGCTGGCTCCTGAAAAGCTACGATAGGCAGGATGGTGACCAGACCCATGGTGGCACCAGTGCCAAGTTGGGCTGGTTTGATAGTACCAAGTGGCTCCTGCAATCTGCCATCAAAAAGTTGGCAGGCGAGTTTTGTTTTCCAGGGAAAAGCGCCGTTGTTTTTGTTTGGGGGCCTGTGGCTGGGAGTGGCCGGCTGGCTCCTTAGAATCCACGATACGCAGGATGGTTCCCAGACCAGAGGTGGCACCAGTGCCAAGTCGGGCTGGTTTGATGGTGCAAAGTGGCTCCTGCAATCTGCCATCAAAATGTTGGCAGGCGAGTTTTGTTTTCCAGGGAAAAGCGCCGTTGTTTGTGTTCGGGGGCCTGTGGCTGGGAGTGGCCGGCTGGCTAATTAGAATCCACGATACGCAGGATGGTTCCCAGACCAGAGGTGGCACCAGTGCCAAGTCGGGCTGGTTTGATTGTGCAAAGTGGCTCCTGCAATCTGCCATTAAAAAGTTGGCATGCCAGTTTTGTTTTCCAGGGAAAAGCGCCGTTGTTTGTGTTTGGGGGCCTGTGGCTGGGAGTGGCCAGCAGGCTCCTTAGAATCCACGATACGCAGGATGGTTCCCAGACCAGAGGTGGCACCAGTGCCAAGTCGTGCTGGTTTGATGGTGCAAAGTGGCTCCTCCAATCTGCCATCCTGAAGCGGGGTAGCATACTTTTGTTTGCCAGGGAAACCCCCAGTGCTTTGTGTGTGGGGCCTATGGCTGGAAGTGACCGGCTGGCTCCTGAAAAGCTACGATAGGCAGGATGGTTACCAGACCCATGGTGGAACCAGTGCCAAGTTGGGCTGGTTTGATAGTACCAAGTGGTTCCTGCAATCTGCCATCAAAAAGTTGGCAGGCCAGTTTTGTTTTCCAGGGAAAAGCGCCGTTGTTTGTGTTTGGGGTCCTGTGGCTGGGAGTGGCCGGCTGGCTCCTTAGAATCCACGATACGCAGGATGGTTCCCAGACCAGAGGTGGCACCAGTGCCAAGTTGGGCTGGTTTGATACCACAAAGTGGCTCCTGCAATCTGCCATCCAGAAGCGGGGCAGCTTACTTTTATTTGCCAGGGAAACGGGCCGAGGTTTGTGTCTGGGGGCCTATGGCTGGGAGTGACTGGCTGGCTCCTGAAAAGCTACGATAGGCAGGATGGTTACCAGACTCATGGTGGCACCAGTGCCACGTTGGGCTGATTTGACAGTACCAAGCGGCTCCTGCAATCTGCCATCAAAAAGTTGGCAGGCGAGTTTTGTTTTCCAGGGGAAAGCGCCGTTGTTTGTGTTTGGGGGCCTATGGCTGGGAGTGGCCGGCTGGCTCCTTAGAATCCACGATACGCAGGATGGTTCCCAGACCAGAGGTGGCACCAGTGGCATGTCTGGCTAGTTTGATGGTGCAAAGTGGCTTATGCAATCTGCCATGAAAAAGTTGGCAGGCGAGTTTTGTTTTCCAGGGAAAAGTGCCGTTGTTTGTGTTTGGTGGACTGTGGCTGGGAGTGGTCGGCTGGCTCCTTAGAATCCACGATACGCAGGATGGTTCCCAGACCAGAGGTGGCACCAGTTCCAAGTCGGGCTGGTTTGATAGTACCAAGTGGCTCCTGCAATCTGCCATCCAGAAGCGGGGCAGCTTACTTTTGTTTGCCAGGGAAACGGGCCGAGGTTTGTGTCTGGGGGCCTATGGCTGGGAGTGACCGGCTGGCTCCTGAAAAGCTACGATCGGCAGGATGTTTACCAGACCCATGGTGGCACCAGTGCCAAGTTGGGCTGATTTGATAGTACCAAGCGGCTCCTGCAATCTGCCATCAAAATGTTGGCAGGCGAGTTTTTTTTTCAAGGGAAAAGTGCCGTTGATTTTTTTTGGTGGCCAGTGACTGGGAGTGGCCGGATGGCTCCTTAGAATCCACGATACGCAGGATGGTTCCCAGACCAGAGGTGGCACCAGTTCCAAGTCGGGCTGGTTTGATAGTACCAAGTGGCTCCTGCAATCTGCCATCCAGAAGCGGAGCAGCTTACTTTTGTTTTCCAGGGAAACGGGCCGAGGTTTGTGTCTGGGGGCCTATGGCTGGGAGAGACCGGCTGGCTCCTGAAAAGCTACGATAGGCAGGATGATTACCAGACCCATGGTGGAACCAGTGCCAAGTTGGGCTGGTTTGATAGTACCAAGTGGTTCCTGCAATCTGCCATCAAAAAGTTGGCAGGCCAGTTTTGTTTTCCAGGGAAAAGCGCCGTTGTTTGTGTTTGGGGTCCTGTGGCTGGGAGTGGCCGGCTGGCTCCTTAGAATCCACGATACGCAGGATGGTTCCCAGACCAGAGGTGGCACCAGTGCCAAGTTGGGCTGGTTTGATACCACAAAGTGGCTCCTGCAATCTGCCATCCAGAATCGGGGCAGCTTACTTTTGTTTGCCAGGGAAACGGGCCGAGGTTTGTGTCTGGGGGCCTATGGCTGGGAGTGACTGGCTGGCTCCTGAAAAGCTACGATAGGCAGGATGGTTACCAGACTCATGGTGGCACCAGTGCCACGTTGGGCTGATTTGATAGTACCAAGCGGCTCCTGCAATATGCCATCAAAAAGTTGGCAGGCGAGTTTTGTTTTCCAGGGAAAAGCGCCGTTGTTTGTGTTTGGGGGCCTATGGCTGGGAGTGGCCGGCTGGCTAATTAGAATCCACGATACGCAGGATGGTTACCAGACCCATGGTGGCACAAGTGCCATGTCGGGCTAGTTTGATGGTGCAAAGTGGCTCCTGCAATCTGCCATGAAAAAGTTAGCAGGCGAGTTTTGTTTTCCAGGGAAAAGTGCTGTTGTTTGTGTTTGGTGGACTGTGGCTGGGAGTGGCCGGCTGGCTCGTTAGAATCCACGATACGCAGGATGGTTCCCAGACCAGAGGTGGCACCAGTTCCAAGTCGGGCTTGTTTGATAGTACCAAGTGGCTCCTGCAATCTGCCATCCAGAAGCGGGGCAGCTTACTTTTGTTTGCCAGGGAAACGGGCCGAGGTTTGTGTCTGGGGGCCTATGGCTGGGAGTGACTGGCTGGCTCCTGAAAAGCTACGATAGGCAGGATGGTTACCAGACTCATGGTGGCACCAGTGCCACGTTGGGCTGATTTGATAGTACCAAGCGGCTCCTGCAATCTGCCATCAAAAAGTTGGCAGGCGAGTTTTGTTTTCCAGGGGAAAGCGCCGTTGTTTGTGTTTGGGGGCCTGTGGCTGGGAGTAGCCGGCTGGCTAATTAGAATCCACGATACGCATGATGGTTCCCAGACCATGGTGGCACCAGTGCCAAGTCGGGCTAGTTTGATGGTGCAAAGTGGCTCCTGCAATCTGCCATGAAAAAGTTGGCAGGCCAGTTTTGTTTTCCAGGGAAAAGTGCCGTTGTTTGTGTTTGGTGGACTGTGGCTGGGAGTGGCCGGCTGGCTCCTTAGAATCCACAATACGCAGGATGGTTCCCAGACCAGAGGTGGCACCAGGGCCAAGTCGGGCTTGTTTGATAGTACCAAGTGGCTCCTGCAATCTGCCATCCAGAAACGGGGCAGCTTACTTCTGTTTGCCAGGGAAACGGGCCGAGGTTTGTGTCTGGGGGCCTATGGCTGGGAGTGACCGGCTGGCTCCTGAAAAGCTACGATAGGCAGGATGGTGACCAGACCCATGGTGGCACCAGTGCCAAGTTGGGCTGATTTGATAGTATCAAGTGGCTCCTGCAATCTGCCATCAAAAAGTTGGCAGGCGAGTTTTGTTTTCCAGGGAAAAGTGCCGTTGATTTTTTTTGGTGGCCTGTGGCTGGGAGTGGCCGGCTGGCTCCTTAGAATCCACGATACGCAGGATGGTTCCCAGACCAGAGGTGGCACCAGTTCCAAGTCGGGCTTGTTTGATAGTACCAAGTGGCTCCTGCAATCTGCCATCCAGAAGCGGGGCAGCTTACTTTTATTTGCAAGGGAAACGGGCCGAGGTTTTTGTCTGGGGGCCTATGGCTGGGAGTGACTGGCTGGCTCCTGAAAAGCTACGATAGGCAGGATGGTTACCAGACTCATGGTGGCACCAGTGCCACGTTGGGCTGATTTGATAGTACCAAGGGGCTCCTGCAATCTGCCATCAAAAAGTTGGCAGGCGAGTTTTGTTTTCCAGGGAAAAGTGTCGTTGTTTGTGTTTGGGGGCTTGTGGCTGGGAGTGGCCGGCTGGCTAATTAGAATCCACGATACGCAGGATGGTTCCCAGACCAGAGGTGGCACCAGTGCCAAGTCAGGCTAGTTTGATGGTGCAAAGTGGCTCCTGCAATCTGCCATCCAGAAGCGGGGTAGCTTACTTTTGTTTGCCAGGAAAACGGGCCGAGGTTTTTTCTGGGGGCCTAGCGGTGGGACTGACTGGCTGGCTCCTGTAAAGCTACGATAGGCAGGATGGTGACCAGACCCATGTTGGCACCAGTGCCAAGTTGGGCTGGTTTGATAGTACCACGTGGCTCCTGCAATCTGCCATCAAAAAGTTGGCAGGCGAGTTTTTTTTTCCAGGGAAAAGCGCCGTTGTTTGTGTTTGGGGGCCTGTGTCTGGGAGTGGCCGGCTGGCTCCTTAGAATCCACGATACGCAGGATGGTTCCCAGACCAGAGGTGGCACCAGTGCCAAGTCGGGCTGGTTTGATGGTGCAAAGTGGCTCCTGCAATCTGCCATCAAAATGTTGGCAGGCGAGTTTTGTTTTCCAGGGAAAAGCGCCGTTGTTTGTGTTTGGGGGCCTGTGGCTGGGAGTGGCCGGCTGGCTAATTAGAATCCACGATACGCAGGATGGTTCCCAGACCAGAGGTGGCACCAGTGCCAAGTCGGGCTAGTTTGATGGTGAAAAGTGGCTCCTGCAATCTGCCAATAAAAAGTTGGCATGCCAGTTTTGTTTTCCAGGGAAAAGCGCCGTTGTTTGTGTTTGGGGGCCTGTGGCTGGGAGTGGCCAGCTGGCTCCTTAGAATCCACGATACGCAGGATGGTTCCCAGACCAGAGGTGGCACCAGTGCCAAGTCGGGCTGGTTTGATGGTGCAAAGTGGCTCCTCCAATCTGCCATCCTGAAGCGGGGTAGCATACTTTTGTTTGCCAGGGAAACCCCCAGTGCTTTGTGTCTGGGGCCTATGGCTGGAAGTGACCGGCTGGCTCCTGTAAAGCTACGATAGGCAGGATGGTTACCAGACCCATGGTGGAACCAGTGCCAAGTTGGGCTGGTTTGATAGTACCAAGTGGTTCCTGCAATCTGCCATCAAAAAGTTGGCAGGCGAGTTTTTTTTTCCAGGGAAAAGCGCCGTTGTTTTTGTTTGGGGTCCTGTGGCTGGGAGTGGCCGGCTGGCTCCTTAGAATCCACGATACGCAGGATGGTTCCCAGACCAGAGGTGGCACCAGTGCCAAGTTTGGCTGGTTTGATACCACAAAGTGGCTCCTGCAATCTGCCATCCAGAAGCGGGGCAGCTTACTTTTGTTTGCCAGGGAAAAGGGCCGAGGTTTGTGTCTGGGGGCCTATGGCTGGGAGTGACCGGCTGGCTCCTGAAAAGCTACGATAGGCAGGATGGTTACCAGACTCATGGTGACACCAGTGCCACGTTGGGCTGATTTGATAGTACCAAGCGGCTCCTGCAATCTGCCATCCAAAAGTTGGCAGGCGAGTTTTGTTTTCCAGGGAAAAGTGCCGTTGATTTTTTTTGGTGGCCTGTGGCTGGGAGTGGCCGGCTGGCTCCTTAGAATCCACGATACGCAGGATGGTTCCCAGACCAGAGGTGGCACCAGTTCCAAGTCGGGCTTGTTTTATAGTACCAAGTGGCTCCTGCAATCTGCCATCCAGAAGCGGGGCAGCTTACTTTTGTTTGCAAGGGAAACGGGCCGAGGTTTTTGTCTGGGGGCCTATAGCTGGTAGTGACTGGCTGGCTCCTGAAAAGCTACTATAGGCAGGATGGTTACCAGACTCATGGTGGCACCAGTGCCACGTTGGGCTGATTTGATAGTACCAAGCGGCTCCTGCAATATGCCATCAAAAAGTTGGCAGGCGAGTTTTGTTTTCCAGGGGAAAGCGCCGTTGTTTGTGTTTGGGGGCCTATGGCTGGGAGTAGCCGGCTGGCTAATTAGAATCCACGATACGCATGATGGTTCCCAGACCATGGTGGCAACAGTGCCAAGTCGGGCTAGTTTGATGGTGCAAAGTGGCTCCTGCAATCTGCCATGAAAAAGTTGGCAGGCGAGTTTTGTTTTCCAGGGAAAAGTGCCGTTGTTTGTGTTTGGTGGACTTTGGCTGGGAGTGGCCGGCTGGCTAATTAGAATCCACAATACGCAGGATGGTTCCCAGACCAGAGGTGGCACCAGTGCCAAGTCGGGCTTGTTTGATAGTACCAAGTGGCTCCTGCAATCTGCCATCCAGAAACGGGGCAGCTTACTTCTGTTTGCCAGGGAAACGGGCCGAGGTTTGTGTCTGGGGGCCTATGGCTGGGAGTGACTGGCTGGCTCCTGAAAAGCTACGATAGGCAGGATGGTGACCAGACCCATGGTGGCACCAGTGCCAAGTTGGGCTGATTTGATAGTATCAAGTGGCTCCTGCAATCTGCCATCAAAAAGTTGGCAGGCGAGTTTTGTTTTCCAGGGAAAAGTGCCGTTGATTTTTTTTGGTGGCCTGTGGCTGGGAGTGGCCGGCAGGCTCCTTAGAATCCACGATACGCAGGATGGTTCCCAGACCAGAGGTGGCACCAGTTCCAGGTCGGGCTTGTTTGATAGTACCAAGTGGTTCCTGCAATCTGCCATCCAGAAGCGGGGCAGCTTACTTTTGTTTGCAAGGGAAACGGGCCGAGGTTTTTGTCTGGGGGCCTATGGCTGGGAGTGACTGGCTGGCTCCTGAAAAGCTACGATAGGCAGGATGGTTACCAGACTCATGGTGGCACCAGTGCCACGTTGGGCTGATTTGATAGTACCAAGCGGCTCCTGCAATCTGCCATCAAAAAGTTGGCAGGCGAGTTTTGTTTTCCAGGGGAAAGCGCCGTTGTTTGTGTTTGGGGGCCTATGGCTGGGAGTGGCCGGCTGGCTAATTAGAATCCACGATACGCAGGATGGTTCCCACACCATGGTGCCACCAGTGCCAAGTCGGGCTAGTTTGATGGTGCAAAGTGGCTCCTGCAATCTGCCATGAAAAAGTTGGCAGGCGAGTTTTGTTTTCCAGGGAAAAGTGCCGTTGTTTGTGTTTGGTGGACTGTGGCTGGGAGTGGTCGGCTGGCTCCTTAGAATCCACGATACGCAGGATGGTTCCCAGACCAGAGGTGGCACCAGTGCCATGTCGGGCTGGTTGATAGTACCAAGTGGCTCCTGCAATCTGCCATCCAGAAGCGGGGCAGCTTACTTTTGTTTGCCAGGGAAACGGGCCGAGGTTTGTGTCTGGGGGCCTATGGCTGGGAGTGACCGGCTGGCTCCTGAAAAGCTACCATAGGCAGGATGGTTACCAGACTCATGGTGGCACCAGTGCCAAGTTGGGCTGATTTGATAGTACCAAGCGGCTCCTGCAATCTGCCATCAAAAAGTTGGCAGGCGAGTTTTGTTTTCCAGGGCAAAGTGTCGTTGTTTGTGTTTGGGGGCTTGTGGCTGGGAGTGGCCGGCTGGCTAATTAGAATCCACGATACGCAGGATGGTTCCCAGACCAGAGGTGGCACCAGTGCCAAGTCAGGCTAGTTAGATGGTGCAAAGTGGCTCCTGCAATCTGCCATCCAGAAGCGGGGTAGCTTACTTTTGTTTGCCAGGGAAACGGGCCGAGGTTTTTTCTGGGGGCCTAGGGGTGGGACTGACTAGCTGGCTCCTGTAAAGCTACGATAGGCAGGAGGGTGACCAGACCCATGGTGGCACCAGTGCCAAGTTGGGCTGGTTTGATAGTACCAAGTGGCTCCTGCAATCTGCCATTAAAAAGTTGGCATGCCAGTTTTGTTTTCCAGGGAAAAGCGCCGTTGTTTGTGTTTGGGGGCCTGTGGCTGGGAGTGGCCGGCTGGCTCCTTAGAATCCACGATACGCAGGATGGTTCCCAGACCAGAGGTGGCACCAGTGCCAAGTCGGGCTGGTTTGATGGTGCAAAGTGGCTCCTCCAATCTGCCATCCTGAAGCGGGGTAGCATACTTTTGTTTGCCAGGGAAACCCCCAGTGCTTTGTGTCTGGGGCCTATGGCTGGGAGTGACCGGCTGGCTCCTGAAAAGCTACGATCGGCAGGATGTTTACCAGACCCATGGTGGCACCAGTGCCAAGTTGGGCTGATTTGATAGTACCAAGCGGCTCCTGCAATCTGCCATCAAAATGTTGGCAGGCGAGTTTTTTTTTCAAGGGAAAAGTGCCGTTGATTTTTTTTGGTGGCCAGTGACTTGGAGTGGCCGGATGGCTCCTTAGAATCCACGATACGCAGGATGGTTCCCAGACCAGAGGTGGCACCAGTTCCAAGTCGGGCTGGTTTGATAGTACCAAGTGGCTCCTGCAATCTGCCATCCAGAAGCGGGGCAGCTTACTTTTGTTTGCAAGGGAAACGGGCCGAGGTTTGTGTCTGGGGGCCTATGGCTGGGAGAGACCGGCTGGCTCCTGAAAAGCTACGATAGGCAGGATGATTACCAGACCCATGGTGGAACCAGTGCCAAGTTGGGCTGGTTTGATAGTACCAAGTGGTTCCTGCAATCTGCCATCAAAAAGTTGGCAGGCCAGTTTTGTTTTCCAGGGAAAAGCGCCGTTGTTTGTGTTTGGGGTCCTGTGGCTGGGAGTGGCCGGCTGGCTCCTTAGAATCCACGATACGCAGGATGGTTCCCAGACCAGAGGTGGCACCAGTGCCAAGTTGGGCTGGTTTGATACCACAAAGTGGCTCCTGCAATCTGCCATCCAGAATCGGGGCAGCTTACTTTTGTTTGCCAGGGAAACGGGCCGAGGTTTGTGTCTGGGGGCCTATGGCTGGGAGTGACTGGCTGGCTCCTGAAAAGCTACGATAGGCAGGATGGTTACCAGACTCATGGTGGCACCAGTGCCACGTTGGGCTGATTTGATAGTACCAAGCGGCTCCTGCAATATGCCATCAAAAAGTTGGCAGGCGAGTTTTGTTTTCCAGGGAAAAGCGCCGTTGTTTGTGTTTGGGGGCCTATGGCTGGGAGTGGCCGGCTGGCTAATTAGAATCCACGATACGCAGGATGGTTACCAGACCCATGGTGGCACAAGTGCCATGTCGGGCTAGTTTGATGGTGCAAAGTGGCTCCTGCAATCTGCCATGAAAAAGTTAGCAGGCGAGTTTTGTTTTCCAGGGAAAAGTGCTGTTGTTTGTGTTTGGTGGACTGTGGCTGGGAGTGGCCGGCTGGCTCGTTAGAATCCACGATACGCAGGATGGTTCCCAGACCAGAGGTGGCACCAGTTCCAAGTCGGGCTTGTTTGATAGTACCAAGTGGCTCCTGCAATCTGCCATCCAGAAGCGGGGCAGCTTACTTTTGTTTGCCAGGGAAACGGGCCGAGGTTTGTGTCTGGGGGCCTATGGCTGGGAGTGACTGGCTGGCGCCTGAAAAGCTACGATAGGCAGGATGGTTACCAGATCCATGGTGGCACCAGTGCCAAGTCGGGCTAGTTTGATGGTGCAAAGTGGCTCCTGCAATCTGCCATGAAAAAGTTGGCAGGCCAGTTTTGTTTTCCAGGGAAAAGTGCCGTTGGTTGTGTTTGGTGGACTGTGGCTGGGAGTGGCCGGCTGGCTCCTTAGAATCCACGATACGCAGGATGGTTCCCAGACCAGAGGTGGCACCAGTTCCAAGTCGGGCTGGTTTGATAGTACCAAGTGGCTCCTGCAATCTGCCATCCAGAAGCGGGGCAGCTTACTTTTGTTTGCCAGGGAAACGGGCCGAGGTTTGTGTCTGGGGGCCTATGGCTGGGAGTGACAGGCTGGCTCCTGAAAAGCTACGATAGGCAGGATGGTTACCAGACCCATGGTGGCACCAGTGCCAAGTTGGGCTGATTTGATAGTATCAAGCGGCTCCTGCAATCTGCCATCAAAAAGTTGGCAGGCGAGTTTTGTTTTCCAGGGAAAAGTGCCGTTGATTTTTTTTGGTGGCCTGTGGCTGGGAGTGGCCGGCTGGCTCCTTAGAATCCACGATACGCAGGATGGTTCCCAGACCAGAGGTGGCACCAGTTCCAAGTCGGGCTTGTTTGATAGTACCAAGTGGCTCCTGCAATCTGCCATCCAGAAGCGGGGCAGCTTACTTTTGTTTGCAAGGGAAACGGGCCGAGGTTTTTGTCTTGGGGCCTATGGCTGGGAGTGACTGGCTGGCTCCTGAAAAGCTACGATAGGCAGGATGGTTACCAGACTCATGGTGGCACCAGTGCCACGTTGGGCTGATTTGATAGTACCAAGCGGCTCCTGCAATCTGCCATCAAAAAGTTGGCAGGCGAGTTTTGTTTTCCAGGGGAAAGCGCCGTTGTTTGTGTTTGGGGGCCTATGGCTGGGAGTAGCCGGCTGGCTAATTAGAATCCACGATACGCATGATGGTTCCCAGACCATGGTGGCACCAGTGCCAAGTCGGGCTAGTTTGATGGTGCAAAGTGGCTCCTGCAATCTGCCATGAAAAAGTTGGCAGGCCAGTTTTGTTTTCCAGGGAAAAGTGCCGTTGTTTGTGTTTGGTGGACTGTGGCTGGGAGTGGCCGGCTGGCTCCTTAGAATCCACAATACGCAGGATGGTTCCCAGACCAGAGGTGGCACCAGGGCCAAGTCGGGCTTGTTTGATAGTACCAAGTGGCTCCTGCAATCTGCCATCCAGAAACGGGGCAGCTTACTTCTGTTTGCCAGGGAAACGGGCCGAGGTTTGTGTCTGGGGGCCTATGGCTGGGAGTGACCGGCTGGCTCCTGAAAAGCTACGATAGGCAGGATGGTGACCAGACCCATGGTGGCACCAGTGCCAAGTTGGGCTGATTTGATAGTATCAAGTGGCTCCTGCAATCTGCCATCAAAAAGTTGGCAGGCGAGTTTTGTTTTCCAGGGAAAAGTGCCGTTGATTTTTTTTGGTGGCCTGTGGCTGGGAGTGGCCGGCTGGCTCCTTAGAATCCACGATACGCAGGATGGTTCCCAGACCAGAGGTGGCACCAGTTCCAAGTCGGGCTTGTTTGATAGTACCAAGTGGCTCCTGCAATCTGCCATCCAGAAGCGGGGCAGCTTACTTTTATTTGCAAGGGAAACGGGCCGAGGTTTTTGTCTGGGGGCCTATGGCTGGGAGTGACTGGCTGGCTCCTGAAAAGCTACGATAGGCAGGATGGTTACCAGACTCATGGTGGCACCAGTGCCACGTTGGGCTGATTTGATAGTACCAAGCGGCTCCTGCAATCTGCCATCAAAAATTGGCAGGCGAGTTTTGTTTTCCAGGGGAAAGCGCCGTTGTTTGTGTTTGGGGGCCTGTGGCTGGGAGTGGCCGGCTGGCTAATTAGAATCCACGATACGCAGGATGGTTCCCAGACCATGGTGGCACCAGTGCCAAGTCGGGCTAGTTTGATGGTGCAAAGTGGCTCCTGCAATCTGCCATGAAAAATTTGGCAGGCGAGTTTTGTTTTCCAGGGAAAAGTGCCGTTGTTTGTGTTTGGTGGACTGTGGCTGGGAGTGGTCGGCTGGCTCCTTAGAATCCACGATACGCAGGATGGTTCCCAGACCAGAGGTGGCACCAGTTCCAAGTCGGGCTGGTTGATAGTACCAAGTGGCTCCTGCAATCTGCCATCCAGAAGCGGGGCAGCTTACTTTTGTTTGCCAGGGAAACGGGCCGAGGTTTGTGTCTGGGGGCCTATGGCTGGGAGTGACCGGCTGGCTCCTGAAAAGCTACCATAGGCAGGATGGTTACCAGACTCATGGTGGCACCAGTGCCAAGTTGGGCTGATTTGATAGTACCAAGGGGCTCCTGCAATCTGCCATCAAAAAGTTGGCAGGCGAGTTTTGTTTTCCAGGGAAAAGTGTCGTTGTTTGTGTTTGGGGGCTTGTGGCTGGGAGTGGCCGGCTGGCTAATTAGAATCCACGATATGCAGGATGGTTCCCAGACCAGAGGTGGCACCAGTGCCAAGTCAGGCTAGTTTGATGGTGCAAAGTGGCTCCTGCAATCTGCCATCCAGAAGCGGGGTAGCTTACTTTTGTTTGCCAGGAAAACGGGCCGAGGTTTTTTCTGGGGGCCTAGCGGTGGGACTGACTGGCTGGCTCCTGTAAAGCTACGATAGGCAGGATGGTGACCAGACCCATGGTGGCACCAGTGCCAAGTTGGGCTGGTTTGATAGTACCACGTGGCTCCTGCAATCTGCCATCAAAAAGTTGGCAGGCGAGTTTTTTTTTCCAGGGAAAAGCGCCGTTGTTTGTGTTTGGGGGCCTGTGTCTGGGAGTGGCCGGCTGGCTCCTTAGAATCCACGATACGCAGGATGGTTCCCAGACCAGAGGTGGCACCAGTGCCAAGTCGGGCTGGTTTGATGGTGCAAAGTGGCTCCTGCAATCTGCCATCAAAATGTTGGCAGGCGAGTTTTGTTTTCCAGGGAAAAGCGCCGTTGTTTGTGTTTGGGGGCCTGTGGCTGGGAGTGGCCGGCTGGCTAATTAGAATCCACGATACGCAGGATGGTTCCCAGACCAGAGGTGGCACCAGTGCCAAGTCGGGCTAGTTTGATGGTGAAAAGTGGCTCCTGCAATCTGCCAATAAAAAGTTGGCATGCCAGTTTTGTTTTCCAGGGAAAAGCGCCGTTGTTTGTGTTTGGGGGCCTGTGGCTGGGAGTGGCCGGCTGGCTCCTTAGAATCCACGATACGCAGGATGGTTCCCAGACCAGAGGTGGCACCAGTGCCAAGTCGGGCTGGTTTGATGGTGCAAAGTGGCTCCTCCAATCTGCCATCCTGAAGCGGGGTAGCATACTTTTGTTTGCCAGGGAAACCCCCAGTGCTTTGTGTCTGGGGCCTATGGCTGGAAGTGACCGGCTGGCTCCTGTAAAGCTACGATAGGCAGGATGGTTACCAGACCCATGGTGGAACCAGTGCCAAGTTGGGCTGGTTTGATAGTACCAAGTGGTTCCTGCAATCTGCCATCAAAAAGTTGGCAGGCGAGTTTTTTTTTCCAGGGAAAAGCGCCGTTGTTTTTGTTTGGGGTCCTGTGGCTGGGAGTGGCCGGCTGGCTCCTTAGAATCCACAATACGCAGGATGGTTCCCAGACCAGAGGTGGCACCAGTGCCAAGTTGGGCTGGTTTGATACCACAAAGTGGCTCCTGCAATCTGCCATCCAGAAGCGGGGCAGCTTACTTTTGTTTGCCAGGGAAAAGGGCCGAGGTTTGTGTCTGGGGGCCTATGGCTGGGAGTGACCGGCTGGCTCCTGAAAAGCTACGATAGGCAGGATGGTTACCAGACTCATGGTGACACCAGTGCCACGTTGGGCTGATTTGATAGTACCAAGCGGCTCCTGCAATCTGCCATCCAAAAGTTGGCAGGCGAGTTTTGTTTTCCAGGGAAAAGTGCCGTTGATTTTTTTTGGTGGCCTGTGGCTGGGAGTGGCCGGCTGGCTCCTTAGAATCCACGATACGCAGGATGGTTCCCAGACCAGAGGTGGCACCAGTTCCAAGTCGGGCTTGTTTTATAGTACCAAGTGGCTCCTGCAATCTGCCATCCAGAAGCGGGGCAGCTTACTTTTGTTTGCAAGGGAAACGGGCCGAGGTTTTTGTCTGGGGGCCTATAGCTGGTAGTGACTGGCTGGCTCCTGAAAAGCTACTATAGGCAGGATGGTTACCAGACTCATGGTGGCACCAGTGCCACGTTGGGCTGATTTGATAGTACCAAGCGGCTCCTGCAATATGCCATCAAAAAGTTGGCAGGCGAGTTTTGTTTTCCAGGGGAAAGCGCCGTTGTTTGTGTTTGGGGGCCTATGGCTGGGAGTAGCCGGCTGGCTAATTAGAATCCACGATACGCATGATGGTTCCCAGACCATGGTGGCAACAGTGCCAAGTCGGGCTAGTTTGATGGTGCAAAGTGGCTCCTGCAATCTGCCATGAAAAAGTTGGCAGGCGAGTTTTGTTTTCCAGGGAAAAGTGCCGTTGTTTGTGTTTGGTGGACTGTGGCTGGGAGTGGCCGGCTGGCTAATTAGAATCCACAATACGCAGGATGGTTCCCAGACCAGAGGTGGCACCAGTGCCAAGTCGGGCTTGTTTGATAGTACCAAGTGGCTCCTGCAATCTGCCATCCAGAAACGGGGCAGCTTACTTCTGTTTGCCAGGGAAACGGGCCGAGGTTTGTGTCTGGGGGCCTATGGCTGGGAGTGACTGGCTGGCTCCTGAAAAGCTACGATAGGCAGGATGGTGACCAGACCCATGGTGGCACCAGTGCCAAGTTGGGCTGATTTGATAGTATCAAGTGGCTCCTGCAATCTGCCATCAAAAAGTTGGCAGGCGAGTTTTGTTTTCCAGGGAAAAGTGCCGTTGATTTTTTTTGGTGGCCTGTGGCTGGGAGTGGCCGGCAGGCTCCTTAGAATCCACGATACGCAGGATGGTTCCCAGACCAGAGGTGGCACCAGTTCCAGGTCGGGCTTGTTTGATAGTACCAAGTGGTTCCTGCAATCTGCCATCCAGAAGCGGGGCAGCTTACTTTTGTTTGCAAGGGAAACGGGCCGAGGTTTTTGTCTGGGGGCCTATGGCTGGGAGTGACTGGCTGGCTCCTGAAAAGCTACGATAGGCAGGATGGTTACCAGACTCATGGTGGCACCAGTGCCACGTTGGGCTGATTTGATAGTACCAAGCGGCTCCTGCAATCTGCCATCAAAAAGTTGGCAGGCGAGTTTTGTTTTCCAGAGGAAAGCGCCGTTGTTTGTGTTTGGGGGCCTATGGCTGGGAGTGGCCGGCTGGCTAATTAGAATCCACGATACGCAGGATGGTTCCCACACCATGGTGCCACCAGTGCCAAGTCGGGCTAGTTTGATGGTGCAAAGTGGCTCCTGCAATCTGCCATGAAAAAGTTGGCAGGCGAGTTTTGTTTTCCAGGGAAAAGTGCCGTTGTTTGTGTTTGGTGGACTGTGGCTGGGAGTGGTCGGCTGGCTCCTTAGAATCCACGATACGCAGGATGGTTCCCAGACCAGAGGTGGCACCAGTGCCATGTCGGGCTGGTTGATAGTACCAAGTGGCTCCTGCAATCTGCCATCCAGAAGCGGGGCAGCTTACTTTTGTTTGCCAGGGAAACGGGCCGAGGTTTGTGTCTGGGGGCCTATGGCTGGGAGTGACCGGCTGGCTCCTGAAAAGCTACCATAGGCAGGATGGTTACCAGACTCATGGTGGCACCAGTGCCAAGTTGGGCTGATTTGATAGTACCAAGCGGCTCCTGCAATCTGCCATCAAAAAGTTGGCAGGCGAGTTTTGTTTTCCAGGGCAAAGTGTCGTTGTTTGTGTTTGGGGGCTTGTGGCTGGGAGTGGCCGGCTGGCTAATTAGAATCCACGATACGCAGGATGGTTCCCAGACCAGAGGTGGCACCAGTGCCAAGTCAGGCTAGTTAGATGGTGCAAAGTGGCTCCTGCAATCTGCCATCCAGAAGCGGGGTAGCTTACTTTTGTTTGCCAGGGAAACGGGCCGAGGTTTTTTCTGGGGGCCTAGGGGTGGGACTGACTAGCTGGCTCCTGTAAAGCTACGATAGGCAGGAGGGTGACCAGACCCATGGTGGCACCAGTGCCAAGTTGGGCTGGTTTGATAGTACCAAGTGGCTCCTGCAATCTGCCATTAAAAAGTTGGCATGCCAGTTTTGTTTTCCAGGGAAAAGCGCCGTTGTTTGTGTTTGGGGGCCTGTGGCTGGGAGTGGCCGGCTGGCTCCTTAGAATCCACGATACGCAGGATGGTTCCCAGACCAGAGGTGGCACCAGTGCCAAGTCGGGCTGGTTTGATGGTGCAAAGTAGCTCCTCCAATCTGCCATCCTGAAGCGGGGTAGCATACTTTTGTTTGCCAGGGAAACCCCCAGTGCTTTGTGTCTGGGGCCTATGGCTGGGAGTGACCGGCTGGCTCCTGTAAAGCTACGATAGGCAGGATGGTTACCAGACCCATGGTGGAACCAGTGCCAAGTTGGGCTGGTTTGATAGTACCAAGTGGTTCCTGCAATCTGCCATCAAAAAGTTGGTAGGCCAGTTTTGTTTTCCAGGGAAAAGCGCCGTTGTTTGTGTTTGGGGTCCTGTGGCTGGGAGTGGCCGGCTGGCTCCTTAGAATCCACGATACGCAGGATGGTTCCCAGACCAGAGGTGGCACCAGTTCCAAGTCGGGCTGGTTTGATAGTACCAAGTGGCTCCTGCAATCTGCCATCCAGAAGCGGGGCAGCTTACTTTTGTTTGCCAGGGAAACGGGCCGAGGTTTGTGTCTGGGGGCCGATGGCTGGGAGTGACTGGCTGGCTCCTGAAAAGCTACGATAGGCAGGATGGTTACCAGACTCATGGAGGCACCAGTGCCACGTTGGGCTGATTTGATAGTACCAAGCGGCTCCTGCAATCTGCCATCCAAAAGTTGGCAGGCGAGTTTTGTTTTCCAGGGAAAAGCGCCGTTGTTTGTGTTTGGGGGCCTATGGCTGGGAGTGGCCGGCTGGCTAATTAGAATCCACGATACGCAGGATGGTTCCCAGACCAGAGGTGGCACCAGTGCCATGCCGGGCTAGTTTGATGGTGCAAAGTGGCTCCTGCAATCTGCCATGAAAAAGTTGGCAGGCGAGTTTTGTTTTCCAGGGAAAAGTGCTGTTGTTTGTGTTTGGTGGACTGTGGCTGGGAGTGGCCGGCTGGCTCCTTAGAATCCACGATACGCAGGATAGTTCCCAGACCAGAGGTGGCACCAGTGCCAAGTCGGGCTAGTTTGATGGTGCAAAGTGACTCCTGCAATCTGCCATCCAGAAGCGGGGTAGCTTACTTTTGTTTGCCAGGGAAACGGGCCGAGGTTTTTGTCTGGAGGCCAATGGGTGGGACTGTCCGGCTGGCTCCTGAAAAGCTACGATAGGCAGGATGGTGGCCAGACCCATGGTGGCACCAGTGCCAAGTTGGGCTGGTTTGATAGTACCAAGTGGCTCCTGCAATCTGCCATCAAATAGTTGGCAGGCGAGTTTTGTTTTCCAGGGAAAAGCGCCGTTGTTTGTGTATGGGGCCTGTGGCTGGGAGTGGCCGGCTGGCTCCTTAGAATCCACGATACGGAGGATGGTTCCCAGACCAGAGGTGGCACCAGTGCCAAGTCGGGCTGGTTTGATGGTGCAAAGTGGCTCCTGCAATCTGCCATCAAAAAGTTGGCAGGCGAGTTTTGTTTTCAAGGGAAAAGCGCCGTTGTTTGTGTTTGGGGGCCTGTGGCTGGGAGTGGCCGGCTGGCTAATTAGAATCCACGATACGCAGGATGGTTCCCAGACCAGAGGTGGCACCAGTGCCAAGTCGGGCTGGTTTGATGGTGCAAAGTGGCTCCTGCAATCTGCCATCAAAAAGTTAGCAGGCGAGTTTTGTTTTCCAGGGAAAAGCGCCGTTGTTTGTGTTTGGGGGCCTGTGGCTGGGAGTGGCCGGCTGGCTCCTTAGAATCCACGATACGCAGGATGGTTCCCAGACCAGAGGTGACACCAGTGCCAAGTCGGGCTGGTTTGATAGTACCAAGTGGCTCCTGCAATCTGCCATCCAGAAGCGGGGCAGCTTACTTTTGTTTGCCAGGGAAACGGGCCGAGGTTTGTGTTTGGGGTCCTGTGGCTGGGAGTGGCCGGCTGGCTCCTTAGAATCCACGATACGCAGGATGGTTCCCAGACCAGAGGTGGCACCAGTGCCATGTCTGGCTAGTTTGATGGTGCAAAGTGGCTTATGCAATCTGCCATGAAAAAGTTGGCAGGCGAGTTTTGTTTTCCAGGGAAAAGTGCCGTTGTTTTTGTTTGGTGGCCTGTGGCTGGGAGTGGCCGGCTGGCTCGTTAGAATCGACGATACGCAGGATGGTTCCCAGACCAGAGGTGGCACCAGTTCCAAGTCGGGCTGGTTTGATAGTACCAAGTGGCTCCTTCAATCTGCCATCCAGAAGCGGGGCAGCTTACTTTTGTTTGCCAGGGAAACGGTCCGAGGTTTCTGTCTGGGGGCCTATGGCTGGGAGTGACCGGCTGGCTCCTGAAAAGCTACGATAGGCAGGATGTTTACCAGACCCATGGTGGCACCAGTGCCAAGTTGGGCTGATTTGATAGTACCAAGCGGCTCCTGCAATCTGCCATCAAAAAGTTGGCAGGCGAGTTTTGTTTTCAAGGGAAAAGTGCCGTTGATTTTTTTTGGTGGCCTGTGACTGGGAGTGGCCGGCTGGCTCCTTAGAATCAACGATACGCAGGATGGTTCCCAGACCAGAGGTGGCACCAGTGCCAAGTCGGGCTGGTTTGATAGTACCAAGTGGCTCCTGCAATCTGCCATCCAGAAGCGGAGCAGCTTACTTTTGTTTTCCAGGGAAACGGGCCGAGGTTTGCGTCTGGGGGCCTATGGCTGGGAGTGACCGGCTGGCTCCTGAAAAGCTACAATAGGCAGGATGGTTACCAGACCCATGGTGGCACCAGTGCCAAGTTGGGCTGATTTGATAGTACCAAGCGGCTCCTGCAATCTGCCATTAAAATTTGGCAGGCGAGATTTGTTTTCCAGGGAAAAGTGCCGTTGATTTTTTTTGGTGGCCTGTGGCTAGGAGTGGCCGGCTGGCTCCTTAGAAACCACGATACGCAGTATGGTTCCCAGACCAGAGGTGGCACCTGTTCCAAGTCGGGCTTGTTTGATAGTACCAAGTGGCTCCTGCAATCTGCCATCCAGAAGCGGGGCAGCTTACTTTTGTTTGCAAGGGAAACGGGCCGTGGTTTTTGTCTGGGGGCCTATGGCTGGGAGTGACTGGCTGGCTCCTGAAAAGCTACGATAGGCAGGAAGGTGACCAGACTCATGGTGGCACCAGTGCCACGTTGGGCTGATTTGATAGTACCAAGCGGCTCCTGCAATCTGCCATCAAAATGTTGGCAGGCGAGTTTTGTTTTCCAGGGGAAAGCGCCGTTGTTTGTGTTTGGGGGCCTATGGCTGGGAGTGGCCGGCTGGCTAATTAGAATCCACGATACGCAGGATGGTTCCCAGACCATGGTGGCACCAGTGCCAAGTCGGGCTAGTTTGATGGTGCAAAGTGGCTCCTGCAATCTGCCATGAAAAAGTTGGCAGGCGAGTTTTGTTTTCCAGGGAAAAGTGCCGTTGTTTGTGTTTGGTGGACTGTGGCTGGGAGTGCCTGGCTGGCTCCTTAGAATCCGCAATACGCAGGATGGTTCCCAGACCAGAGGTGGCACCAGTTCCAAGTCGGGCTGGTTTGATAGTACCAAGTGGCTCCTGCAATCTGCCATCCAGAAGCGGGGCAGCTTACTTCTGTTTGCCAGGGAAACGGGCCGAGGTTTGTGTCTGGGGGCCTATGGCTGGGAGTGACCAGCTGGCTCCTGAAAAGCTACGATAGGCAGGATGGTTACCAGACCCATGGTGGCACCAGTGCCAAGTTGGGCTGATTTGATAGTACCAAGCGGCTCCTGCAATCTGCCATCAAAAAGTTGGCAGGCGAGTTTTGTTTTCCAGGGAAAAGTGCCGTTGATTTTTTTTGGTGGCCTGTGGCTGGGAGTGGCCGGCTGGGTAATTAGAATCCACAATACGCAGGATGGTTCCCAGACCAGAGGTGGCACCAGTTCCAAGTCGGGCTGGTTTGATAGTACCAAGTGGCTCCTGCAATCTGCCATCCAGAAGCGGGGCAGCTTACTTTTGTTTTCCAGGGAAAAGTGTCGTTGTTTGTGTTTGGGGGCCTATGGCTGGGAGTGACCAGCTGGCTCCTGAAAAGCTACGATAGGCAGGATGGTTACCAGACCCATGGTGGCACCAGTGCCAAGTTGGGCTGATTTGATAGTACCAATCGGCTCCTGCAATCTGCCATCAAAAAGTTGGCAGGCCAGTTTTGCTTTCCAGTGGAAAGCGCCGTTGTTTGTGTTTGGGGGCCTATGGCTGGGAGTGGCCGGCTGGTTAATTAGAATCCACGATACGCAGGATGGTTCCCAGACCATGGTGGCACCAGTGCCAAGTCGGTCTAGTTTGATGGTGCAAAGTGGCTCCTGCAATCTGCCATGAAAAAGTTGGCAGGCGAGTTTTGTTTTCCAGGGAAAAGTGCCGTTGTTTGTGTTTGGTGGACTGTGGCTGGGAGTGGCCGGCTGGCTCCTTAGAATCCACGATACGCAGGATGGTTCCCAGACCAGAGGTGGCACCAGTGCCAAGTCGGCCTGATTTGATAGTGCAAAGTGGCTCCTGCAATCTGCCATAAAAATGTTGGCAGGCGAGTTTTGTTTTCCAGGGAAAAGCGCCGTTGTTTGTGTTTGGAGGCCTGTGGCTGGGAGTGGCCGGCTGGCTAATTAGAATCCACGATACGCAGGATGTTTCCCAGAGCAGAGGTGGCACCAGTGCCAAGTCGGGCTGGTTGATAGTACCAAGTGGCTCCTGCAATCTGCCATCCAGAAGCGGGGCAGCTTACTTTTGTTTGCCAGGGAAACGGGCCGAGGTTTGTGTCTGGGGGCCTATGGCTGGGAGTGACCGGCTGGCTCCTGAAAAGCTACCATAGGCAGGATGGTTACCAGACTCATGGTGGCACCAGTGCCAAGTTGGGCTGATTTGATAGTACCAAGCGGCTCCTGCAATCTGCCATCAAAAAGTTGGCAGGCGAGTTTTGTTTTCCAGGGAAAAGTGTCGTTGTTTGTGTTTGGGGGCTTGTGGCTGGGAGTGGCCGGCTGGCTAATTAGAATCCACGATACGCAGGATGGTTCCCAGACCAGAGGTGGCACCAGTGCCAAGTCAGGCTAGTTTGATGGTGCAAAGTGGCTCCTGCAATCTGCCATCCAGAAGCGGGGTAGCTTACTTTTGTTTGCCAGGGAAACGGGCCGAGGTTTTTTCTGGGGGCCTAGGGGTGGGACTGACTAGCTGGCTCCTGTAAAGCTACGATAGGCAGGATGGTGACCAGACCCATGGTGGCACCAGTGCCAAGTTGGGCTGGTTTGATAGTACCAAGTGGCTCCTGCAATCTGCCATTAAAAAGTTGGCATGCCAGTTTTGTTTTCCAGGGAAAAGCGCCGTTGTTTGTGTTTGGGGGCCTGTGGCTGGGAGTGGCCGGCTGGCTCCTTAGAATCCACGATACGCAGGATGGTTCCCAGACCAGAGGTGGCACCAGTGCCAAGTCGGGCTGGTTTGATGGTGCAAAGTGGCTCCTCCAATCTGCCATCCTGAAGCGGGGTAGCATACTTTTGTTTGCCAGGGAAACCCCCAGTGCTTTGTGTCTGGGGCCTATGGCTGGGAGTGACCGGCTGGCTCCTGTAAAGCTACGATAGGCAGGATGGTTACCAGACCCATGGTGGAACCAGTGCCAAGTTGGGCTGGTTTGATAGTACCAAGTGGTTCCTGCAATCTGCCATCAAAAAGTTGGTAGGCGAGTTTTGTTTTCCAGGGAAAAGCGCCGTTGTTTGTGTTTGGGGTCCTGTGGCTGGGCGTGGCCGGCTGGCTCCTTAGAATCCACGATACGCAGGATGGTTCCCAGACCAGAGGTGGCACCAGTTCCAAGTCGGGATGGTTTGATAGTACCAAGTGGCTCCTGCAATCTGCCATCCAGAAGCGGGGCAGCTTACTTTTGTTTGCCAGGGAAACGGGCCGAGGTTTGTGTCTGGGGGCCTATGGCTGGGAGTGACCAGCTGGCTCCTGAAAAGCTACGATAGGCAGGATGGTTACCAGACCCATGGTGGAACAAGTGCCAAGTTGGGCTGATTTGATAGTACCAAGTGGCTCCTGCAATCTGCCATCAAAAAGTTGGCAGGCCAGTTTTGTTTTCCAGGGAAAAGTGCCGTTGATTTTTTTTGGTGGCCTGTGGCTGGGAGTGGCCGGCTGGCTCCTTCGAATCCACGATACGCAGGATGGTTCCCAGACCAGAGGTGGCACCAGTTCCATGTCGGGCTGGTTTGATAGTACCAAGTGGCTCCTGCAATCTGCCATCCAGAAGCGGGGCAGCTTACTTTTGTTTGCCAGGGAAACGGGCCGAGGTTTGTGTCTGGGGGCCTATGGCTGGGAGTGACCGGCTGGCTCCTGAAAAGCTACGATAGGCAGGATGGTTCCCAGACCAGAGGTGGCACCAGTTCCAAGTCGGGCTGGTTTGATAGTACCAAGTGGCTCCTGCAATCTGCCATCCAGAAGCGGGGCAGCTTACTTCTGTTTGCCAGGGAAACGGGCCGAGGTTTGTGTCTGGGGGCCGATGGCTGGGAGTGACTGGCTGGCTCCTGAAAAGCTACGATAGGCAGGATGGTTACCAGACTCATGGTGGCACCAGTGCCACGTTGGGCTGATTTGATAGTACCAAGCGGCTCCTGCAATCTGCCATCCAAAAGTTGGCAGGCGAGTTTTGTTTTCCAGGGAAAAGCGCCGTTGTTTGTGTTTGGGGGCCTATGGCTGGGAGTGGCCGGCTGGCTAATTAGAATCCACGATACGCAGGATGGTTCCCAGACCAGAGGTGGCACCAGTGCCATGTCGGGCTGGTTTGATGGTGCAAAGTGGCTCCTGCAATCTGCCATGAAAAAGTTGGCAGGCGAGTTTTGTTTTCCAGGGAAAAGTGCTGTTGTTTGTGTTTGGTGGACTGTGGCTGGGAGTGGCCGGCTGGCTCCTTAGAATCCACGATACGCAGGATGGTTCCCACACCAGAGGTGGCACCAGTGCCAAGTCGGGCTAGTTTGATGGTGCAAAGTGACTCCTGCAATCTGCCATCCAGAAGCGGGGTAGCTTACTTTTGTTTGCCAGGGAAACGGGCCGAGGTTTTTGTCTGGAGGCCAATGGGTGGGACTGTCCGGCTGGCTCCTGAAAAGCTACGATAGGCAGGATGGTGACCAGACCCATGGTGGCACCAGTGCCAAGTTGGGCTGGTTTGATAGTACCAAGTGGCTCCTGCAATCTGCCATCAAAAAGTTGGCAGGCGAGTTTTGTTTTCCAGGGAAAAGTGCCGTTGTTTGTGTTTGGGGGCCTGTGGCTGGGAGTGGCCGGCTGGCTCCTTAGAATCCACGATACGCAGGATGGTTCCCAGACCAGAGGTGGCACCAGTGCCAAGTCGGGCTGGTTTGATGGTGCAAAGTGGCTCCTGCAATCTGCCATCAAAAAGTTGGCAGGCGAGTTTTGTTTTCAAGGGAAAAGCGCCGTTGTTTGTGTTTGGGGGCCTGTGGCTGGGAGTGGCCGGCTGGCTAATTAGAATCCACGATACGCAGGATGGTTCCCAGACCAGAGGTGGCACCAGTGCCAAGTCGGGCTGGTTTGATGGTGCAAAGTGGCTCCTGCAATCTGCCATCAAAAAGTTAGCAGGCGAGTTTTGTTTTCCAGGGAAAAGCGCCGTTGTTTGTGTTTGGGGGCCTGTGGCTGGGAGTGGCCGGCTGGCTCCTTAGAATCCACGATACGCAGGATGGTTCCCAGACCAGAGGTGGCACCAGTGCCAAGTCGGGCTGGTTTGATAGTACCAAGTGGCTCCTGCAATCTGCCATCCAGAAGCGGGGCAGCTTACTTTTGTTTGCCAGGGAAACGGGCCGAGGTTTGTGTCTGGGGGCCTATGGCTGGGAGTGACCGGCTGGCTCCTGAAAAGCTACGATAGGCAGGATGGTTACCAGACTCATGGTGACACCAGTGCCAAGTTGGGCTGATTTGATAGTACCAAGCGGCTCCTGCAATCTGCCATCAAAAAGTTGGCAGGCGAGTTTTGTTTTCCAGGGAAAAGTGTCGTTGTTTGTGTTTGGGGGCTTGTGGCTGGGAGTGGCCGGCTGGCTCCTTAGAATCCACGATACGCAGGATGGTTCCCAGACCAGAGGTGGCACCAGTGCCAAGTCGGGCTAGTTTGATGGTGCAAAGTGGCTCCTGCAATCTGCCATCCAGAAGCGGGGTAGCTTACTTTTGTTTGCCAGGGAAACGGGCCGAGGTTTTTTCTGGGGGCCTAGGGGTGGGACTGTCCGGCTGGCTCCTGAAAAGCTACGATAGGCAGGATGGTGACCAGACCCATGGTGGCACCAGTGCCAAGTTGGGCTGGTTTGATAGTACCAAGTGGCTCCTGCAATCTGCCATCAAAAAGTTGGCAGGCGAGTTTTGTTTTCCAGGGAAAAGCGCCGTTGTTTTTGTTTGGGGGCCTGTGGCTGGGAGTGGCCGGCTGGCTCCTTAGAATCCACGATACGCAGGATGGTTCCCAGACCAGAGGTGGCACCAGTGCCAAGTCGGGCTGGTTTGATGGTGCAAAGTGGCTCCTCCAATCTGCCATCCTGAAGCGGGGTAGCATACTTTTGTTTGCCAGGGAAACCCCCAGTGCTTTGTGTGTGGGGCCTATGGCTGGAAGTGACCGGCTGGCTCCTGAAAACCTACGATAGGCAGGATGGTTACCAGACCCATGGTGGAACCAGTGCCAAGTTGGGCTGGTTTGATAGTACCAAGTGGTTCCTGCAATCTGCCATCAAAAAGTTGGTAGGCCAGTTTTGTTTTCCAGGGAAAAGCGCCGTTGTTTGTGTTTGGGGTCCTGTGGCTGGGAGTGGCCGGCTGGCTCCTTAGAATCCACGATACGCAGGATGGTTCCCAGACCAGAGGTGGCACCAGTGCCAAGTTGGGCTGGTTTGATACCACAAAGTGGCTCCTGCAATCTGCCATCCAGAAGCGGGGCAGCTTACATTTATTTGCCAGGGAAACGGGCCGAGGTTTGTGTCTGGGGGCCTATGGCTGGGAGTGACTGGCTGGCTCCTGAAAAGCTACGATAGGCAGGATGGTTACCAGACTCATGGTGACACCAGTGCCACGTTGGGCTGATTTGATAGTACCAAGCGGCTCCTGCAATCTGCCATCAAAAAGTTGGCAGGCGAGTTTTGTTTTCCAGGGGAAAGCGCCGTTGTTTGTGTTTGGGGGCCTATGGCTGGGAGTAACCGGCTGGCTCCTTAGAATCCACGATACGCAGGATGGTTCCCAGACCAGAGGTGGCACCAGTGCCATGTCTGGCTAGTTTGATGGTGCAAAGTGGCTTATGCAATCTGCCATGAAAAAGTTGGCAGGCGAGTTTTGTTTTCCAGGGAAAAGTGCCGTTGTTTTTGTTTGGTGGACTGTGGCTGGGAGTGGCCGGCTGGCTCGTTAGAATCCACGATGCGCAGGATGGTTCCCAGACCAGAGGTGGCACCAGTTCCAAGTCGGGCTGGTTTGATAGTACCAAGTGGCTCCTGCAATCTGCCATCCAGAAGCGGGGCAGCTTACTTTTGTTTGCCAGGGAAACGGTCCGAGGTTTCTGTCTGGGGGCCTATGGCTGGGAGTGACCGGCTGGCTCCTGAAAAGCTACGATAGGCAGGATGTTTACCAGACCCATGATGGCACCAGTGCCAAGTTGGGCTGATTTGATAGTACCAAGCGGCTCCTGCAATCTGCCATGAAAAAGTTGGCAGGCGAGTTTTGTTTTCAAGGGAAAAGTGCCGTTGATTTTTTTTGGTGGCCTGTGACTGGGAGTGGCCGGCTGGCTCCTTAGAATCCACGATACGCAGGATGGTTCCCAGACCAGAGGTGGCACCAGTTCCAAGTCGGGCTGGTTTGATAGTACCAAGTGGCTCCTGCAATCTGCCATCCAGAAGCGGAGCAGCTTACTTTTGTTTTCCAGGGAAACGGGCCGAGGTTTGCGTCTGGGGGCCTATGGCTGGGAGTGACCGGCTGGCTCCTGAAAAGCTACAATAGGCAGGATGGTTACCAGACCCATGGTGGCACCAGTGCCAAGTTGGGCTGATTTGATAGTACCAAGCGGCTCCTGCAATCTGCCATTAAAATTTGGCAGGCGAGATTTGTTTTCCAGGGAAAAGTGCCGTTGATTTTTTTTGGTGGCCTGTGGCTAGGAGTGGCCGGCTGGCTCCTTAGAAACCACGATACGCAGTATGGTTCCCAGACCAGAGGTGGCACCAGTTCCAAGTCGGGCTTGTTTGATAGTACCAAGTGGCTCCTGCAATCTGCCATCCAGAAGCGGGGCAGCTTACTTTTGTTTGCAAGGGAAACGGGCCGTGGTTTTTGTCTGGGGGCCT